>NC_053442.1:64122604-64444599 GCF_007990345.1 Gossypium hirsutum | reverse complement strand
TTCTCCTTTTTTAGATTCCAGAAAAGGGCCTTTTATACCCAAGATAAAACAAAAAATATTACAATCTAAATGTATTTTTTTTATCTGCTGTTGTTTTCTATTTTTGCGTTTTTGTGTCCTCTGTTGCTTTGTGTTGCAGGTGTTGATGAAGCTAGTAGGTGCGGATGGGACGCGACAAATGATGGTGGCGTAGAGGGTCGAGGGTGCGGGGTACGGCGACGGCGCCAGAAGGCCGAAGGTCTAAAGACCATAGATGCGGCGCTAGGGTTTCTTTTCTGAAACCCTAGCTTAGCTTTGAGGGGGTTGGGCCAGTTGGGTTTTGTTTTGGGCTCCGGGTTAGGTTTAGGTGGGCCTTGGGTGTTTTATTCGGGTTGGTTTTGGGTAGCGGGCCACCGGGTAAATGGGCCTGCAACAAGTTTTAATTAATTAATTGTTATTTAATAAATTTTAAACAAAATTTAATGTTAAATAAATAATAAATAATAAAAGTTGTTTCATTAAACCCCGGCGTAAGCAGTGGGTGATTACCAGTCATGTAAATGTTAGTATTCTATCACATCCAAATTAATGGAAGACTTGAAAAAGAGGCTTTTCCATGGACCCTTTGTGGAAAAAAGGGTAATCCATTTAAGGGATGAATGGACCCTTTGTGGAATGAGTTTCTTGGAAGCACAAGGGGCTTAATAATTTTTTTCAAATTTATATTTTAATCAATTTTTTCAATTATAATCTTTTTAATAATGGTAACTGTCGAAACCGTTTTTTCGAAAAACAAAAATTTAGTTGTCGACTTTAAAAAAAATAAAATCAGCGTCGCCACCGATCCTTTATTAAGGTGTGATCGGCCCACCTTAAAAAAATTATTTTGGTCTGCGAAATTTGAGAAAGCAGGTTCGGGAGTCAGTTACGCACGAGGAAGGGTTAGCACCCTCGTAACGCCCAAAATCGGTACCAAATCGATTATTTGATGTCTTAGTGTCGAAGGCTAAAAAGATTTTACAATCAAATCAAATGATGGAATTTGAAAAAGGATAATCAATTGTTCAAGTCATGTAAAGAAATCGAGTCCCAATACGTTAGGGTACAATTCCTCATAATCCCCGAACTTTGAATATCACTTTATTTTATGCAAAAATTTTCATTTTGGGAAAGTAACATGCCACATCCAATCGTTAGGACACAACAAGTTAAGTTCCCGAAATAATTTTTATACTCATGCATTTTGAATAAAGAATATCCTCGGTTATTTAAGATTAACAAAGAAAAGCGGAACCCAATACGTTAGGGCTCAATTTCCACGAAAATCTCAAACTTTGAATATTGCTTTTATTCAAAAAAAAAATTCAAATCAAGAGAAAATGATTTTGATATACTGATAAAACCAAAATATATTTCCCAAAAGGTATGTTAAAAGTTAATGTATAATATGAAACAAAAACTTTAATTTAAAACGTATATGAAAATCGTAAAAATAAAATAAAAGTATAAAGATATGCATATGTGTATATATTTACAGAAATAAAAAAATGTATAAACATATATGTATTGGTAAAACATGAAAATATGTATATGTAAATTAAAATACTTATATATATGTATGATATGTACATAAAAAAAATGGAACAGAATAGTAATTTTTTTTTATAAAAATGTATATATATATATATTTAAAAAAACATGCAAGTATACAAGTTAAAAAAAACATGCATATATATGTATTAAATAAAAGAACGACGCATGTATGAATAGATAATAATAATAATAATAATAATAATAATAGTATAACATACTTATAATAAAAAAATTAAATAGTAAAATAGTTTAAAAGAATGGATCAAATTGAACTTAAAGACGAAAAATGGGGTAGATTCATAAATAAATAAAGAAAAGATCAACTTGAACGCGCGAGCAACAATGGGGGACTTAAAGGGAAATTAATCCCACCCTCCAAAACGCTGCACATTAAGGGACCAAATCAAAACAAAAATAAAGTACGCGGCCCAAATTTAAAAAAAAAACAAAACATGTTTGGTTACAACGCATTGCAAAAAGGGAGGGATTGATGGCGCAAATCTCCCATTTAAGGCCCAAACGCGCGGATCCTCCCCTCCGGATCGGGTCACCGCGCGGGTCATGACCACCTAAATGGCGCCGTTTTGCTAATACAATTTAAAACAAAATTTTTGTTAAAAAATTTCATTTGCAGCATAAAGGAAAGAAAAAAATAAAAAGAGAGCAAAAGCTCTGCTAGGGTTTTCAACCCGTGACGGAGGTGGCGCCGATTCGATGACTCCGGCGAAGGAGGTGAGTTTTCCTTCTCCTTTTTATATTTCTTTTAAAAATAAAACGCAAAAGAAAGAAAATAAAAAATGAAACCCGATTCACCTTTAAAAAAAACCTTGTATTCTCAGTATTTTCTTTCTATTTTCTTGTCTCTCTTTTACACTGAATCATCCCCTTTTACGAATTTTCTATGGCTTTAAATAGCCGAAAATAATAATGCAAATCCCCTCTTTTTCGTTATTCTGATATTGTCATCGGTTGTTTGTTGCTGTAGGCTCAACATGCGCGACGTGCGCGGGGCAGGGAAGAGCGGCGCACGTGGAGGAGGCTCGCTCCGATCCTTGCGGCGGCTAGAAAGGGAGGCTCCTAGGGTTTCTGTTTTTTGGTCAAGCTTTGGGCTAGGTTTAGTTTGGGTCAGGTGTTGGGCCATTCTATGTTTAGTTGGGCTTGTTTATTGGTTTGGGCCCGGGCATTATTGGGTTTGTACAGCTGCCCCTCTTTGCTCATTGTCGTGTAACGGGAATAGAGCAAAGACTAAAAGCCCAATTGTGGCCGGTCTTACTGAGCCTCGACTTCTTCAGTACTTCTCTTCTTTAGGTAGCCTCATTCCTTTCTACTGTATCTTCAGAGGTATAGGAACTAGTGCTTCAATCGACTCCATTGTAATGTCAGGGAGATAGGATTCGTATGTTGTAGCTTCTCAAAAGAACAAAATTTGCTATCTTTAATCTGCTCCACTGCAACTTCAGGGAGATAAGACTTATAGCTTTAGCATGTTCTGCTACAACCAAAAGATAGATCTTGACGCGATCTGCTCTACTGCAACTTCAGAGAGATGAGATCTGCGGTTTTAATCCACTCCATTGCAACCTCAATGAGATGGGATTATTGGCTTTAATCTGCCCACTGCAACTTCAGGAGATAAGACTTGTATCTTCGATCTACTTCGCCACCAGTATGGGAAGACAAGATCTGCTATCTTCGATCTACTTCATGCTAATACATGAAGACAAGATCTGCTTTCTTCGATCTACTTCATGCCAATACATGAAGACAAGATCTACTTTCTTCGATCTACTTCACGCCAATACATGAAGACATGATCTGCTTTCTTCGATCGATTCCACTACTGACCAAGGAGATAGAATTACTGGCTTCAATATACTCCACTGCAACCTCAGGGAGGTAAAACTTGTATCTTCGATCTACTTCGCCACCAGTATGGGAAGACAAGATCTGCTATCTTCGATCTATTTCATGCCAATACATGAAGACAAGATCTGCTTTCTTCGATCTACTTCATGCCAATACATGAAGACAAGATCTGCTTTCTTCGATCTACTTCACGCCAATACATGAAGACAATATCTGCTTTCTTCGATCGATTCCACTGCCGACTAGGGAGATAGAATTACTGGCTTCAATATACTCCACTGTAACCTCAGGGAGGTAAAATCTTCCATCTTTGATCTGTTCCACTACTGCTTAGGGAGATAAGATCTGTAATCTTCAATCTATTCCACTGTTGCCCAGGGAGATAGAATTATTGGCTTCAATGTACTCCACTGTAACCTCAGGGAGGTAAAATCTGCCATCTTCGATCTACTCCACTACTGCCTAGGGAGATAAGATCTGTAATCTTCAATCTATTCCACTGCTGCCCAAGAAGATAGAATTACTGGCTTCAATGTACTCCACTGTAACCTCAGGGAGGTAAAATTCGCCAGCTTCGATCTGCTCCACTACTGCTTAGGGAGATGTAATCTTCAATCTATTGCACTGTTTCCTATGGAGATAGAATTACTGGCTTCAATGTACTCCATTGTAACCTCAGGGAGGTAAAATCCGCCATCTTCGATCTGCTTTCTTCGATCTACTTCACCACCAGTATGGGAAGACAAGATATGCTATCTTTGATCTACTTCACGCCAATACATGAAGACAAGATCTGCTTTCTTGGATCTACTTCGCCACCAGTATGGGAAGACAAGATCTGCTATCTTTGATCTACTTCACGCCAATACATGAAGACAATATCTGTTTTCTTCGATCTACTTCGCCACCAGTATGGGAAGATCAGATCTACTATCTTTGATCTACTTCATGCCAATACATGAAGACAAGATCTGCTTTCTTCGATCTACTTTACGCCAATACATGAAGACAAGATCTGTTTTCTTCGATCTACTTCGCCACCAGTATGGGAAGACAAGATCTGCTATCTTTGATCTACTTCACGCTAATACATGAAGACAAGATCTGTTTTCTTCGATCTACTTCACCACCAGTATGGGAAGACAAGATCTGCTATCTTTGATCTACTTCATGCCAATACATGAAGACAAGATCTGCTATCTTTTCAACCTGCTCCACTGTAACTCAGGGAGATAAGGCCTATGATTTCACCGATCTGCTCTCTGTGGAACATGACCTGTATGATTCATTTTATGAACCTAATTATGCCTAGTGATTAGGATGTCATGATCATAATGAATCAAATGCTCCTAACTAGACATGTATGAATGACATTTGAATGAATGCAGAATGTCATGAAAATGATATTTTAACGCTTGAGTTATCGTTACTCCAAGTTTATTAAGGTCTTATCGCTTAATGTACTATAGTGCCTTTATTCTCGGCTGGCGAACCCAATAAGCACTTGACCAGATTGCCCTCCACTGTAAACCTCCAAGTTTTATCCGTTGGGATACAAAATTTGTACCATCTTTCTCCCGTTGTAACCCAAGAGTAAAAAGATTTGGCCTTTTCTCAATCATCTGCTATCACAACACAGGGTGTAAAGCTCTTTGGTCTCTTACACCATTCCCAGGGTGTTATACCAAATACTCATGCACAAATGAATAATTCTTCTCCAAGAACAACTTTTTTCTTATTATTCGGTGATCATTGCTTGCTTGTTCATTGAAGCTTTGTCACCAACACGACATCTTGTCATTTTGCTCAATCAATACTTTAGACAAGAAAATTCAAAAGGATAGTCTTAGTTTAGACTCTTCTTTATTGGATTTCCCACCCTTTAACCTGGTGCGCTCTAAACAATAGTCTTGTTTGAGGTTCCTGTATTATTTAGAAACTTCTAGAGTAATATGAAAAACTTCCCTTGTGAAAGTTTTATTAGTCTATTAACCATTATTCTAATGCAACATGCTTGCAAAAAGATCATGGATAAGAATAGAGTTGGTTCTGAGCACAGCTCGAAATGAATAAATTGTCAAGGATAATAAAGATGGATAACAAAGAAATTGATTTAGGAATGCCTATCTTGGAAATGAATGAAGTGTTCCAAGAATAACAAAAATAGTATAAGGATTAGGTGCCTCAGATATCGCAGCTTGAACTTCTCTGTACAAACTTTCTGAAGACCATTCTGAGTTTAACATGTGTTTAAGAGATCAATAGTACTTTGTCGATGCCCCAAGATGTCGCCTACCCTTTCCTATTGATTCAGGTATAGCAAGACCACTGCATGCCCCATTCTGATCAGTATTTGAGTTGCGCTGATACTTTCAAGCGCCATTTTAATCAACATTTGAGCCGCCCTTTTTGGGTTTTCAACTCAAATCCCCTTTGGTCTAAGGTGCCCTTTGCGAGTTTTCACCTTAGCCTCTCCACTTTACTTTTCCATTTTTCAGTTTTCATTTTCACTTTTTCATTTTTCATCTTGTCATTTTTTCGACTCAAAGTACCTTTTGCGGGTTTTTACCTTGGTCATCTCCTTCTTTAAGCAGAGTATTTCCTGACTGAACCTGAGTTTACAAGACTTTGCAGGTTTATCATCTCACTCAAAATCAAAGCTCTTTTGGAAAAGACCTTCTCTATAACATAAGGTTCTTCCCAATTTAGCATCCGTTATATTTTTTGTAGAGTGAGGATCTTCTTCAGCATTAGGTCACCATCGTGGAATTCTCTGGGACAAACCTTTTGCTATTGGCTTGCATCATTCATTTCTTGGTGCATCTGACCATGATGAATAGTTTCTAGCCTTTTTCTTCAATTACGTTCAACTAATCGTATCGGGATTAGATCTTCATCCTACTTCAGCTCAATCCAAACCCGAAGAGAAAGAACTTCAACTTCAATGGAAAAAAATCATGATAAACTGAAAAGAGTGGCATTGCCCCGGTAGAGTTTTCACTACACCATTCATGATATTTACCTTGAACATACTGTAAATTTCTGATATCGCGCTGTTGTTCAGATTGCAATAACAGTGCTTAAACCGGGCACATCCTGGTATGACCTTGCGAAGGCTTCTTTGAATGCTTGAAGTAACTCACCAACATCTTGCTTTGTTTTTTCAATCATGCATGTTCCCTCAAGGTCACAGTCTCTATTGTCTCCTCATGAGGTAAAATTTCCTTCCTGCTCTACCATCCTTAACAAGTCAGGAGTTAAGCTACAATGTATGACATCTTCAAAGTCATGAGATCCCTCTAAACACATGTCTCACTCAAAAGGAGATTTAGAGTCTGTAACAGTGTCAATCATGTCATTGATATCCAGGGACCTATTGTAGGTGCCAAAGAATATACAAAAAATAATATAAATAAATGAATGAATGGTTTGGCAGGAAAAAAAATCCAAAAGAATGAAAAAAAATCGTAAAGAATGAAAGAAAATTTGCTCAAAGATTATTGCAATAATGTATTTCATTAAAATAATAATGTTCAGACGTGAGCCTATTTCACAAAGAAATTCTTATTGCTTCTAGGCTGAAAGCAACAAGTGTGTTCTGAACATTACTCTAACAGACTCTAAATACTACAGGGTTTCTTCTATAGTCCAATTATTTAGAACACTCCCAGGTTTACAAGGGCGAATATCTGACAAGGTCCCTTCTTCAGTTGTTTCTTCGTATATGTCACTGATGCGAACACCCCCCAACACCTCTTCATATATTGCATCCACCCTATTGTCAATCATGATTGGGAAGCGGATTTTTTTGCACTAGATGAGTCATCAAGCTTGACAACACCCATGTTGATGAGTTTTTCAACTAGCTTTTTGAAGGTAATGCAATTCTCGATTGAGTGCCCTGTAATTCCCTCATGGTAGTCACATTGTGCGTTCGCATCATACCACTTGGGATACGGAGGTTGTGGGGGTTTTAAGTAGGAAGGGGAAACAACGTGCGCATCAAACAAGCTTTGGTACAGCTCCTTATACGACATTGAAATTGGCATGAACTGGAGCTTCTCAGTACCTGGTTTCACTCTAGATTCTTGTCTTAATGAACCTTGTTGGTTGGTAACCACCTCTCTTGGCTGACTCACAGTAACTGATTTAGAGTAACCTGTGTTGTTCACCTCATTTTCTCTTCTCCTTGGGACTAACCTCTTGTTACTCTCCTCTGCATCAATTTTCCCTCTCCTTATGGCGCTTTCAATCATCTCACAATTCATGACTATGTCAGGAAAACTTTTTGTGGCACTTCCTAACATATGTGTGATGAAAGGTGCTTTCAGGGTGTTAATAAACAGCATGGTCATTTCCTTTTCCAAGAGCGATGGCTGAACTTGGACTGCGACCTCCCTCCATCTCTGTGCATACTGCCTAAAGCTTTCACTTGGCTTCTTCTCCATGTTTTGAAGGGTGATTCTGTCAGGAGCCATGTCCGTCACATGACTATACTGTTTCATGAATGCTTAGGTCAAATCCCTCCATGAACCAATTGTGGTACAATTCAGTTGATTGTACCACTTAAATGCTACCCCTGCAAGGCTATCCTGGAAACAATGTATCAAGAGCTGGTCATTGTTAACATATCCCGCCATTCATCTACAGAACATGGTGATATGAGCTTCTGGGCAACTTGTCCCATTGTACTTTTCGAACTCAGGCATCTTAAACTTATGAGGGAGTACCAAATCCGGAACTAAACTCAGCTCTTTAGCGTCAATCCCTCGATAGCTTTCAGTGGCCTCCATCGCCTTGAACTTCTCTTCGAGCCATTTGCACCTTTCTTCTAACTGCTTCGGTAACTCTTCCTTTATCCTTTCTTTTTCAGCCACTTCATCAAAGTCAGGAATGGCAGAGTTAACAGGGTAGTTCCCGGGGTTAGAGCCCGATCCAGCTTGAAAGTTCGAAGCACCTACCTGAAACTGCTGAGGCCTGATGGTAACAGTAGATTTGTGCGGGTATTCAGCTTGAGTTCGCACATGTGGAGGAGTGAAGCCTGGAGGATAGAGGGGTTCATCATCATTTCCCTCTTCGACATTTGCCATAGGGCCCTTTCCTTTAGCACCTCCTCCAATCAACAGTTTGGTTAGCTTTGCCATAATATCATCTTGGGATTCTCGCATCTTCTCAGACATATCCTGTTGCATCTTATCTAACCGCTCCTGCACCTGTAGCTGAAGTCAGTCTTGCATCTCCTTCTGACACTGTTCAAGTTTTTCCAATCTCTGATCCATATCCTTAATCTTTGCTCGAGTGCCGTAATGGTGCTTGGTTGGTTGGTTTCCAGGTTAACTGAGCAGTGATTTTAGTTAATTAGGATCCTTTAACTGTGTTTAATGCATATGATGTAATGAAATGCAAATGCATGAAATGAATACGAAAAGAGACGTTGATTCATGTTCAATTTTTTTACTAGAAAGCTTTACTAGAAAACAAATCTCTTTACATAAAGCGGACATATATATACGGCTTTACCCTCGTACTCTAAGTGAAGACATCGACTTTTCAGATATTAAGATACATCTCACGAATTTGATCTCTTTTTTGTTTGATCTAGTCGTAAATCCCTGCTCATTCACGTTCATTAGCTTCTTTATGAGATTGGGACCTTTGATGACTTTTGAATAAACTTTGACAATTTGGATCCTCAGGTCATGCAGCAAGTCGTATACTCCTCTTGTTAGGCTTTTCGTGCCATATTTTCTTCGGACCACCGTATTATCTTCCACCTTATCAAGAAACCCGTATTCCATAACAAGCTTTCTAATCTAGTAATCGAGCTCATATCAACATCTCTTTTCTAAGATGCAAATGCAATGCAATCATGATGTCATGCAATCAAAACAAAATAAACCCAAGTCAATATCACACCAAAAAGATATAATCCAATACAAACATGACATAGCAAGAACATTTATTCAGGAATCCACTAGGGTTTGGTATAGCTCTACCTAAGGCAAGTTCCTAAAGCTCACTATATGAGGCTTAGTTTCTAGAGTAAGGGTACCCGAACCAGCAGATTCCTCGATCCTCACCCATTATAGGCTCATGTGGATCGAGTTCAGTTCAGGGGGATACATTTCCCTATGGCTGCACGGAGATGAAAATCTCACGAAGACATAGGTACGGATGTATCCCGGAAGCGGTCCACTACCCTGCACGGAGGTGAAAACCTCACGAATGACTAGTTTCTCGCTCCCACTTAAAGGGTAACACTGACCATGCAATGCAAAATGCAAATACAGATCAACCAACTTGATTCAATCATGCAAATGATGAAAATCAATAAATGCAAAAGGAAATCATGATTTTTAAAAAAAACTTTTGACTTTCGACAAAAAGACAAAGCATAATCAATTCATGGCTCGACTCTCAAATGTCCCCAGTGGAGTCGCCAAGCTGTCGAAACTGTTTTTTTGAAAAACAAAAATTTAGTTGTCGACTTTAAAAAAAAATAAAACCGGAGTCGCCACCGATCCTTTATTAAGGTGTGATCGGCCCACCTTAAAAAAATTATTTTGGTCTGCGAAATTTGAGAAAGCAGGTTTGGGAGTCAGTTACACACGAGGAAGGGTTAGCACCCTCGTAACGCCCAAAATCGATACCAAATCGATTATTTGATGTCATAGTGTTGAAGGCTAAAAAGATTTTAAAATCAAATCAGATGATGGAATTTGAAAAAGGATAATCAATTGTTCAAGTCATGTAAAGAAATCGAGTCCCAATACGTTAGGGTACAATTCCTCATAATCCCCGAACTTTGAATATCACTTTATTTTATGCAAAAATTTTCATTTTGAGAAAGTAACATGCCACACCCAATACGTTAGGACACAACAAGTTAAGTTCCCAAAATAATTTTTATACTCATGCATTTTGAATAAAGAATATCCTCGGTTATTTAAGATTAACAAAGAAAATCGGAACCCAATACGTTAGGGCTCAATTTCCTCGAAAATCTCAAACTTTGAATATTGCTTTTATTCAAAAAAAAAACTTCAAATCAAGAGAAAATAATTTTGATATACTGATAAAAACCAAAATATATTTCCCAAAAGGTATGTTAAAAGTTAATGTATAATATGAAACAAAAACTTTAATTTAAAACGTATATGAAAATCGTAAAAATAAAATAAAAGTATAAAGATATGCATATGTGTATATATTTACAAAAATAAAAAAAAATGTATAAGCATATATGTATTGGTAAAACATGAAAATATGTATATGTAAATTAAAATACTTATATATATGTATGATATGTACATAAAAAAAAAGGGAACAGAATAGTATATTTTTTTATAAAAATGTATATATATATATATTTAAAAAAACATGCAAGTATACTAGTTAAAAAAAACATGCATATATATGTATTAAATAAAAGAACGACGCATGTATGAATAGATAATAATAATAATAATAATAATAATAATAGTATAACATACTTATAATAAAAAAAATTAAATAGTAAAATAGTTTAAAAGAATGGATCAAATTGAACTTGAAGACGAAAAATGGGGTAGATTCGTAAATAAATAAAGAAAAGATCAACTTGAACGCACGAGCAACAATGGGGGACTTAAAGGGAAATTAATCCCACCCTCCAAAACGCTGCACATTAAGGGACCAAATCAAAACAAAAATAAAGTACGCGGCCCAAATTAAAAAAAAACAAAACAGGTTTGGTTACAACGCATTGCAAAAAGGGAGGGACTGATGGCGCAAATCTCCCATTTAAGGCCCAAACGCGCGAATCTTCCCCTCCGGATCGGGTCACCGCGCGGGTCATGACCACCTAAACGGCGCCGTTTTGCTAATACAATTTAAAACAAATTTTTTGTTAAAAAATTTCATTTGCAGCATAAAGGAAAGAAAAATAAATAAAAAGAGAGCAAAAGCTCTGCTAGGGTTTTCAACCCGTTCTCCACGCCGCCGTTCAACCGCGCGCCGAGGCTCCGATCGTGACGGAGGTGGCGCCGATTCGACGACTCCGGCGAAGGAGGTGAGTTTTCCTTCTCCTTTTTATATTTCTTTTAAAAATAAAACGCAAAAGAAAGAAAATAAAAAATGAAACTCGATTCACCTTTAAAAAAAACCTTGTATTCTCAGTATTTTCTTTCTATTTTCTTGTCTCTCTTTTACACTGAATCATCCCCTTTTACAAATTTTCTATGGCTTTAAATAGCCGAAAATAATAATGCAAATCCCCTCTTTTTTGTTATTCTGATATTGTCATCGGTTGTTTGTTGCTGTAGGCTCAACATCAATATATAACTAAATTAAATATAATTTTAAAATATTTTGAATTTAAACTTTTTTTTTATGAATTACAATAATAAGGTAAAGCCCAAACAATCAACACGACTAATACGACTCAAATCCAGGCCACACTTGAGGCAGTGAACACCCCTGACCATCAAGCCATCACATAGGGCTCAAAGTTAAACATGATTTTTGTTTAAAGAAACCAAATATATTTAATCTTATAAATAAAGTAAATGAAAAATACATAGATAAATAATAGTAAGGGTATAAAGATTTATTTATTGAAATTTATTTAGTAATAGATCCAATTCGTGGCCATCACTTCAATAATAATTCTACCTATTGGAACAAAAGCTCATATTTTCACCTTCAAACAAAATTTCATAGGAAAGTTACCATCATAAATATTAATATATTTAGTTGTTTTAAACTTGGTTTATACGTTTGTAATATAAACAAAGCTTGACTTGGAAGTTTCCCTCTTCTCTTATATCATTTTCTTACATGTGGAATGGGATCAATGTTCAATGTTTAATGAAGTCAACATCAAATATGCAAATAAGATAAAGCCCCATTGCAAATGGGAATGTTGGGAATTTAAATGAGTTTCTTGATTTCAACGTATGTGAAAATTATTGCAATGATGAAATGTTGAATTGCCTTTGGAATACCTTAAGTCGCCTACAGCTTTCCACAATTTCCAGCAGTTCACAAATAACTATTGAACTAAGATCTACAAACCCACAAAGTACAACAACTATAGTAAAATTATAGTATAGATTAATTGTTGAAAAAAGTTTTTTGAATTTTTAAATTGAGTTTCCCTTAGATGTGGTACTTTAGATTATGGATTCAGGTATCCCTAGATTGGATCTACTTTTTTTATATTCAAATAATATTTGAATTCGAAATAGATACGGATAAAGTTTTTTTTCTTTTGATCCACTGTTAACTTGGATGGAAGAGGTAAATTACAATGTTAAAAAAAAACTACACTATCATGTAGACAAACCATCTCCTAAGTCCTCAATAATGATTCAATCTACCAAAACAAAAATTTAAATTTCCACCTTCAAACAAAACTTCATAGAAAACCATCATTATTAGCATCTAACATTAGAGAGGGAAAGTGAACCACACACTCCGTTACAGCTTTTTGTACCAAGCAAAATCGATAGTCATCGTCTAAATCATTTAGATCTTTTTCACAAAGAATCAACTCCTCTTCATCGTCAAGATTTAGATTTGCCAAACTAACTCTAAAACCTATATTTTACAAAACCTAAAGTACTATCTTGCCATACCTTTTGTTGCCATCAAACAGTTCTTGCTCCCATTTCTATTCTGCCATTCAAGCATCAAGTGATTTTTTTTTTAGTTATATTTCATTAAAATAAATTCAGATTCATTATATTATATGTTTAGTTACATTGTTATTAAATGAATATTTTTTTTATTTCAAAATGTTACATCAATAAATTTAATTAAAAAATTTTAACAATGTTAACAATTTGACCTAAATTTTGAAATATAAAAATAGAAGGAACTAAATTTTGAAATTATGAAAAGTATAAGGACCTATGACATATTTAGCCTTTAAGTTAACTTTGTTGCTTTTGCAATTTACCTAATTTTTGAAAGTGAATTGTGTTTGTTATGATTATTTAATAGACAAAAATATAATGTGAAATTGTGATAAATTGAACCACTCAACTTCTTATTTGTCAAAATTGTTACTCTCAAGTACAACTTTCTCAATATGGGTATTTATTTGGTATTTAATTATTTTAAATTTTTTTCACTTATTTGTAACCTTATATTTCTGTATTTATGTCTGAATATGCGGCCGATATGAATATCGTAAACGCGTACTTTAAAAAGGAAATGAAGAGTCTGAACAAATATTTAGTAAATTCACTTAGTAATAAACCCATTTTATAATTCAACAAGCCATCACTTAAGTCAAGATCTCTTCAATAATAATTCTATCTATTGAAGCAAAAGTCAACATTTCCACACGAAATTTAAAAAATAGAGTATCCAAACATTTCAAATATATGAAATTCAAAGGTTAAATATTAGTACATTTTTAAAAAGTTTTTTTTATTTATGGAGTCTAAAAAATTACACAGATGGGTGTATCAAATAATTACCTTTTATAGAATTTAATTTATAATTATATGATAAAAATTAATTATTATTTAATAAATTTTAAATAAGAATTAAATCATAATTTTTTAATATTAATTAAATAATATAAATTATAATTCCGGAAAAATGAAATGCAGAGACCCCAGACGCCTAACTTAGTTTGGACGTTTGTAATTTAAACAATCATCATAGTCAATTTGGGGGCTCCATAATCGTGAGAATCCAGCGTTTACTTTGAACTTTCCGTCTTATTCATGGAATGCAAATGGTACCCACATCACTCTTCAACCAATTCACCGGACATACAACCACACATTCTTTGTGATGTTGGTTTGTCTGAAATCAATGGTTATAAATGCCTTCTACCTGTGGTTTTGCATTACAATTTCACAATCAAACAACATGTCCTTACTATGCTATCATCTAAGTCAAGGTCTTCTCAATAATAATTCAAACTATCGAAACAAAAATCTATATTTTCCACCTTCATAAGGAAGTGACAATAAACAGGCATCATAAATAATATCCAACATAAATCATTTTAAAAAAATTTATTTATATATTTCATAATTATGTTGAGTATTGTATCAATAAAGTCTTTCTATTGTCTTAAAGTTGAGCATTAATTATCAATTCAAATTTGTTAGGAACATATTTAAACTCCGAGGTATGTAGAGGATATTTGATACTAGTTTATCAATATTTTATCACATCCAAATTAATACAGGAGAGAAATATGAGGTTCCATGAAAAATAATTAATAATAAAGTTGAAAAACAAAAAAGTATACCATTTAAGTCATAAGTGGACCCTTATGAATGAATTTCTTGGAAGCATGAGGGGCTTCTTCCTTTCAGTTGTAGCATATAAAGCACAAGGGGTTGCAGCATTGGCTACAAATGCATAAACTACTGCTGAGATGGAGTCGAAATGGTTAGCCATGGTTCTTGTAGTGTTATCGTTAGGTTCTGGGCTGTGTGATGGGTGCTTAGAGGAGGAAAGATTTGCTCTCTTCCAGCTCAAACCTTTCTTTGCGTTCATTGATTATAAGTTTCAAGATCTAGACTATGAGTCAAAACCGGAAAAAGAGAGTTCATCAAATTGTTGTGAGTGGGAAAGGGTTGAATGCAACCCAATAAGTGGACGAGTCACCCATCTTTTCCTTAATTATTCCAGCAACATGAAGAGAGATTGGTATCTTAATGCCTCTTTGTTTCTTCCTTTTGAGAAATTACAGAATCTTTCTTTAAGTGGGAATTTCATAACCGGCGGTGTTGCCAATCAAGGTTTATTACCTTTCAACTTTATTACGAATATTTATTTCTTTTTATTATTTTGTATGTCAAAAAAATCATTTCAACTACTTGTTCATTGTTGAAATGAAATTTTATTATTGCATCAATTTACAGTTTTGGTAAGGACTAAACTGAAAATTTACCATATTTTTTGGAGCCAAGACCCTGTCCCCCGACATTGCTAATTTACTATATTTCCTTATTCCTTGTAGGTTTTGAAAGGTTGTCATCGAAATTGGATAAGTTGGAGAATCTTAACTTGAGTGACAATCATTTCAACAATAGCATTTTAGCATCCTTAAGTGAACTTTCCTCGCTTAAGTCTTTAAATCTAGCTTACAATGTATTCACAAGATCAAATCCTACCAATGGTAAAAGTATTAATTGTATATGATGCAAAGCTTATCCAAGTTTAAAGTAGTTTTCTCCTTCTTCATTTTTTAATATTATTGTTGGCAGGTATTGAGATGTTATCAAAGTTGAATAATTTGGAAACTTTGGATTTATCTTACAACAGTTTTGGAAATATAGATGGTTTTGCCACTATGACACCAGTGTGTATTGAGTATTGCGGACTAAAAGGAACCCTTGATATACAAGGCATGTTTCTTTTTTGAATATCATGCTTAATTTGATTAAAAAAATAGAAAGCTTATTAGTTAGTTGTTTTTATAAGGGTAAAGCAAGATTTAGTCCTTGAATTTAGTAATTTTTTCTAACTTAGTCTATAAACTTTTTTGGTCGACATTGGTCCTGGAATTTAGCAATTTTTCAAGAATTTAGGTGATGACGTGACACAATCTCATAGTGCCACATCATCTCATTGGCCAAAGCTATGGAAAGATGTTAAATTCCAAGACTAATGTGGACAAAAAACAGTTCAAGGACCAAGTTGGAGAAAATTACAAAATTCAGGGGCTAAATGTTATATTATCCCTTTTTAAATAACATGATTAACTAACATATATTTTCATTGGATATGAACAGAAAGCAATAATAATTGGATGAAGTTGAAGGAGCTGTATTTAGAGGGAAATGAAATTGAGAGCCTTGGGTCACTATTCTATGGTAAATCACTTGGCTTTATTAATTGTTGTTCCAACATATCATCTTTTTTAAGATGAAATTACATTTACTTTTTTTTCTTTTCAGAAAAAGAAGGAATGAAGTTCAACAAACTTGAGGTACTTAGTTTAAATGGTAATCTCTTGAACAATAGCGTATTCTCATCCCTTGTTGAGCTCTCGAATTTGAAGTCATTGAATTTATCTGATAACCAATTGGAGGGGACAATATATACAAAAGGTAAGAAAATGATATCTTTTGATTTTATATGATTTGTTATTCATTTTATTTGTAGTTTTCCTTTCACAATTAAATGCTTTTCATCCATTTTCCAATTAATTAGACATATATTAAATAAATTGTTAATATTTATTTGCAAGCACCTAATTACCTTTCAAAACGGTAAAAAAAAAGTCATGCCCCTTTGAAAGTAAAAATTAGATGAATGCTAACGTGTTTAAAATAAAACACACACGGTTTAATAAGATATTATTTGAAAAGAAAAAAAAACATAATTTCAAATATATTATATGGTATTTGAAAAATCCTTATTTGAGCACAATTGAAAAGGTTCAACTCTTATTTGGTCATTGTGTAAGGTTTCTCTCTTATTTGAGGCATACTTAACATTTACTTAACTATGTTTAAAGTTTTAATTCATGTGCAACTCATAAAAGGTTTCATCTCTATTTGAACATTTAACCTAATATTTACCATCGATAATAGAAATTTCATAAGTTAAACTGAATAAACCCATTCAAGTTAGGCCAAAACTTAGTCGAAAATTTTGTTATTGTTAAATTTATTATAAACTTAGGAAATAATATTTAATATATTATTGGTGGAGATTTTAAACTCCATAATTAAAGTCATTGGGTTGACAAGAGTTTTATAGAGAGATAATAAAATATTTTAAAAAGAGACACGTGTGAAATTTTTAAAAAGTAAATATTATATGAAATAAAATAAGTAAAAATGTTGTTACTTGATAAAGGTGCAGGACTAAGGCTGATGAATTTGAAACATCTTGATTTGAGTATTAATGGTTTCAACAGTAATATATAGTCATCTCTTGCTACACTTTCAAATCTAAAGCCTTTCATTACCATCATTGGGCTTATTCCCCACTTTGAACCCTCTTTCTTTAGGAGGATTTAATATTAATGAAACTCAAATAATGTAGTAGGCTTAATGTAAAGTTCCCATTATGAATGCTTTAAATATTTAAATTAATATACTATAAGTTTTCACATATGCTAAACAAAATAAATTTATTTTTAGTTTCCTTTCTAACGTTATCTTCAGATTTAAATGCTCTCAGCAATTTAGAGGAGTTGATCTTATCCGATAATTTTGAAGTGAATGGGTTTATTCCATCTAAAGGTATTTATGATTTTTTTTAATTTTCAATTTAACATTAAATTTATTTTCCAAAAATTTTGTTATTGTTAAATTTATTATAGACTTAGTGAAAATATTTAGTATATTACCGGTGGAGATTTTAGACTCCATAAGTAAAGTTGTTGGGTTGACAAGTGTTGTTACTTGATAATGGTGCAGGACTAAGGCTGATGAATTTGAAACATCTTAATTTGAGTGTTAATGGTTTCAACAATAGTATATTGGCATCTCTTGCTACACTTCCGAATCTAAAGACATTGATGATAGATATCTCTCAATGCAATGGATTAATAGATATGAAAGGTAAAAATCCCCATCCTCTGTTTTCTTTTTCTTTTTTTTTTCCTTAGGAAGAAAATCACCCTTCTCTCCATACTTTGTTTTTTTTTCTTAGGAAGAAGAAAGAAGTATTGAATGAGTAATATAAATTCATAAGGTTTATTTGAACTAAACTATTTTTCAATTTCTGATTCTCCTCAGATTTATATGGTTTTGGCAAATTGGAAGAGCTGACTATGGCCAGCTATATAGGTAATGCAAAAATTAAAAATTTGAGAGAAAAAAGAAGAAGAAAAGAAATCATGTAATGTTAAACTCTACTTTGGGGATAGATATGAAGAAGAGGAAACAGATAAAGATTTGTTTTATTTGCCCTGACTTGCTAATTACACATATTCTAATGAAATAAAGCATTGTTTGACATGCAGATGCATATACAGAGGCAGATGCAGATGCAGGTTGTAGCTTCTCATTACAATCATTGGGCTTCTTCCCCACTTTGAACACTCTTTCTTTGGATGGATTTAATATTAATGAAACCACAATGGCTTCTTATTCCCGCAATAGTAAGTTTTGATGTTTTCTTACAAATTTAATTTATACATGTAGGTCTAATTATGCATGCAGTCCTTATACTCTTCGCATTTTTTAACTTTAATCACTCTATTTTTAATTCTATTAATTTGGATTGTGTGATATTTTTAAAGCAGAAAATTTTGCTTATATTGCCAATTTAAGGGCACATTATGTCCGAAAAAAAAATACCCACATTCACTCTCCTTTCTTTGAAACAAGGCTAAGAACTTTACAATTCTAGATTCGAAATCGAAAATCTTACGATACTAGATTCAATATTTATTTTTGTTTATTTGGCCTTCCACTCATGTAAACTTTTTTTTTGTTCGATCAAATTATTACACATTTTAAGTATTTGCAAACAATATTATAATCTGCAAAATACAGTTAGCCATGTGAGTAAATATTTCATATTAAAAAAGTCATGTAATCCAATTTAACGAAAATCCTTTGATGATGTTATCAGTTGGATTTCAATTATTAAATCAAATGAATAGAGAGATTAAATTTCCGAGATTAAGAGTAGAGAGTAGAGAGACTAATTTATAAATGTGCAAAGAGTACAAAACATAATTTTGTTGGGATATTTCACTAATATCTTTGCCTTTCTCTCTCTCACACATATTTGATATTGAAAGCCTCTGTTACAGCAGACTTTACTTCTTTGAAGCGTTTAAAGTTGTTGTACTGTAACGTCAACAAAAACCTCACTCGACAAGGTAATTTCATTCTTTCAATTTCCCTCTTATGATAATATTTATTTGATTTTAAGTCATTTTTTATTTCAATTTGTCCTTAACAATATACACTGGTAAGGTCAAATTTTTGTTTTAAATCCATTTTCTAGATTTAAGAAAAATCTTGATTAATTAATTTAGTAGTTTTAATTTATGAAAGGATGCTAAGGTGACGTTTAAGTTTTTTTAGGAAATTGTTTTTTCAACGTTGTAATTTTCCGTCAAACTAATGCATTCTGCAGGATCTATTTTCAAAAAACAATTATAAAAGGATGTAAAGATGAGAATATATATTATTACCAATAACTAGACTAGCTTCTTAATTTACAAAATTCAGTTAACCAAATTTTGACAAATTAAAACAGAAAAAGCTAACATCTCAATTTATGTAAAATAAAAGAACAGAACGAAACTCATAATTTCAAATCCTTATTTTCTTCATAGTTTTACATTTTTTTAAAAAAATATAACTTGCAGTTAATGTTATTGAACAGAAGGCCTAAATTTGAGAAGATTGGAAGAGTTGGAGTTGTCTTATTCATCTTTACCTTCAAACTTTATTCAAGTTTTTGGACCACTCATTTCTCTTAAAAAATTGACTGCCTCTGGTATTGATGGTAACAACAGTCCACCTATGCATGGTAAATATTTTATTTTCAGTTACTCATCATTTTAGTTTTTATAAATTTCTAGATTTAATATATATAAATGTGCTGCTTTTTGAATTTTGAAATATAATTTCTCTTAGATGTGGTAATTCGGATTATAGATTCATATATCTATAAATTTAATATGCTTCTTTTATATTCGAATGCTATAAATTCAGATAATATTCAGATTCAAAATGAATGTGGACCGATACATGTGAATTTGCTTTACTTATTCACATAAAGCCATAAAGGAAGGATATTCAAATCCACTTTATAATTTTGATTTTATATATAAATAAAAAAAATTAACTACTACTTTTTTGAATATTAAAATGCATATATTCAAATTTAATAGAAATTTATTAACAATACACCAATTAGTCTTTAAATTTATAATTTCACAACTAGAAAGGCTAAAACTTTAAATTCTACAAACCTTATGGACCAAAGAAAAATGGTTAAACACACTAAAGGCAAAGAATTAGGGCTTAGCATCTTGAATGCTTAGATTCGAATCCCATCACGTGTAGATTCTCTCCCAAATAATATATTCTAATTTTCACTCTTGAATATTTTATATTGAGTTGATTATTATTCTAATTAATTCAACATATTTTATTTATTATTTAGATTTGTACCTATTTGTAAACTCCTTAAATAAATACATATATACTACTACTGTTGCAGATGTCTGTGAATTGACAAATCTCCAAGAGTTGGATATCAATGGCTGTAATCTAAAGGGTAGCTTACCCATGTGTTTCTCCAACCTCACCTCCCTTAAAATGTTATCTCTCTCTTCCAATCAGTTTTCCGAAAATATATCTATCCTTAAGAGCCTAAAATTGCTTGAATCTTTGAACCTCTCTTCTAATCAGTTATCCGGAAATATATCTGCCCTTCAGAGCCTAACATTGCTTGAATCTTTGGACCTCTCTTCTAATCAGTTCTCTGGAAATATATCTGCCATTAAGAGCCTAACATTGCTTGCATCTTTGGACCTCTCTTCTAATCAGTTTTTTGGAAATATATCTGCCCTTCAGAGCCTAACATTGCTTGAATCTTTGTGCCTCTCTTCTAATCAATTCTCTGGAAATATATCTGCCCTTGAAAGTCTAACATCCCTCCAATTGTTGGATGTTTCAAACAATAAATTTCACATCCCAAGCTCATTAAGACCCTTGTTCAACCTTTCAAAACTCAAGTACCTCTATGCAGATAACAACACCATACATGCTAATGATCATAAGATGTCGCATTCTTCGGCTCCAAGGTTCAAATTGAGTTCCATCAGCTTAACTTGTTGTGGAAGTGGTGGGTCGTTTCCAAAATTCTTGTACCATCAAAGTGAATTGCAGGAGGTTTCTCTCTCAGACATATATTTCATGGTGGATCGATTTCCGGTTTGGTTGTTGGAAAACAACACGATGCTAATGACCCTGAATCTCGTGAATTGCTCTCTATCAGGGCCTTTTCAAGTGCCATCGCGTGTGCATTCTGCTTTATCACGTTTGGATATCTCCAACAATGCCTTCGGTGGCAACATCCCAGTAAGAATGGGCGCACACCTACCATTTTTGCGTTATTTGAACATGTCAAGGAATTAATTCAATGGCAGCATTCCCTCTTCTTTTGGTGATACGAGTTCCCTACAAGTTTTGGACTTATCAAACAACCAATTATCTGGAGAGATACCTCAGCACATGGCTATAAGCTGCTCTTCATTACAGGTACTTGTATTATCAAATAACAAATTACAAGGATCAATTTTCTCAGGAAATTTTAATCTAAAGAGCTTGTTGGAGCTCAAATTAAATGGAAATAACTTCACTGGGATGATCCCAAATGTCTTAGCTTACTCTAGATTGAATATACTAGATCTTAGCAATAACTATATCTATGGTGAAGTCCCAAGTTGGATTTGGAATATGTCAGAGCTAGCATCATTGGATGTGAGCAGGAACCAACTCTTTGGTAGGTTGCCACAATGGAGGGGAAATGCTTCGAATTTGGCACTAGTTTCCATGGCAGATAATCAACTTGAAGGTTCAATACCAAGGGCAATTTGTAGTCTCAATCTCAAACTCCAATTTTTGGACCTTTCCATGAACAGTTTATCTGGGACTCTACCATCTTGCTTCAAGCCGGTATTGGTGAGGGAAGTTCATTTATTTAAAAATAAGCTACAAGAAGCGTTACCAAATGCTTTTCATGATAGCTCTTCGTTGGAGACATTGGATCTCAGCTACAACCACTTGAAGGGTAACATTCCAAATTGGGTTAGCAATCTTTCTGAATTAAGTTATCTTCTCTTAAGGAGAAACCACTTTGAGGGTGAAATTCCAATTCAATTATGCAAGTTGGATCATTTAAGCTTGATTGATCTTTCTCAAAATAATCTCTCTGGTGGTATTCCTTCTTGTTTAAGAGTTGCTGCCCTGAACTATGTAACTGAGCATTATATTAGGCATCGAAGTATTTATTACAGCATAAATAACTCGATGGCCAATGAAGTTTCAATAGAATACACAGTAAAGAGCATATCCTACAATTACAAGAGAAGAATGCTTCAATACATGTCTGGAATTGATCTCTCCTGCAACAAGCTTACAGGTGAAATTAGTTTTGAAACAATAAACATTATGAAACTCTTCACATTGAACCTTTCTCACAATAGCTTGACCAGACCGGTGCCACATGCATTTTCTAACCTCATGGACATGGAAAGTCTAGATCTTTCCTACAACAATTTGACAGGGAATATCCCTGTCGAATTTGCGGTGTTACATTTCTTGGAATACTTCAATGTGTCATACAATAATTTATCTGGAAAGACACCTGAAAGGATTGGACAGTTGGGAGCATTTGATGAAAGCAGCTATATCGGGAATCCTTTCCTTTGTGGCTCATTGGTCGGAAAAAATTGTTCTCCGGTCACAACACCACTGACACCGAAGGCTTCATCTGGCATCAAAGAAGACCATGGTTTCATTGATATGGATGCCTTCTATGCAAGCTTCTTTGCATGTTACGTGATGGTGCTATTGTGTATCGCAGCTGTGTTGTACATAAATTCTTATTGGAGGCAAGCATGGTTTTACTACATACAAATGGCCGTTGATTCTTGCTACTATTTTGTGGTAGATAATTTCCCCATAAATTTTTGTAGTGGAAACATGTAGAAAATTTTGTTGTGAAATTTGTCGATTGCAATGCCATGTTTATATGTAGCAACTGTGTTAAGACGAGGCTTTAAAGTGCTCTTTTGGAACTGAATAAAAACTCCCACAAGCCATATTCTTAGTTTCACTGCTATTTTAGTTGGTTTGATTTCAATTTGTACAAAATGTTAGCTGTCACTAGGTCTAGTCCTTCATAATCTCAGTAGTAGCAACAAATAATTATGGAAATATTGTTTGCTATCTGTAACACCACCTTCTTGTTGAATAAGTTTCTTTCCTCCACACACAAATGAGCAACTTGGCTGCTTGGTTACTGTTGGAACAATGAGACAATAACAGGCTATTTTGTGTCTTGCTTGAATAGCAAGCCTCGAGCCTTGGTGAAGAAACAAAGTCAGAAGCAAAAAACAGAAAGGGAAACTAGCTAGTGAATAACAGAAAAGAGAGAAGAAGATTGAATGAAAAATGAGCTAATATTTTTCATTAACACATCAACAAGGCATTAAGCCATTACATATTTCAGTCAACAAGTAAAACAAACAAGTAATCACCTAATCAACTACCTAACTCCACTAATTTGCATTGAAACTTACAAGATTAGCTTGTACAACTTGCATTGCTGACTTTTCAGTCAATCAATGTCAAAACATTTACCTACTTAGTTCAACATGAACTAGATTACAAAACAATCAAAATGGAACTAAAAACAACAAGTGGATTGGCAGCTTCAAACTTCAGTTGCTGCACACCATGGCACCACTGCTTGCTGCTATTTCTTCGAGCATGATCACCTTTGCATGTCGTGCATGGCCACCTTTGCATGGGAACTAAACTTAACACTCCTCCTTAGTTTCCATGCTAGTAACAACTAATTCCCTTTTGAATTTAACAAATTTAGACACATTGAGTGCCTTTGTGAAGATATCAGCAATTTGCACTTCTGAATTGCAATGAATCAACTCGATTTCATTAGCTTGTTCCATCTCCCTTATAACATGCAACTTAATATTGAAGTGCTTGGTTCTGCCATGAAAAACGGGATTTTTTGCAATTGCAACAGCAGATTTGTTGTCGCAATAAATCTCTGTTGCCTCCTTTTGGTTTTGGTTTAAATCAGCCAAGATTTTTCTAAGCCATATGGCTTGATTCACAGCAGATGCAGCAGCAACATATTCAGCTTCTGCTGTTGATTGTGCCACCTGACTTTGTTTCTTAGAACTCCAGCAAAACATGCCTGAGCCAAGACTAAATGCATATCCAGATGTACTCCTCATGTCATCACTCGATCCAGCCCAGTCACTATCAACATAGCCTATCAGCTTCATGTTTTCAGCCCTTTTGAACAATACACCATGATCAATGGTGCCTTTGATGTATCTTAGCACTCTTTTAGCTGCTTGAAAGTGCTGATAATTGCAGCAATTCATGTATCTCGATAGCACACTAACAGCAAACATGATATCGGGTCTTGTTGCAGTCAAATACAATAGACTACCAATGAGACTCTTGTACATAGTTTCGCAAATTGGTTCACCACTCCCTTGCCTCGAAAGCTTCACTCCAACAGCCATTGGTGTGCTTGTTGGCTTGCAGTTCTTCATAGAGAACTTATCCAGGATCTTCATAGTAAAAGAACTCTGACTAAGAAAGATTCCCTTTTCTGTTTGCTTCACTTTCATTCCAAGGAAGTAGTTCATTCTGCCTAAATCAGACATTTCAAACATTTCCATCATTTTTCTTTTGAAATCTTCCAGCATTCTTCTATCTCCTCCAGTTACCAATAAATCATCAACATAGAGTGACAGGATAAGCTGAGTTTCAGCTTGGTTCTTCTTCACATACAGTGTTGGTTCACTGGGACTTCTCTTAAATTCCAAACTGAGCAAGTAAGAGTCAATTCGAGCATACCAGGCTCGAGGAGCCTGTTTCAGGCCATATAAAGCCTTTTTCAGTCTGTACACCATGTGTTCTTTGCCAGTGATCACAAATCCTTGAGGCTGCTCGATGTAGATCTCTTCTTCCAGGAAACCATTGAGAAATGCAGACTTAACATCAAGCTGATGAATGGTCCACTGATGTTGAGCAGCCAAGGCAACTATCATTCTAACTGTGTCAAGCCTGACTACTGGTGCAAATGTCTCCAGGTAGTCCAGACCATACCTTTGGCTAAATCCTTTGACAACAAGCCTGGCTTTTAGCTTGTTCAGACTGCCATCTGCATTCTGTTTTACTCGATAGACCCATTTTACTCCAATGGTCTTCTTTCCAGCAGGTTTATCAACTAGCTCCCATGTCTGGTTCTTCTCAATCATGTTGATTTCATTGACCATAGCTAGTTTCCAGCCTTCATCTGCCTCAGCCTCTTCAAAACTGCTAGGTTCTGCTATTGCAACCTGTGCCCTTTCATAAATATCATCTAAGGGCCTTGTGCCTCTCACAGGCACATCATCAACATCCATTTCAGGTCCTAGCTGCTCAAGTTCAGCTTGATTAGGCACTAGGTCTTCTGAAACTGCTTCTGGCTCATTTTTCTCCCAATTCCAGCAGGCTTTTTCATCAAAGATGACATCTCTGCTCACCTGGACTTTGTTTGTCAAGGGATCCAGAACCCTGTAGCCCTTCTTGACTAAGCTGTAGCCTACTAGAACACCTGGTTGAGCCCTTTTAGAGAGCTTGTCTCTCTTTGCTGCTGGTATTTGTGCATAACACAGGCAACCAAACACCTTTAGATGTGCCAAGGAAGGCTTGAAACCGGACCAAGCCTCGAAAGGTGTCTCAGATGCAAGAGCTTTGGTAGGAAGCCTGTTCTGAAGGTAAACAGCAGTGTTTACTGCCTCAGCCCACATGGTCTTGGGCAGTTTCTTTTCAAACAAGAGACATCTGGCCATATCCATCAGGCTTCTGTTCTTTCTTTCAGCTACCCCATTCTGCTGAGGTGTGTAGACATTTGTAAGCTGATGTTTGAAACCAGCATCATTGCAAATGGCTTGAAACTGAGCTGAAGTGTACTCAGTGCCATTGTCTGTCCTTATCGATTTCAGCTTGCAACCTGTTTCTGTCTCTACAGCAGTTTTAAACTTCACAAACACTTGAGCTACCTCAGACTTGTGTTTTAAGAAGAAAATCCAGCAAAACCTTGTAAAATCATCAATGAAGAGGATGAAATACCTGTTTTTGCTGAGTGATTCAGTCTTCATCGGGCCACATACATCAGAATGCACCAGCTGCAGTCTTTCAGTAGCTCTCCAAGCTGAATCTGTAGGAAATGGCAGTCTTGCCTGTTTCCCCATCTGGCAAACTTCACACACATCATCATGCTCCACTGAGCTGGTGAAGTTCTCTGCCAAGCCCTCTTTGGCCATTCGAGCCATTGATCTGAAGTTGGCATGTCCAAGCCTTTAATGCCAAAGCTTGGAGTCATCAACAGAGGCTGTGTATGCTGAGTTTGAGTCATTTGCCCAGTGAACCTCAAAGCATTTATCAGTCATTGTGACTTTCATAAGGCTTGATCCACTTGGATCAGTAATGTGGCATTGTTTGTCCTTGAACACAACAGAATAACCTTTCTCGAGCAGTTGAGCTATGCTGAGAAGGTTTCTGTCAATCTCTGGCACCAACAGCACATTTGGAATGATCTTGTTGCCTGTGGGAGTACATATCAGCACTTCTCCTCTTCCTTCAGCCCTTATAAACTGACCATTTCCAACCTTGACCTTGGTTTTATAACTTGTGTCCAAGGTTTTAAACAAGGAGGCATCTGGTGACATGTGGTTAGTGCAACCACTGTCCAACAACCAGCCTTTTGAGCATTTCTTCTCAGCAGCTAAGCAGGAAACAGCAAAGACCTGTTCTTCTTGGTCACTACTATCCTCAGCTACTCGAGCTTCAACCTTTGACTGCTGAAATTGATTCTGCCTTGGCTTACTCCTGTTTTTACAGACCCTTTCAACATGGCCCTTCTTCTTGCAGTGTTGGCATACTGCATCTGGCCTAAACCAGCATCTGTCTTCTGGATGACCTGGCCTCTTGCAATGTCTGCAGGGCTGGTCATTACTCCTTGCAGTATCAGGCTTAGGCCTGTTTTTCCAAGACTTTTTGCCTCTTTGAGCATTGGTGCTCGAGCCTTCTCTGGCCTTGGCATGAAATGCACCTTCTTGGTGATCTTCAGCTCTGCTAGCTCTCCTTTGTTCCTGAGCATAGAAGGTGTTGATTAACTCAGTCAAAGAAATGCTAGCAAGGTCTCTTGAGTCCTCTAGGGAGGATATCTTTGCTTCATATTTCTCAGGCAAAGTGGAGAGGACTTTTTCCACAATTCTTGCCTCATCAAAGTACTCACCTAGGAGCCTTATACTGTTAACCACTGCCATAATTCTATCTGAATACTGCTTTACTGTTTCTTCTTCCTTCATCTTCAAATTCTCGAAATCCCTTCTCAAATTCAACAGCTGCTGTTGCCTTGTTCTCTCAGTGCCTTGAAACTCCTCATTAAGCTTGTCCCAGGCCTGTTTTGGAGTCTCACAGGCCATAATTCTGGTAAAGATGACATCTGATACACAGTTCTGAATGCAGGACATGGCTTTGTGCCTTTTGGTCCTCTCATCAGCATGTTGTCTGATCTGAGCTACTGTGGGATTAGCCCTCAGTGGAGCTGGCTCAACATCTGTGTTAACAACTTCCCACAGATCAAAGGCCTGCAAGTAAGTCTTCATCTTTACCAGCCATATGTGAAAGCTTTCTCCATTGAAGACTGGTGGGGCTGCTGGTGAAAATCCTGAAGAAGCCATCAGGTTCCTTGGTTTGAAGCAACAGGTCCACTAAGACAACGGCTCTAGATACCAATTGTTGGAACAATGAGACAATAACAGGCTGTTTTGTGTCTTGCTTGAATAGCAAGCCTCGAGCCTTGGTGAAGAAACAAACTCAGAAGCAAAAAACAGAAAGTGAAACTAGCTAGTGAATAACAGAAAAGAGAGAAGAAGATTGAATGAAAAATGAGCTAATATTTTTCATTAACACATCAACAAGGCATTAAGCCATTACATATTTCAGTCAACAAGTAAAACAAACAAGTAATCACCTAATCAACTACCTAACTCCACTAATTTGCATTGAAACTTACAAGATTAGCTTGTACAACTTGCATTGCTGACTTTTCAATCAATCAATGTCAAAACATTTACCTACTTAGTTCAACATGAACTAGATTACAAAACAATCAAAATGGAACTAAAAACAGCAAGTGGATTGGCAGCTTCAAACTTCAGTTGCTACACACCATGGCACCACTGCTTGCTGCTATTTCTTCGAGCATGATCACCTTTGCATGTCGTGCATGGCCACCTTTGCATGGGAACTAAACTTAACAGTTACACATCCAAAAGCTTCCAAACGCTTTGCCAAGTTGCAGTATACTACATACAAACCTTTCGTAATGTTTTTATAATATTTCTTCAAAGATTGTTGATCTAGAATTAGAAAGTCCAATGCTGCCAAAGTCTCAGTCTTTCACTTCTAACCGATCACATTGGCAAGCGGCAGCGTATAATTACTGTTTTGACCAGATTAGTTTAGTTCCTCTGATTTTTAGGCATTTCTTTTGCTTGTTTCGAGGTACTGCTCATAGGCACGTAACCCTTGAATCTGTAACAGATGACAAGAGAGGGTAAGATCCAGTAAAAATAATGGATAATAGTTGCAAGCTAAAAAGGGGGATGGAAATGAATGACAGGATAAAGAATAGTGGGAATTTGTTTCTTTGCTAGTGTTGCAGATAAGACCTCTGATGGCACTTGCAGCCTTTAAGGCTCTAACATATTTGATGATTTGAGACAATGTTGGGCTTAGCTTTATAAATCATTAACTCATGCTGAGAATAGGAAATTAATTTTGCCACGCTTCCAGTAAAAATGCATTATTGAATTATTGAATGATATATATGATCTAAACTAGTTTTCAATTTCTGATTCTCCTCAGATTTATATGGTTTCAGCAATTTAGAGGAGCTGACTATGATCTGCAACACAAGTAATGTTCGCATTTAAATTATACTTTGCGGGTAAACTATAAAATTTATAGATAAGAAGAAGGGGAAAAATATATAATTTGCAAGTCATTTTACTATTCAAGTAAAATAAAATTGGATTTATAAATTAATATTCATGATTTGATAGTAATTTAGCATTGAAGCAAATGTTTAATTATTTGCCCTGACTTGTTAATTACTCATATTCTAAAGAAATAAAGCATTCTTTTACAAGCAGGTTGTAGCCTTTCATTACAATCATTGGGCTTACTCCCCACTCTGAACACTCTTTGTTTAGGAGGATTTAATATTAATGAAACCACAATGATTTCTCATTCTCACAATAGTAAGTTTTGATGTTTTCTTACAAATTAAATATTACGAATTAATTTATACATGTAGGTCTAATTCTGCACACAGTCCTTATACTCATCGCATTTTTTAAATTTAATTACTCTATTTTTAAATGTATTAATTTGGATTGTCTGATATTTTTAAAGCATTGTGTTAGAAAAATAAAAATAAAAATATTGGCATTTACTCTCCTTTCTTTGAAACAAAGCTAAGAACCTTACAATTCTAGATTCAAAATCGAAAGTCTTACAATACTAGATTCAACATTTTTATTTGCTTATTTGGCCTTCCACTCATGTTTTTTTTTTTTACTTGATCAAATTATTACAAGTTTTAAGCATTTGCAAACTGTACAAGCCCAAATCTGCCCGGGGCCCAAATGCAAATAATAAAGCAATATAAAAAAATATAACAGCAGTCCATGGCCCAATGGCCTAACACCTAAAACAGCTAGCAGAAACCCTAGAAGCTCCAGCCGTTGCTCCCCCACACGCGTGCCTTCGGCCTTTTCCACGTCACCACACGAACGGCCTCTTCCGTACGACGGTTTCACCTGCAACAAACACGCAGCAAAGGAGCAAGCAGCAAATAACGGAAAAAAATAATAAAAAGTTTCTGTAATTTTGATTTTTTGTATTATTCGGCTATTTAAAGCCATCTGAAAATCTGTAAAAGGAACTGATACGAAATCAATACGAAAGAAATCAAAAATCGAAAAGAAGGTGGTTTTTTTTCTTTTCCTTCTATTCTTTTCTGCATTTTTCTTTTCTGTTTTTTCTTTATTTTTAATTGTATAAAAAAAAGAAACAGGTAAAAGACGTGACGTTTACCTGGTGTTGTCGAGGCTTTGCCCACTCCGTCGCAATCGGAGATTGGGCTAGGATCGGAGGCCTTAGAACGGCCTGGTTAGCGGCGGCAGCTAAAGAAAAAATTAGAAACCCTAGCAGAGAAAGCTAGGGTTAATTTTTTTTTTTTTTTGTAAAAATGGACAGAAAATGAATGTTTAAAAAAAATGTTGATTTTATAATAGGTATGAAACTGCGTCGTTTAGGGTCTGTTTCGGTGGCCATAAAACGGTGCCGTATAGGGCCATCCACGCGCGACCCGACCTGCTCCATGAAGGATCCGCACGTTTTCGTTAAATGGGTTATTTACAATTATGGTCCTTGCAATTAAGTTTTCTTTTATTCCTAATTTTTCCCTAAATTTTTGCTTTGATTTCATTTTTGCCCCATGTAATGTGTTGCGTTTTGGAGGGCGGGGATATTTTCCCATTTAGTCTCTCCTTGTTATTCGCGCACTCGGTTTAGGTTCTTTTTATTTTTATTTATTTTCAGATTCGCCCCGAACTTTTGCTTTAAGCTTAATTTAGTTCTTTTTGTTATTTGTACGATTTTATTTTCAATTTAATTAGTTTAATATTATCTTTATTATTATTGTTACTATTGTTAGTATTATTATTATTATTATTGCTGTTATTATTATTATTGGAATTATTATTACATTTATTTATATATTTATTTTCCTAACTCTTTTATATATACCTTATTTTATTCTATCATGTACTATTATTTTAAGTTTTTCATATATTATTATTTTAGATTTATCACATATTATTATTTAATTTCATTATGTATTATTTTTTATATTTTTTTATATTAATCCAATATAATTTATACATTTTTTAATGGTTTTGTTTTAATATATTTTTAAAATTCACTTATACATACTTTTATGCTTTAAAGATTTATATTAAACTATTTTTATTATACATATATGTACATATAATATATTATTGATTTCATATTATTATATATCTTTTTACCTATTTCTATATATACATAATTTATTTCTTTTAAAACCCTATTTTATTTATTTATTTATTTCAACTTTTTACATATGCTTTTAAAATGCATTTAGATATTATTTTTTTCACATAGTATTTATTTTTATCTTCATTTTTTACTTATTTCAAACTCATATATGTATATTGTTTATTTTAAAATTTTGCGCATATAATTTATTTTTTGTATTGATAATTTTAAATTTCCTTTTGTGTCTTTTTTTTTTTAATTCTAAGACTTGTTATATTTTATTTGTGTTAAGTTGCTTGGTATTTCTTTTGGGATAGACTTTTAGGTCATTAGTTTTCAAATGTTGATGTTAATATTTGCATAATATATGATGTGAAATTATTACTCTTATGCATGTTGTATTACTTATTCATATTTGTTAATTCTTTGTCGCTCATTAGCATACATTTTAGTTTACGAATTATCATTTTGTGCTATACATTGTCATCCCATTGCGCTTGATTTGTCAAAAAGATTATGTTTCATTCAAAATAAGGTAATACTCGGTATCCAAGATTTTTGAGAAGATTGTGCTCTAACTTACTGAGCTTCAATTTTCCTTGTTAAATTTAAGTAACTGGGTATCCCTTTTCCAATTCAAACGTAAAATTTCAAATCAAAGCTTATTTCGGGAATTTGACACGTTCATTGGATATGGCTTTTCCATATCTTGAGATGAGATTTTTTTTTAATAAAGGCAATCTTATATATCATCTTTGGAACTTCGAGGAATTGTTCCGTAACTTACGGGATTTCGATTTCCTCATTGAACCAAGATGGTCAAACATTTTTAGTTTTCAAATACACAAAGTTTCAATAAAGGTTTTTAAAGGTTAGCTTATGCTCGGGAATTCAAATATTGCATCCTAACTTATGAGATACGACATTTTGTTGCCTCGGGATGAGAAGGCCTTTCTACATATGTTCAAATTTATACAAATATTTAAAATATGGCATTAATAAAAAGGGGAATCATTTTTAATCTTTTTAAATTTTCGACATTCAACTTTAAGGCATTAAACAATCAATTCGGTACCAATTTTGGGCGTTACGAGGGTGTTAATCCTTCCTCGTACGTAACTGACTCCCGAACTCGTTTTTTCTCTGAAACTCGTAGACCAAAATCATTTTTTAAGGTGACCCGATCACACCTTAATAAAATATCGGTGGCGACTCCAATTTTCATTTTTAATAAGTCGACACTAATTTTTTGTTTTCTAGTAAAGTGGTTTCGACACAAACAATGTTATAATCTGCAAAATGCAATTAGCCATGTGAGTAAATATTTCATATTAAAAAAGTCATATAATCTAATTTAACGAAAGTCCTTTGATGATGTTATCAGTTAGATTTCAATTATTAAATTAAATGAGTGGAAATGTTAAATTTCTGAGATTAAGAGTATAAGACATAATTTGATGGTATATATTTTGTTGACATATTTCTCTAATATTTTTGCCTTTATCTCTCACACGCATATTTGATACTGCAGAATTTACTTCGTTGAAGCGTTTAGAGTTGTTGTATTGTAAGGTCAACAAAAACCTCGCTCGACAAGGTAATTTCATACTTTCAATTTTCCTCTTATGATCATATTTATTTGATTTTAAATCATTTTTTATTTAAAAGTGTCCTTAACAATATACACTTGATAATGTATACTTCTAAGGTCAAATTTTTGTTTTAAATCCATTTTCCAGATTTTAAAAAATAAAATAAATAAATCTTGATTAATTAATTTAGGAGTTTTAATTTATGAAAGGATGTAAAGATGAGAATGCAATAAATTATTCAACTTTTTTAATAACATATAAGAAAACTCAAAAATTTTTAATTATAAACTTCATTCCTTTATTTTATGAAAATTATTGAGAAGTTAATCTCTCTATTTTAATTTGTTAGGATTTGATCCTCGTATTGTACAAAAAGCAAAAACTTATATGTACTTTACAAGCAATGAATTAGTAAAAATCAATGGTTTAACATTTTATATGCAATAAATTAGCAAAAACTCGACAATTCAAATGGATGTTATTACCAATAACTAGACTAGCTTCTTAATTTACACAGTACATGAACCAAATTTTGACAAATCAAAACAGAAAAAGCTAACATCTCAATTTATGTAAAATAAAAGAATGAAACTCATAATTTGAAATCATTATTTTCTTCATAGTTTTATAAATATACTTTGTTTCCCATATTTTTTTTTTCAAAATATAACTTGCAGTTAATGTTATTCAACAGAAGGCCTAAATTTGAGAAGTTTGGAAGAGTTGGAGTTGTTTGATTCATCTTTACCTTCAAACTTTATTCAAGTTTTTGGACCACTCATTTCTCTTAAAAAGTTGACTGCCTATCATATTGATGGTAACAACACTCCACCCATGCATGGTAAATATTCTATTTTAAGTTACTCATCATTTTAGTTTTATATATCTCTAGATTTCATATATATATAAATGTGTTGCTTTTTAAATTTTGAAATATAATTTTTCTTAGATGTGGTAATTCGGATTACAGATTCAGATATCTATAAATTTAATTTTCTTTTTTATATTCGAATACTATAAATTCAGATAATATTCAGATTCAAAATGGATATGGATAGATACATGCGAATTTGCTTTGCTTATTCACATAAAGCCATAAAAGAAGTGTAATAAGGCCCAAACGGCCTAGGTCCGAACAAAACAAAAAAAATAGTTCAAACCCAACAAATAAGCGGCCCAAAACAATTCCTAGCCCAGAACAAAAAAACAAAAAAAGAAGCCCTAGCCCTAAGCAGCAAGGAGCGCCGCAGCAAGCCCTCAAGCGCACCCAGCAGCCCCACGTCGCACCCAACGCCTCCAGCAGGAATCCAGTCACTGCAGGACTCGGAGATCGACTCCTCTCCATGCACGTCACTCCACGACACCTGCAAAAACGTGGACTCAAAAAGTCCCGAAGGAAAAAACAGCAATTTGTATTCAATTTATTTTATTTCTTTCGGCCTATAAAAGGCCATTTTTTAATCTGTAAAAGGAGAGACTGAAAATAGAGGCAGAGAAATCCATAGAAAATATAGATATTAAACTTGTTTTCAAAGGTGATTTTGTTTTTTTTTTATTTCGCAATGCTTGTACTTTACGAAATTTTTCTTGTTTTTTTTTCTCTCTTATTTTCATCATTATTTTGCATAAAATAACAAAGAAAATAAAAAAGGAAACTTACCTGAGAACGTCGTGCCATTGCCATCTCCGTCGCGATCGGAGCTTTGGTGAGGAGGCCGACGAACGGCGGCACAAAGACGCTAAGGACAGAACCCTAGCAGAGCGAAAGAGGGGTTTTTTATTTTATTATTTTTTTCTTCATTCGGGCAAATGATTTTTTGAGAAAAAAATCTGTTTTAAGTGACAGATCAAAACGGCGCCGTTTCATCCAGGCCCTGACCCGCGCGGTGACCCGACCCGAAGGGGAGGATCCTCGCGTTTGGCTTCAAAGGGGAAATTGCGCATTTGGCCCTTCTCTTCTGCAACGCGCTTCAATTAAACCTTTTTACTTGTTTTAAATTTGGGCCGCACATTTTTAATTTTGCCTCAATTCGGTCCTATGCTGCGCAGCATTTAGGAAGGCGGGAATAATTTCCCTTTTGGTCCTCCACTATTGCGCGCATATACAATGTGGTCCTGTCTTTAAATTTGCTTCGAATTTTCCCCTTTTTTTTTTCCTTTTTAAGTTCAATTTAGTTTTTTAAAACTATTTTATTAATTTTTTATTATAATTATGTTATACTATGATTTTTATTATTATTATCATTATTATTATAATTATTTTATTCATACATGCGTCGTTCTTTTATTTAATATATATATATATGCATGTTTTTTTATCTAGTATACTTGCATGTTTTTTATAATATATATAAATATATATGCATGTTTTACGTTGGACGTCTACCTATATATTTTATACATATATATATTTTTTATATTTTTCAACTTCTATATATATATATAGTCTTATATTTTGATTTCAGAATTCTTTTTACTTTTGTAAATATATATTCATGCATCATTCAAAACTATTATAAGCATTTTTTTATGTATACCTATATATCTATATTCTCATAATTTACTAATATATTATGTTTATACATTCTTATGTTTATTATTTCTAAAATGTATGTAGATTGTATTATTGATTCATTCTCATGATTTTTGTATACATATATATATGCATTAACATTTTATCATGTTTTCAAAGGAAATATATATTTGGTTTCATCAAAGCATTAAAATCGTTCTTATTTTTTAAATATTTAGCATTCATGATTCTCGAGAAAGATCGTGTCCTAACTTACTGGATTGCGGTTATTTTTCGATGAATTTAGAACGCTAAGTATTCATTTTGCATTAAATTCGCAAATTTTAAATAAAAGTTTATTCTCGGGAATTCAAAAATGTTGGGTCCTAACTTACTGGTCATGATATTTTGACTTCTCGAGATAAGAATTTTCAAAAGCAAAAGGCAATATTCGGGTATTTTGAAGATTTAAAAAATTGTGCCCTAACTCACTGGGTGTGGTGTTTTATTTCTTTGAAATAAGAATGTCTTATTATTTTGATGCATTCATGAGATAAAAAGTTTCCTTTTAAAATCTTTTCAAACTTTCGACACCAAGACATTAAAGAATCAATTTGGTACCGATTTTGGGCGTTACGAGGGTGCTAATCCTTCCTCGTGCGTAACTGACTCCAGGACTCATTTTCTCAAATTTCGTAGACCAAAATCATTTTAAAGTGAGCCGATCACACCTTAATAAAGGATTGGCGGCGACTCCAATTTTTTTTTTTAAGTCGACAACTAAATTTTTTGTTTTAAAAAACGGTTTCGACAGCTTGGCGACTCCGCTAGGGACGCTAGAGAGTCGAGCCATAAATTGGTTATTTGTTTGTCTTGTGATCGAAAAATCAAATTTGGGTTTTAAAATCATGATTTCCCTTCATACTCATTTTATTTTTACCATGGAATGTTGGCTACTTTGCATTTGCATTTACATTTTTGCATTACATAGTCAGTTTTACCCTTTAAGTGGGAGCGAGAAACTAGTCCTTTGTGAGGTTTTCACCTCCGTGCAGGGTAGTGGACCGCTTCCGGGATACATCCGTACCTATGTCTTCGTGAGATTTTCATCTCCGTGCAACCATAGGGAAATGTGTCCCCCTGAACTGAACTCGATCCACATGAGCCTATAATGGGTGAGGATCGAGGAATCTGCTGGTTCGGGTACCCTTACTCTAGAAACTAAGCCTCATATAGTGAGCTTTAGGAACTTGCCTTAGGTAGAGCTATACCGAACCCTAGTGGATTCCTGAATAGGTGTTCTTATTTTTTCATATTGGAGTATATCTTTATATGTGATACTGACTTGGGTTTATTTTGTTTTTATTGCATGACATCATGATTGCATAGCATTTCATTATAAAGGCGTTGGTTCATATTCGGTTGCCAAATAGAAAGCTTATCATGGGAAACTGGTTTCTTGATAGAGTGGAAGACAATGCGGCTGTCCGGACTTGGTCTGAGATGACACAGCGTGAAAAAGGTGACAGTTTGGCCGTAGGATACGTATCAGAGTTATGGGACTTCACCCGTGTTAGTGTAGCTCAGAACAACTTGCAGGAGTTGAAGGAGATTTGGGATCAGTGGGATAATGAGGTTAGGCAGTTATTCTATTTAAATTATGGGGATTTGCCTTATTTACTTGACATGAAGGTAGACAAGCGTCTGTTTCGAGCTCTTGCCCAGTTTTGGAATCTGGCCTACAGTTGCTTCACATTCGAGAAGGTTGACTTGGTGCCTACAATAGAGGAGTACACAGCTTTACTTCGGTGTTCGAAGGTTCAAGTAGACCGAATTTATTCGAAAGCGGTAAATGTACCAACCTTCTTGAGGAAGCTGATAAATGTAACGAGGATGAGCGAGCAGTGGGTTACAGCTTGGATTAAGCAAAAAGGGAATAACAGGTGTATTCCTTGGAAAAGTTCGAGGGACCTCATTTTAGCACACCCAGATGCGAGGACGAAAGTAGACGTCTTTGCTTTAAATATATATGGCTTAATCGTGTTTCCTAAGATTTTGGGACATATTGATGGGGCAGTCACTGATTTATTTGATCGGCTTGATAAGAGAGTTACACCAGTCCCGGTGATTTTTGCAGAAACCTTTAGGTCATTTAATGCATGTCGAAGAACATGAGAGGGTAGATTTATTGGATGTGCATAGCTACTACTTGCGTGGTTCCATAGCCACTTTTGGAAGGTTGATAAGGTTTCATATCAGGTCTTCTCTGAAAGTTATTCACAGTTGAAAGAGACAGTGGCTATGTCAAGGAGAGATGACATCTCGGAGGAGAAATGGATGGCAATCTTTCAGAATCTGCAAGAGGAGGATATCGAGTGGAGAGCTCCGTGGTTGCTTCCAGATGAGATCCTATATAGGTGTGGGGATTTTGACTGAGTTCCATTGCTCGGGATTTGGGGAGCTGTTGGTTATGCCCCATTGCTAGTGCTAAGACAATACAGGTCAAGACAGTTTGTGCTTGCAACTCAGGGACTAGCTGAGCGTGAATTCTCGTATAAGGATGATGGCTACAAAAGGAAGGCTCGTGAGATGGCCAATGCATGGAATCAGACTCGCTGAATGAAGAGATTAGCTGTGGGTCCAATGACAACTTTCGAGTACAGCGAATGGTGTGTTAGGAGGATTAATGACAACATTCCTAGGCCGAGTCCAGAAAATAGTTAGTCGATAGAGGAGCATTTGCGCGTCGTCCCTTCTGAACTGGAAATTATAAAGCAAGACTTTGAAAGAAGGAATGCATAATTAGATAAGAAAATAGAGCAAATGGAGGAAGAAAATGTGAGTTTGAGACTGGATGTGGATATTCAGAAGCTCGAGGCTAATAGGCTAAGGAAAGAAAAGCGTAAGGCCGAGGAAGATTTGAATAGCTTGAAGATAGATTTTAAGAAGCTACGTCTGTCAGTGAGAACTGCTGGGTTGGGGAAAACTTCAGAGCAGTGGCGTAAAGAAATTCAAGAAGGAAAAGTCAAGGTTTGTAAATGGGAAGGAAGATTCCTAGAAGCCCAGATGCAAAATAGGTCACTTGAGAAGAGTTTGTCAGAAAATCAAGATGAAAGGGATAAACTAAATGCTAGAGTGGTCAAACTTGAGAAAATTGTTCATCAATACCGAAATCACAATTCAGTGGTGGAACTACAAGTAAGTTTAAGCAGGATCTAGCAAATGAAGAAAACTATAGAAGAACTAGAGATGGCATTGCAGAATTGTGAAGCCAGGATCAAGTATTTGGAGGCAAACGAAGATCATCAAAGCAAACAGCTTTACTATTTCCAGAATCAGGTCAAAAGTAGGGATCGTGTTATGGGGGAAGCTTTGGTTAAGATTCGAGAAGTAGCAGATCACCTACAAACTTTGGCAGTACAAGCTGACGCGTTGAGCGTAAAATATGAATTGGAGTCAGACCGGGGACAAGAGTTAGCCTCGTTGCTTAAAAAGATCAAGGTCTTAAGTATTAGTGCGAAGTCGTATTTATAGTCTATTCTATGTAAAGAGATTTGTTTTCTAACAAAGTTTTCCAAGTGGAATTGAATCATAATTAACGCCTTTCTTGCATTCATCTCATGCATCGTATCATATGCATTAAAAACCTTTAATTGATCCTAATTAACTAAAATCATTGCTCAGTTAACTTGGAAACCAACCAACCAACCCAACACCGATACGGAACTCGAACAAAAACAAAAGATATGGATCAGAGATTGGAAAAACTCGAACAGTGTCAAAAGGAGATGTAGGACCGACTTCAGCTACAGGTGCAGGAGCGGAGTTTAGAGTGTACGGAGTTTAGAGCCATGGTACAGGGTATGATGGATAATAAGGAGATGGAATTCTGTGAAGGAGTTCAGAGGGAGAGTCATATATGCGCGTTAGAGTCGGCATTGGGAGTTCCAAAGGGTAACCATCCTATAGTCATCATCTCGCGGCCTAAGAACAGTGAGGTTGGGGCACGAGTAACACCAAAGGTTATTATTCAAAAACCGGCTGTGTTTGCATATTAGGATAACAAGAGGGTTCCCTGGAATTACGATTGTAATGTGACAATCCCGGGGAAGGAGGATATAATCAGTAAAGAGGATCAGGATGAAGGAAGGCACTATGAACAGATGAAAGCTCGAGTAGAGCCAACAAGAGAAGAAGCTTCGGCTGGAAAGAAGAAGAATATGGTCGAACCCGAACTATTGGTCAATGAACCAATAAAAGAGGAAGAAGCTAGAGAGTTCTTGAAGTTTCTAAAGCATAGCGAGTACAGCGTTGTGGAACAACTGCATAAACAACCAGCTCGCATATCTGTGCTAGTTTTACTCTTGAGCTCGGAGGGACATCGAAATGCACTACTGAAAATGCTAAATGAAACTTATGTGGCCGATGATATCTCTGTTAACAAGTTGGATCGACTGGTCGGTAATATAAGCGATGATAACTTCATTTTCTTCAGCGATGATGAAATACCACCTGGGGGTATGGGATCTACTAGAGCTTTACACATCACTACAAGGTGTAAAGGGTACACATTACCAGGAGTTCTGGTAGACAACGGATCGGTATTGAATGTGTTGCCCTTGTCTACGCTCAACAGGCTACCTGTGGATAGTTCACATATGAAGTCGTGCCAGAATATAGTGAGAGCATTTGATGGCACCGAGAGAAGGGTCATGGGAAGAATTGGCATTCCCTTGTTAATTGGCCTAACTATCTATGAGGTGGACTTCTTGGTTATGGACATCAAGCCTTCTTACAATTGTCTATTAGGAAGGCCATGGATTCATTCAGTAGGAGCGGTACCGTCATCGCTACATCAAAAACTGAAGCTGGTGACAGAGGGTCAGCTAGTGACGATAAATGCTGAAGAAGATATCATTGCATCTGTGACCAATGATGCACCTTATTTGGAAGTAGGTGATGATGCAATTGAGTGCTCTTTTCGATCCTTAGAGTTCGTAAATGCAACATTCATCTCTGAGGGAAACAGGATCCCAATGCCGAGAATATCAAGAACCACAAAGATGGGTCTTCAGTTAATAGTTGGAAAGGAAGCCTTGCTAGGGAAAGGATTGGGGAGATATCTTCAGGGCCGAGTTGAGGCTCCAGTGTTGAAGGACAAACAGGACCGTTTTGGCTTAGGATACAAGCCAGATGCTAGGCAGAAGAGGATAGAGCAAGAAAAGAAGCGAGAGAGAAGAAGGGCTCGTTTGATAGGTGATGAAGTCAAATGGGAGCCCATGACTTTTCCCCACCTATCCAAAACTTTTGTGTCAGGAGGATTCATCTATCAGGGAATGCCAGAAGATGGAAGCATTAATACGGAGTTAGGAGATATTCATGCCGTGTATGAAGAAGTGACGGGGAAAGAAACTTTGTTGAATATTCTCCCTTACGAGCCGGGAAGTGTGCTAAACAACTGGACCGCAGAAGAAATACCTGTAGTTTTAGGACTTCCTTAAAGTAATGTCCAGAACACCCTTATTGCTTTTAGCCTAGAAGTGATAAGGATTCCTTTGTGAAATAGGCTCATGTCCAAAAATCGTTATTTTAATAAAGTTCATTTTTGCAATCATTTTTGGAGTAAATCTTTCTTTCCATAAGAGCAGTTATTTTGAATTTCCTCCCAAACTACACTTGCATTTCATTCATGACCATATTACACCAAACAAATTCCTGAATCCAAACAAATTCCTGAATACATATTGTTTTCATACCTATAACAGGTCCCTCGATATTAATGATACGAATGTCACTCTTACAAATTTAGAATCTCCTTTTGAACGAAACATGTGTTTAGAGGGGTCGCATGATTTTGCAGATGTCGAAGACTGTGGTTTATCTCCAAACTTGTTGAAGATGGTAGAACGGGCCGAGAAACAAATCCTACCTCACAAGGAGTCAATAGAAATTGTGTGCTTAGAGGAAGGAAAAAAGGTGAAGATCAGATCTGATATTTCTGTAAAGACAAGACAAGACCTCATCAGACTACTCTAGGAATTCAATGACGTCTTTGCGTGGTCATACCAAGATATGACTGGGTTAAGTACTGACATTGTAGTCCATCGTCTTCCTATAAGAGAATATTGCAAGCCAGTGCAGCAAAAGCTCAGAAGGATGAGACCTGACATCGTGTTGAAGATAAAAGAGGAGGTCCAGAAGCAGTTTGATGCCGGATTTCTGCAAGAAGTCAAGTATTCTGAGTGGGTGGCCAACATCATACCAGTTCTAAAGAAAGATGGAAAAGTACGAATGTGTGTAGATTATCGGGATTTGAACAAGGCTAGTCCAAAAGACAATTTCCCATTGCCACACATCGATACATTGGTAGACAATACGGTAGGCTTTTCATTGTTTTCCTTCATGGATGGTTTTTCTGGGTATAATAAGATAAAGATGCATCCTGAAGATATGAGAAAGACTACGTTCATTATGTTATGGGGGACGTTTTGTTATAAAGTAATGTCGTTTGGATTAAAGAATGTAAGAGCGGCATACCAAAGAGCCATGGTAGCCTTGTTCCAGATACGATGCACAGGGAAATCGAGGTTTACGTTGATGATATGATCGCGAAATCTAGAATGGAGGACGAACATGTACAGGTCTTGAGAAAATTATTCTTAAGATTAAGAAAGTTCCAGCTCAAGCTTAATCCAGCGAAGTGCACTTTTGGGGCCAGGTCAGGAAAGTTACTAGGCTTCATAGTCAGTGAGAAGGGAATCAAGATTGACCCAGAAAAAGTCAAGGCAATACGGGATTTACCTCCACCTCGCACTTAGAAAGAAGTTCGAGGTTTCCTCGGAAGACTGAATTACATTGCTAGGTTCGTTTCACAACTTACTGAGAAATGTGACCCTATATTTCGTCTTCTGAAGAAACATAATCCTGGTACTTGGGATGAAGAATGCGAAGAAGCCTTTAACAAGGTGAAGCAATATTTGTCTAGTACTCCAGTGCTGTCACCACCTAGCCCGGATAGGCCGCTGATGTTGTACCTAACAGTGTTTGATAATTCCATGGGGTGTGTGCTAGGCCAGCATGATGAAACGAGGAGAAAAGAAAGGGCGATATATTATCTCATCAAGAAATTCACTGACTGTGAAATGAGATATTCGCCTATTGAGAAGTTGTGTTGTGCCTTGATTTGGACAACCCGAAGATTAAGGAAATACATGTTATACCATACGACTTGGCTAATTTCAAAGTTAGACCCGTTAAAGTATATGATGGAGTCAACTGCTTTGAATGGGAGGATGGCCAGATGGCAGATCTTACTGTCTGAATTTGATATTGTCTATATGAGCCAAAAGGCTGTGAAAAGGAGTGCAATTGCTGACTTTCTAGCTAGTAGAGCTTTGGAGGACTACGAGCTGTTGAGTTTTGATTTCCCAAATGAAGACCTGATGTGTATAGCGGCTACTGAAGAAAATCCACAAGAAGGTCATGGTTGGAGGTTAAACTTTGATGGAGCCTCGAATGCTGTGGGCAATGGAATTGGGGCAGTCCTAGTGTCCCCGAATGATGATCATTATCCTTTCACTTGCAAATTGGATTTTGATTGTACAAACAACATGGCAGAATACGAAGCATGCATCATGGGTATTCGTGCAGCTATAAAGCGAAGAATCAAAGTGCTAGAGGTCTATGGAGATTCAGCATTGGTGATATATCAGCTCAAGGGTGAATGGGAAACGAGAGATCCTAAATTAATTAGTTATCAAAAGTTGGTCCTTGAATTGATTAAGGAGTTTGTGGACATCACTTTTTGCTATCTCCCACGAGATGAGAACCAGATGACTGATGCAGTAGCTACTTTAGCCTCCATGATCAATGTGAACAGACAAGAGGATCTGAAGCCCATCCAGATAAGCATCTATGAAGACCCAGCTCATTGTCATAATGTCTGAGAGAAAGGAATTGATGATAGTCCTTGGTATCAAGATATACTACGATATGTAAAGAATCGTGAGTATCCTGGCCAGGCAACTGAGAATGAAAAGAGGTCTCTGAGAAGACTAGCCATCGGTTACGTCTTAGATGGGGAGATCTTATACAAGAGAGGAAAATATCAGGTACTGTTAAGATGTGTGGACGCCATGGAAGCAAAGAAAATCTTGGAGGAAGTCCATGAGGGCATCTGTGGAACGCATACTAATGGGTTCATAATGGCTAGACAGATTATGAGATTCGGGTATTACTGGGCCACCATGGAAGGGGATTGCATCAATTATTCCAAAAAGTGCCATAAATGTCAAACCTATAGTGATAAAATGCATGCACCTCATTCGCCTCTGCATGTCATGACATCTCTATGGCCTTTCTCCATGTGGAGTATGGATGTCATCGGGCCAATATCACCGAAGGCTTCAAATGGGCATCGTTTCATATTTGTGGTTATTGACTACTTAACCAAATGGGTAGAAGCTACTTCGTATGCTAACGTTACAAAGTCATCAGTTAGTAGGTTCTTTTAAAAGAGAAATCATATGTCGATATGGAATGCCTGAAAGAATCATATCCGACAATACGTTGAACTTGAACAACAGCTCAATAACAGAAGTTTGCAGTCAATTCAAGATCAAACATCACAATTCATCGCCGTATCGCCAAAAAATGAATGGTGCAGTAGAAGCAACCAATAAAAATATAAAGAAGATTGTGGGGAAAATGACTGAGACTTACAGGGACTGGCATGAGAAATTACCGTTCGCCCTCCTTACTTATCGAACGTCAATCAGGACCTTTACCGGGGCAACACCTTTCTCCTTGGTTTATGTTATGGAGGCAGTCTTGCCCATTGAAGTTGAAATCCCTTCTCTCCGGGTTTTGACTGAGCTACAATTGGATGAAGCAGAATGGGTCCAATCTCGACACGATCAGTTGAACTTAGTAGAGGAAAGAAGGCTAAAGGCTGTTCAACATGGTAAAATGTACCAGAAAAGAATGATGCAAGCCTACGATAAAAAGGTCCGACCCAAGAATTTCACGAGGGGGACCTGGTGTTGAGAAAAATTCTTCCTCAACAAAAACATTTTAGGGGGAAATGGATGCCGAATTGGAAAGGTCCCTATGTTGTAAAAAAAGCCTTTTCTGGAGGAGCCCTGATCCTGGCTGAAATGGATGGAAGAAACTTGCCTAATCCAGTAAATTCAGATTCGGTCAAGAGATACTTCACTTGAAGAGGGGAAGGAACCAAGGTGAAAACCAACAAAGGGCGCTTTGATTCCAAAAAAAAAAATAGAGAGGCTAAGGTGAAAACCCGCAAAGGGCACCTTAAGACCAAAGGGGATTTGAGTTGAAAACCTGACAAGGGCGGCTCAAATTTTGATTGAAGCATGTGGTGATCTTGTTGTACCTAAATCGACAAAAAAAAATATACGACATCTTGGGGCATCAACAAAGTACTGTGAAACTCCTAGACACATGTTGAATTCGGAAGGGTTTTCAGAAAGTTGTATAGAGAAATTCAAGCAAAGATATCTAGGGCACTGGTTCATAGTATTTGTATTGAATTTGTTGTTTCTTAAACACTTCATTCTTTTTCAATATAAGTGTTTCCAGTCAATTCCTCTTTTAGACCTATATTATTGATAATCTATTGCGAGCTATGCTCCCAAATTAATTTTGTTTTATTCATCGTTATGATCTTTTCGCAAGCATGTTGCATTAGAGTGACGATTAATGGACTAGTAAAACTTTCACAAAGGAAGTTTTTCATATTACTCTAAGAAATTTCTAAATAATACAGGAACCTGAAGCAGGACTATTGTTTAGGCTTCACCAGGTCAAAAGGTTGGAGATATCTAGGAGTAAAAAGTCAGATTAAAATTTTCGAGTTTTGTCGAAGCGTTGTTGTCACAAAAGAAGCCTTAATGAGCAATAACGACTTTAACATTAAATATTCATTTTCATGACATAGCATTCAAATGTCATTCATACACGCCTAGTTAGGAGTATTTGATTCATTCTGATCATGACATCCTAATTATTAGGCATAATTAGGTTCATAAAGTGAATTATACAGGTCATGTTCCACAGAGAACAGATCGGTGAAATTATAAAGCCTTATCATCCTGAGTAACCGTGGAGCAGGTTGAAAAGCAGCAGATCTTGTCTTCATGTATTGACATGAAGTAGATCGAAGAAAGTAGATCTTGTTTTCATGTATTGGCGTGAAGTAGATCGAAGAAAGCAGATCTTGTCTTCATGTATTGGCGTGAAGTAGATCGAAGAAAGCAAATCTTGTCTTCATGTATTGGCATGAAGTAGATCAAAGAGAGCAGATCTTGTCTTCCCATACTGGTGGCGAAGTAGATCAAAGAAAGCAGATCTTGTCTTCCCATACTGGTGGTGAAGTCGATCAAAGATAACAGATCTTGTCTTCCCATACTGGTGGCGAAATAGATCGAATAAAGCAGATCTTGTCTTCATGTACTGGCGTGAAGTAGATCGAAGATACAAATCTTGTCTCCCTGAAGTTGCAGTGGAGCAGATTAAAGCCAATAATCCTATCTCCTTGAAGTTGCAATGGAGTGGATTAAAACCATGGATCTCATCCCTCTGAAGTTGCAGTAGAGCAGATCGCATCAAGATGTATTTTTAAGTTGTAGCAGAACAAGTTGAAGCTATAAGTCTTATTTCCCTGAAGTTGCAGTGGAGCAGATTAAAGATAGCAAATTTTGTTCTTTTCGAGAAGCTATAACGTACGAAGCCTATCTCCCTGACATTGTAGTGGAGGGGATTGAAGCACTAGTTCCTATACCTATGAAGATGTAGTAGGAAGAAATAAAGCTATTTGAAGCCATTTTTGCACTGAAGAAATCAAGACTCAGGCACAATTGAGCCTTAGGTCTTTGCTCTATTCCCGTCACATGACAATGAGCAAAGAGGGGCAGCTGTAATAAGGCCCAATCGGCCTGGGTCCGAACAAAACAAAAAAAACAGTTCAAACCCAACAAATAAGCGGCCCAAAACAATTCCTAGCCCAGAACAAAAAAACAAAAAAAGAAGCCTTAGCCCTAAGCAGCAAGGAGCGCCGCAGCAAACCCTCAAGCTCACCCAGCAGCCCCACGTCGCACCCAACGCCTCCAGTAGGAGTCCAGTCACTGCAGGACTTGGAGATCGACTCCTCTCCAAGCACATCGCTCCACGACACCTGCAAAAATGTGGACTCAAAGAATCCAGAAAGAAAAAACAACAATTTGTATTCAATTTATTTTCTTTCTTTCAGCCTATAAAAGGCCATTTTTTAATCTGTAAAAGGAGAGACTGAAAATAGAGGCAGAGAAATCCATAGAAAATACAGATATTAAACTTGTTTTCAAAGGTGATTTTGTTTTTTTTTTTATTTCTTAGTGCTTGTACTTTACGAAATTTTTCTTGTTTTTTTTCTCTTATTTTCATCATTATTTTGCATAAAATAACAAAGAAAAAAAAAGGAAACTTACCTGAGAACGTCGTGCCATTGCCATCTCCATCGCGATCGGAGCTTTGGTGAGGAGGCCGACGAACGGCGGCGCAATGACGCTAGGGACAGAACCCTAGCAGAGCGAAAGAGGGGTTTTTTATTTTATTATTTTTTTCCTTCATTCGGGCAAATGATTTTTTGAGAAAAAAATCTGTTTTAAGTAACAGATCAAAACAGCGCCATTTCATCCAGGCCCTGACCCGCGAGGTGACCCGACTCGAGCGTTTGGCTTCAAAGGGGAAATTGCGCATTTGGCCCTTCTCTTCTGCAACGCGCTTCAATTAAACCTTTTTACTTGTTTTAAATTTGGGCCGCACATTTTAATTTTGCCTCAATTCGGTCCTATGTTGTGCAGCGTTTAGGAAGGCAGGAATAATTTCCCTTTTGGTCCTCCACTATTGCGCACATATACAATGTGGTCCTGTCTTTAAATTTGCTTCGAATTTTCCCATTTTTTTTCCTTTTTAAGTTCAATTTAGTTTTTTAAAACTATTTTATTCATTTTTTATTATAATTATGTTATACTATGATTTTTATTATTATTATCATTATTATTATAATTATTTTATTCATACATGCGTCGTTTTTTTATTTAATATATATATGCATGTTTTTTTATCTAGTATACTTGCATGTTTTTTATAATATATATAAATATATATGCATGTTTTACGTTGCACGTCTACCTATATATTTTGTACATATATATATTTTTTATATTTTTCAACTTCTATATATATATATACTCTTATATTTTTTATTTCAGAATTCTTTTTACTTTTGTAAATATATATTCATGCATCATTCAAAACTATTATAAGCATTTTTTATGTATACCTATATATCTATATTCTCATAATTTACTAATATATTATGTTTATACATTTTTATGTTTATTATTTCTAAAATGTATGTATATTGTATTATTGATTCATTCTCATGATTTTTGTATACATATATATATGCATTAACATTTTATCATGTTTTCAAAGGAAATATGTATTTGGTTTCATCAAAGCATTAAAATTGTTCTTATTTTTAAATATTTGGCATTCATGATTCTCGAGAAAGATCGTGTCCTAACTTACTAGATTGCGGTTATTTTTCGATGAATTTAGAACGCTAAGTATTCATTGACTTCTCGAGATAAGAATTTTCAAAAGCAAAAGGCAATATTCGGGTATTTTGAAGATTTAAAAAATTGTGCCCTAACTCACTGGGTGTGGTGTTTTATTTCTTTGAAATAAGAATGTCTTATTATTTTGATGCATTCATGAGATAAAAAGTTTCCTTTTAAAATCTTTTCAAACTTTCGACACCAAGACATTAAAGAATCAATTTGGTACCGATTTTGGGCGTTACGAGGGTGCTAATCCTTCCTCGTGCGTAACTGACTCCGGGACTCATTTTCTCAAATTTCATAGACCAAAATCATTTTAAGGTGAGCCGATCACACCTTAATAAAGGATCGGTGGCGACTCCAATTTTCGTTTTTTTAAGTCGACAACTAAATTTTTTTTTTAAAAAAACGGTTTCGACAAAGGATATTCAAATCCACTTTATAATTTTGATTTTATATATAAATAAACAAATTAACTACTTCTATTTTTTTGAATCAGACCTTTGAATATTAAAATGTATATATTCAAATTTAATTGAAATTCATTAACAATACACCAATTATTCTTTAAATTATAAATTGCACAAATAGAAAGGTTAAAATTTTAAATTCTACAAGCCATATGGACCAGAGAAAACAATTAAACGCACTAAAGGCAAAGAAGTAGGGCTTTAGCATCTTGAATGCCTAGATTTGAATCCCATCACGTGTAGATTCTCTCCCAAATAATTGTAAGTTTAAAGCCCATTATGTATGAGTTTTATCTAAATTTATTTTGAGTTAAATTTGAATATATTCTAATTTTCACTCTTCAATATTTTATATTGAATTGATTATTATTCTAATTAATTGAACATATTTTATTTATTATTTAGATTTGTACCTATTTGTAAACTCCTTAAATATATACATATAGTACTACTACTTTTGCAGATGTCTGTGAATTGACAAATCTCCAAGAGTTGGACATGCATGGCTATAATCTAAAGGGTAGCTTACCCATGTGTTTCTCCAACCTCACCTCCCTTAACATGTTATCTCCCTCTTACAATCAATTTTCCGGAAATATATCTGCCCTTCAGACCCTAACATTGCTTGAATCTTTGGACCTCTCTTCTAATCAGTTATATGGAAATATATCTGCCCTTGAAACTCTAACATCCCTCCAATCGTTGGATATTTCAAACAATAAATTTCACGTCCTAAGCTCATTAAGACCCTTGTTCAACCTTTCAAAACTCAAGTACCTCTATGCAGATAATAGCACCATACATGCTGATGATCATGAGATGCCGCATTCTTCGGCTCCAAGGTTCCAAATGAGTTCCATCAGCTTCTCTTGTTGTGGAAGTGTTGGGTCATTTCCACAATTCTTGTACCATCAAAGTAAGTTGCAGGATGTTACTCTCTCAGGCATATATTTCAAGGTGGATCGATTCCCATTTTGGTTGGTGGAAAACAACACGAAGCTAAGGAGTCTGTTCTGGTGAATTCTTTTCTGTCAGGGCCTTTTCAAGTGCCATCGCATGTGCATTCTACTTTATCATATTTGGATATCTCCAACAATGTCTTCAGTGGAACATCCCAGTAAGAATGGGAGCACACCTACCATTTTTGGGTCATTTGAACATGTCAAAGAATTGTTTCAATGGCTGCAGTCCCTCTTCATTTGGTGATATGAGCTCCCTACAAGTTTTGGACTTATCAAACAACCAATTATCAGGAGAGATACCTGAACAAATGGCTATGGGCTGCTCTTCATTACAGGTACTTGCATTATCAAATAACACATTACAAGGATCAATTTTCTCTAAAAATTTTAATCTAACGAGCTTGTCCGAGCTCGAATTAAATGGAAATAATTTCACTGGGATGATCCCAAACGTCTTAGCTAACTGCTCTGACTTGTAGATACTAGATCTTAGCAATAACTTTATCTTTTGTGAAGTCCTAAGTTGGATTTGGAATAAGTCAAGGCTGGAAGCATTGGATGTGAGTAGGAACCAACTCTTTGGTAGGTTGCCACAATGGAGGGGAAATGCTTCGAATTTGGCACAAGTTTCCATGGCAGATAATCCACTTAAAGGTTCAATCCCAAGGGCAATTTGCAGTCTCAATCTCAAACTAAAACTTTTGGACCTTTCCGATAACAGTTTATCTGGGACTCTACCATCTTGCTTCAAGCCGGTATCGGTGAGGGAGGTTCATTTATCTAGAAATATGCTACAAGGACCATTACCTAATGCTTTTCGTGACAGCTCTTCATTGGTGACTTCGGATATCAGCTATAACCACCTGAAGGGTAACATTCCAAATTGGATTAGCAATCTTTTTGAATTAAGTTATCTTCTCTTAAAGAGAAATCACTTTGAGGGTGAAATTCCAATTCAATTATGCAAGTTGGATCGTTTAAGCTTGATTGATCTTTCTCAAAACAATCTCTCTGATGGTATTCCTTCTTGTTTAAAAGTTTATGTGGTTAACTATGTAACTGAGAAATATATTAGGCATCAAACTATTTATACCAAGAAGACTATCTTTAGGTCCATTGAAGTTCCAATAGAATACACAGTAAAGAGCGGATCCTACAATTACAAGAGAAGAATGCTTCAATACATGTCTGTAATTGATCTCTCCTGCAACAAGCTTACCGGTGAAATTAGTTTTGAAACAAAAAACATTATGAAACTCTTCACATTAACAAAAACATAACATATTTGATAAAAAAAATTTAAATAATTAATTAATATTTAATCAGTTTTAATTAATTAATTAATTGTTATTTAATAAATTTTAAACAAAATTTAATATTAAATAAATAATAAAAATTGTTTCATTAAACCCCGGCGTAAGCGGTGGGTGATTACCAGTCATGTAAATGTTAGTATTCTATCACATCCAAATTAATAGAAGACTGGAAAAAGAGGCTTTTCCATGGAAATTATCAATAATCAAGTTGGGGAAAAAAGGTAATCCATTTAAGGGATGAATGGACCCTTTGTGGAATGAGTTTCTTGGCAGCACAAGAGGCTTAATAATTTTTTTCAAATTTATATTTTAATCAATTTTTTCAATTATAATCTTTTCAATAATGGTAGCTAATTAATTTTACATAAAATAATTTAATAAATTCATCTCAACATCAATATATAACTAAATTAAATATAATTTTAAAATATTTGAAGTTAAACATAATTTTCCTTTCGATGAATTACAATAATAAAGTAAAGTCCGAACAATCAACACAACTAATACGACTCAAACCAGGTCACACTTGAGACAGTGAACACCCATGGCCATCAGGCCATCACATGGGTTCAAAGTTAAACATGATTTTTGTTGAAAGAAGTCAAATATATTTAATCTTATAAATAAAGTAAATGAAAAATATATAGATAAATAATAGTAAGGGTATAAAGATTTATTTATTTAAATTTATTTAGTAATAGATCCAATCCGTGGCCATCACTTCAATAATAATTCTATCTATTGGAACAAAAGTTCATATTTTCACCTTCAAACTTGATTTATACGTTTGTAATATAAACAAAGCTTGACTTAGAAGTTTCCCTCTTCTCTTATATCATTTTCTTATATGTGGAATGGGATCAATGTTCAATGTTTAATAAAGTCAACATCAAATATGCAAATAAGTTAAAGCCCCGTTGCAAATGGTACCCACTTCATTCTTAAACCAATTCACGGGACATACAATGTGACATTTGAAGCAAAAAAAAAAAAAGGAAAAAATATATAACATTTAAGCAATGAGTGGACTTAATTTCTTGGGAAGATATCAAATAATTATTTTTTCGATATATTTAAAACAAATCATCCATAAAATAACTTGGGAATCCATTTAAGATTTTAAAATTAAGTTTTATAACTAACAAAAATATAATATATTTGGTAGCATAAAAAATAAAAAGTTTAAATAAGTAATATATCTAACTTTTTGTATTAAATCAAATGACAAATGATTGTTTTAGATCAAATAATGGTTTTAAATTTAGAATTTAGTACCTATTCTTTAATTTGATGTAATTTAGTTCTTCTACATAATGTCATTAATTAGTTGAAATAGTTGGTACCCTTAATTATTTTAGTCTAAATGTTGAGTTCAAATTTTTTTTCCTCAAAAATACTAATTCAAACTTCATGCAAATATATAATGTGTTAAAAAGGTGTTTTTAAGATACATTCATGTAATCATTTTAATCGGTATAGTTAAGGATGTTAATTATTCAAATTAATTAATACCATTATAAAAGCAAATGATCAAATTATGCCAAATTAAAATATAATGACTAAATTCCAAATGTGAGCATAATAGAAAGTTCGAAACTGCAATTTTACCATTATAATATAATGACTAAAAAAAAAGAGTTCTTATTAGTTAGTCAAAATATTCATCTCCCTTGATATTGTGGGTACATTATGTGAATTTTTTAATAACACTTATTCTAATTAATTATGTCAAAATATTTTTTATTAGAATAGTATTTTTTTAAAAAAAATCAACATAAAAAATTAATCAAGATAGCTAAATATGTTAATTATTTGGGCTAACTAATATCATTGTGAAAGTTGAGAATCAAATTATGTCAAATTAAAATATAAAAACAAAATCTCAAATGTTATCATAATGGAGGGACCAAAACTGAAATTTTACCATTATAATTATGATGGAAAAAAATTTAAAATATAAAAACTAAATCTCAAATGTTATCATAATAGAGGGACCAAAACTGAAACTTTAATATATAAAAACTTTACTATATAAAAACTTTACTATATAAAAAAAAACTCAAACTGCATTTTCTAAGAGATTTAATAAATAAATTTAAGAGATTTAATTAATAGATTGAATGTTTCAATCTTTCTTTTATTTCAAAAGGATACAATCTTTCATACGTTTGTTTATTAAAAGTTTTTCTACTGGGTTAAATTGTTTATATAATTACATTTATTTTCTTTAAATTAAGACTTTTTTTTAATTTAATGTATTATTTATTTATTTTATTATTTTTCACATGCAATTATCTTATTGGATTATCTAGTTAATAAATTACATCTCATTAAAAATATTTCACATATGAAATTTTACATTATCCCCGTTAATTTTTTTAACTGTACTTTCATTAAAACTGTTAAAGAAAGCTTATTGAAAAAAAAACAGTGGTTGATGGCTAAAAAAGACTAAAAAAATATAATTAGAGCCATTTTGACAAAACATGCAAATGTTAATAGTTAAATTTGTCATTAAGTCTTATAACTATAATGTAAAAAAAACAAAAAAAATAATTGGACGAGAGTAATGAGGAATGGCCTATAGAGTTATATAGATATAAAGCAGCATTGGGTACAAATGCATAAGTAGGGTAAGAACATGTGCCATAGATTGTCGAATTAAATAAACCCAACCCCAAATAGTATAAGATGATTGTAATTAAAAAGTAAGAAATAGAATGAAATTTCATAAGCTTAACATTCTTTGATTTATGTAATTCCCAAGAAATGAAATGCAGATACCCCAAAGCTTGACTATGTTTATACGTTTGTAATACAAACAAATCATTGTGAAGAGGGGGTCCATAATCGTGAGAATCCAGCTGAAGTTTAATCAAGTAAACATCAAATATGCATATAAGTTAACGTAGCAGCTGCCCATTGCAAATGGTACCCACAGCACTCTTCAACCAATTCACGAGTCATTCAACCCAGTCTTTACGACATTGCCTTGTTTGAAATCAGTGGTTATAAATGCTTTCTAGCTGTGGTTTTGCTTTACAATTTCACAATCAAACAACATCTGCTTATGAAACTTCAACACGTTATTTACAAGTTCTAAGAAGATAAAAGCCATCAATTTTCCAATTTAGAAAGAGACTCATTTGGGCAACGCTAATTATCTAGAGAATATCTAGGTAATTTTAGAAGATCATGCTATAAGGAAATATGAATATTGGTAGTTGGTTTGGATTGGAATTCTTCAAAACAAATCCTTGGATTATTGATTGGATCATGATTCTGCTGCTAAAATTGTCTTTGAATTCATATTTACTTCATATGTTATTATTATTACTCTTATGGTATTGCTGTTTTATTGGGATTGTATTAGATCTTCAATGATAAGCAAGTTTCGAAATCAATATCTATATATTTGAGATTAAATAAACCCAACTCCAAATAGAATAGATGCTTGTAATTAAAAAGTAAGAAATTTCACAAGCTTGACATGCTTTGATGTATGCAATTCCGGAGAAATGAAATGCAGAGACCCCAAATTCTAACTTAGTTTAGACGTTTGTAATACAAACAATCATTGTCAATAGGGGGCTCCATAATTGTGAGAATCCAGCGTTTACTTTGAACTTTCCCTCTTATACTTAGAACGGAATCAATGTTTAATGAAGTAAACATCAAATATGCAGCAGCGCCCCTTTGCAAATGGTACCCACATCACTCTTCAACCAATTCACCGCACGTACAACATGTTACTTCCAAACGCTGTTTACAAGTTGCAAGAAGATCAAAACCACAATTTTCCCAAATTAGAAAGAGACTCATTTCATAGTTAACAAATCAGCACTTAAGGTTTCCTCAATAATAGTTTAATCTATCAGAATAAAAGTTTACATTTCTTACCTTCAAACGAAACTTCATAAGGAAAGTTACAATAAGTCCAACATCAAAAATAGTATATATCCAAACGTAAATTTTTTTTTAAATTTTTTTATTTATATACTTAGGATTAGGAATTATAGTGAGTATTGTACCAACGAGGTTTTTCTATTATCTTAATGTAGGACGTTAATTATCAATTCAAAATTGATATACAGCATGTAATAAGGTCCAATCGGCCCAAAATAGTTCCTAGTCCAACATTACAAAATTAAACAGACGGCCCAAAACGGTCCCTGGCCCAACACTACAAAGTTAAGCAGAAAAACCCTAAGCAATAAGGAGCGCCGCATCTGCCTCAGCGCCGCAACAGCACCCGCGCCGCGCCCAATGCCCGATCGCCGCACGTTTCGGCCTCCACGCGCGCCAAACTCTCCACGAACACCTGAAAAGCGGACTCAAGGAGTCCAAGGAGAAAAAAACAGCAAGCAAGATTGTTTTTTTTCCCTCGATTTATTTTATTTTTGGCCTATAAAAGGCCCTTTGAAATCTGTAAAAGGGACGGATTTTGAATAGGCAGAGAAATAGACAAAAAGAATAGAACGAAAACACTGAAAATACAATTTTTCTAAGGTGATTTTTTGGTTTTTTAGCAGTGTCCCTAATATTTTATTTACGTATATTTCTTTTATTTTATTTTGTTTTATTTTTCTTTTTCTTCGTTTTAAAATAACAAATAAAAAGAGAAAACCTTACCTGAGTGGGGGTCGGAACCAGTGCCGAAATCCAGGCCGTCGGAATCGCCTAGGCGGCGGCGCGAGGAGGCTTGGGTATTAAACCCTAGCAGAGCGCCAGAAGGGTTTTTTTTCTCTTCTCTGAGTTTTTTTTCCCTCCTTTTAATTAATTGTAAATGATTCTTTTTGAAAGAAAAATTTGTTTTAAATATCAATCAAAACGGCGCCGTTTTAGCCAGGCTTGACCCGCGCGGTGACCCGACCTGGAGGGGAGGATCCGCGCGTTGTGACGTCAGAAGGGATATTTGCGGGTCCGGTCCTTCCTCCTTTATTTTGATTTTAAATGCTGTATTTCGCGCGTTTGCAATTTTGCCACAAAATTTCGCGCCTGTTTTAATTTGGTCCACCAACCAGGACTGCAGATTGCGTTGAAACGGCGCCGTGGGACAAATGGGCATATTGCCCTTTTTGGTCCTCCATGCTTACGCGAACATTCAAATGGCCCCCTTTTTTTTAATTTTTATTTTAAATTTGCCCCATTTCTTTGGTTTTTAACTCAATTTAATCCATTTTTTAAAACTATTTTAATTTTTTTTTATATTTTATGGTACTATTACCTGTTTATTATTACTATTATTGTATGTTATTATTAATATTATTCATTATTTTCATGTACACATATACTTATCGTTTTTAATTTCGGATTCTTTTTTTTACTTTTACAAACGTATAACCCTTTTTTACTAGTATATATATATTCTTAAGCTGTAAAGATGCATGCATATGTTTTTGTATGTTTTACACACATTTTATTTTTTTTATTTTATCTTTCTATCCTTTATTTTTTTATCTTATATATTATATATGTATTTTTACATTTTTCTAAAACATATACACATCCGCATGTTTTATATTTTATTTTATTCCCACGATTTTACATTCATATATATATATATGCATACATATTTTAGTTTTTATATGCACATATTTCATATATTTTTATATACTGTGCTCCCATAGTTTTTATAAATAAATATGTATATGTATATATGTGTACATGCCTATATTTTCTAATTCATATGCATTTTTTTTTATACATGCTTTTAGAAATTATTATTATAAATTTCGTTTTTATTTGTGTACTTATATGTGCATTAATGCATGGACATTTTTTTTCTTTTTTACAATTTTTACATTCACCCATACATGCATTTTTATATATATTGCATTCCATCTTTTTATGTATTATCGTATGTGTGTTAAAATATATGTCTATACGTATCTGTAAATTTGTTTACTGTACTTGTATATATTTGTAAATATTTATGTATGTATGCTTTAAATTAAATGATCTGTATCATATTGTATATGAACTTTTAACATACCCTTTTGAAAATATATTTTGGTTTTAACCATTCATCAAAGTTATTTCATGATTTAAAGGTTTTTGAATGAAAGCATTTTTGGAAATTTGGGATTTTCGAGGGGAATTGAGCCCTAACGTATTGGGTTCTGGTTTTCTTTGTCAATCCTAAATGACCGAGAATATTTTTATTCAAAATGCATAAAAATCATTTTGGGGAACTTAACTTGTTGTGCCCTAACGTATTGGGTGTGGCATGTTATTTTCTCGAAATGAAGATTTTCGTATAAAATAAAAGTGATATTCAAGTTTGGGGAATTATGAGGAATTGTACCCTAACGTATTGGGACTCGATTTCTGTACATGACTTGAACAATTGGATATCCTTTTGCAAATTTCATCATTCAAGCTTATTTTAAAATCTTTTTAACTTTCGACACTAAGACATCAAATAATCAATTTGGTACCGATTTTGGGCGTTACGAGGGTGCTAATCCTTCCTCGTGCGTAACTGACTCCCGAGCCTGTTTTCAAAATTCGCAGACCAAAATAATTTTTAAGGTGGGCCGGTCACACCTTAATAAAGGATCGGTGGCGACTCCAGTTTTGTTTTTTAAAGTCGACAACTAGTTTTTTTGTTTTCAAAAAACGGTTTCGACAGCATATTTAAAATATTTAGATAAAAATCTTTCAACCAAAATAAATAAATAAATATATATATATATAGATCAAAATCTAATATTTGTATACTTATTGTTTGGACAACTTAGATCTAATAAGTACCTATGTGCTTAAAATTTGATTCTCATTTAGTGTCTAATATGATAAGTACTAGACTAATGTGGAAGGATTTGATTGATATAATATTGATACTCTAATGACTCAATTAAAATATCTTAAAATTTGAAGACAAATTTAAAACATGGATCATAGTTTTGGAATGTATAGTATACTCAACCCATATATATAATAGGATGCCAAAGATCAGCCAAAGATCTTTTTAGAAAGGGAAAGTGAACCACACACTCCGTTACAGCTTTTTGTACCAAGCAAAATCGATAGTCATCTTCTAAATCATTCAGATTTTTTTCACAAAGAATCAACTCCTCCTATTCATTGTCAAGATTTAGATTTGCCAAACCAACTCTAAAACCTATATTTTACAAAACCTAAAGTACTATCTTGCCATATCTTTTGTTGCCATCAAACATTTCTTGCTCCCATTTCTATTCTGCCATTCAAGCATCAAGTGATTTTTTTTTTAGTTATATGACATATTTAGCCTTTAAACAATTTTGTTGCTTTTGCATTATACCTAATTTTTGAAAGTGAATTGTGTTTGTTATGATTATTTAATAGACAAAAATATAATGTGAAATTGTGATAAATACAACCAATCAACTTCTTATTTCTCAAAATTGTTACTCATTTCTGCAACTTTCTCAATATGGGTATTTATTCAGTATTTAATTCTTTTAAACTTTTTTTCACTTATTTGTAACCTTATATTTTCGTATTTATGTTTGAATATGTGGCCGATATGAATATCGTAAACGCGTACTTTAAAAAAGAAATGAAGTGTCTGAACAAATATTTAGTAAATTCATTTAGTAATAAACCCATTTTATAATTCGACGAGCCATCACTTTAAGTCAAGGTCTCTTCAATAATAATTCTATCTATCGAAGCAAAAGTCAACATTTCCACACGAAATTTCAAAAATATAGTGACATTTCAAATATATGAAATTCAAAGGTTAAATATTAGTATATTTTTAAAAGGTTTTTTATTTATGTATTACATATTTAGAAATACTAAGAATTTAGATTGCAATTATTAGTTAACAATTGTGATGATTATAAAATATACTTATTACTTGAATAAAATTTTATTCATATTAATCACCACTTAATTAATATTAGAGGTAATTATGTAATTAGTTATTATCTTGTATAATATTATTTTACATTAATTAAATAAAGTAAAATTATATTTTATATTTAATACGTTAAAAATATTTTAATTGTTATTTGAAAATATTAAAATATTTGAATTCATAATTTAATATATTTTAATTGTCGAAACCATTTTTTTGTGTAAACGAGATCGACTTAGATTTTAAAAACAAAAACGAGGATGGGCTTTAAAAAACGAAAATGTGAGTCGCCACCGATCCTTTTATCAAGGTGTGATCGGATCACCTAGAAACAAATTTGGTCTACGAATTAAAACAATGGGTTCAGGAGTCGGTTACGTATGAGGAAGGACTAGCACCCTCATAACGCCCAAAGCTGGTACCTACTTAATTAATAGATGTCTTATAGTCGAATAATGAAAAATCCAAGACTTGTAAGAAAATGGTTCCCCTTTGTTTAATATCATATATTTTAGAAAAAAACATTTGGATAAATTTGATCGAGGGTAAAAGGCCTTCTTGCCTCGAGACAACGGAATGTTATACCCCGTAAGTTAGGATGCAACATTCAAATTCTCAAGAATAAGCTAACCGTCAAAAACTCCTGATAATTATATTGAAGCGCAGAATTGGCTAAAGATCATGCGGTGTTTCGAATAAGAACAAGAGCTCTCTGTTTATTTATTATTATTTTAGTTTTAGGATTCGAAATTTGAATTAGAAATTAGAGAATTCTATTAAATTCTATTCTTATTCTATTTAATTTCTATTAAATCCATTTATTTAATATTTAATTTAATTAAATAATTTACGGTACCATTAAAATTATTAAATTCAATTTTCAAGTCAATTTGAATATTTAAATAGTAAAAAATATTAATTTAATTGGAATTGTTAATTGTGTAATGATTTGGTTTTGTTGGACCCATGGGTCAAATAAAACGGAGCATTTCTATCTCTGGGAAAAACCAATCAAAGAATTTCATTATATCCTTTCTCAAATCGTTCTATTTCGTTTGATATTTCATAAGGATAAGTAATACACGGATATAGCAAAATCAAATATATAATATATATTTGATTTTCTGCTTCTAACTTTGAAAAGTAAGCAAGGTTTACCCGTTTTATTTCACCGAGAAAATTGAAACCCCGTAAGTTAGAGTACGATTCCTTCAAGTTCCAAAGACGACATATAGCTTGTTTTTAATTTTATTAAAAAACATATATATTTTTAAGAATAAAGGGACATTTCGAATCAACAAGTAAACCGAGACCCTGTAAGTTAAGGTACGATTTCTCGAAACTTCAAAACGTATTACCAAAGCCGACTCAAAATGCATTTAATTGATTAACTTGACATAAAGAAAAGAAGAAAATCCATAATGATCACATAATTGAAATTGGGCTCACAACACAATAATGAGAAATAAGAAGGTAATTGTATGCATGGCATAATAATACATATCAAGAATATAAAATAACATACAAATGCAAAAGAGCAAATTGAGATATACATATAGCTATAAAAGTTTAAATGAACAAAACATATAATAAAATGGGGTCTTGAAAAAAAATGGATTTCTATTAAAATAAAAAAAAATATTTAAATGGAAACTTATAGTTAAAAAATATGAGATCAAGATATATATAAAAAAAATATTACCCCCGGATGTCTATAAAAATAATATTATAAAAAAATGCTATCATATAAATCCTTTAAAGCATAAAAGAGGTAAATTTCTGAAAAATAAAAATCATTAAAAGTATTATGTTAGATTTTTTTAAAAAAAAGATAAAATAAAACAGCACATTATAAAAAAAATTAAAAAAACTAATACTTGATGAAAAACTAGAATAATAATACATAGTAGAATATAATAAAAAATTTTAATACATAATTATAAAGTATAGTGCTTACGCTAATAATAATAGATAATTATAATAATAATATAAATAACAATAATAATAATAATAATAATGATGAATAAAAATTATTTTAAAAATCAAATTAAAAAAAGGACCAAATAACCAATCCAACCAAAACACAAGGAAATAAATGGAGTTAAAACAATACGGATGATTAATTTGCAACACGCGAATCATATGGGGGGCCAAATTAGAAATAATCCATCTCCCCCAAAACACCGCGCAGCGACGGGGATTAAAGTGTCACACAGGTAAAATATTTGGGCCAAATTTTAAAAAAATAAACGGACTTGATTAAAACGCTTCGCAAAAAGAGACCTAACCGCAAAAATTTCCCATTTAGGCCCGAACGAGCGGACCCTGCTTGCAGGTCGGGTCGACGGGCGGATCTGGCCTTTCAAACGGCGCCGTTTTACCTCTGTTTTAAGTTTTTAAAAAAGGAAAAAATTTAGGGAAATATTTTGTTTTTTCCCCTGAAGCAGAAACTGCTTCTCTTAGGGTTTCTTTAACCCTTGGATGCCGCCGTTCAGCCCCAACCCTCCTTCAACCTCCGATTGCGACGGGGCGACGAGTGTTCGACGGCGCTGCTAAGGTAAACCTTTGCCTCTCGTTTCTTTCCTTAAACAATCAGTAGACATTAATCAAAAAGAAAGAGGAAAAAAAAAGATTTGTAGACCCCGAAAAGAAAATAAAACAAAAATCATCAACAGTGGTGTTTCACCTTTTTATTCTTTTTGGATTCTAACCTTCCCTTTGTATTTTTTAGTCTCCGTCCCCAATACAAAATCAAATCGGCCTTTTATAGTCCGAAAAGAGGAAAAAAAACAACTTTTTATCCCTCTTTTTACACGTTTTTCTTTTTTTCTTTTTTTTGGACTCTTTTAGTCCACTTTGTAGGTGAACGTGGGGGAGTACAGCGCAAGGCGTGGCGCGGGTGGAGGAGGCCGGTTCCGAGACGTGCGGCGGCTGGGGTCTTCGGGAAGCTGTTTTAGTTTTAGGGTTTCAGTTGTTTTTGTGTTGGGCTAGGGTTAGTTGGGTATTGGGTTTAGATTGTAATGGGTAATTGGGCTTAGGTGGGTATTAGGCCTACTATTGGGTTTGTAAAAGAATTGTTTTTGGACTTTAAAATATTTTACAGGCCCGGGCAGAGAAATTGGGTATTACATTAATTATATCTAATAATTCAAATAAAAATATTACTTTATATTAATTACTGTGATTGAAAGTACAATATTTAAAAATAGTTAAATATTAAGCATGTAAAATCACATGTAAATAATAAAGCTTGGAGAAATGTAGATCATTTAAGCCACGAATTGGGGAAATAAAAAATAATTATCTTTTCTAAATATTTTTTAAAAAATATTTCATCAATAAAATAACTTAGGAGTCCATTTAAGATATTAAATTTAATTTTTATATCTAACAAAATATAATATATTTGGTACAATAAAAAATAAAAAGTTTAAGTAAGTAATTAAAATGTTATTAAAGAAAAATTATTTGATGGACCACTAGTGAAGTTTTTTAGACTCCACAAATGAATTAAAGGTTTGACAAGTGTATTATAGGGTATGGTAGAAATTAAAAAAACTAATTATATAAAAAAATATAACACTTGCCACACACTCAACTCACGAACAGGTGTATCAAATAATTACCCTTTATAGAATTTAATTTATAATTATATGAAAATTAATTGTTATTTAATAAATTTTAAATAAGAATTAAATCATAATTTTAAATAAGAAACAAAAATCTACATTTTCCTCCATCATAAGGAAGTTACAATAAACAGGCATCATAAATAATATCCAACATAAATCATTTTAAATTTTTTTTTGTATATTTTATAATTATGTTGAGTATTGTATCAATGAAGTCTTTTTATTATTTTAAACTTCAGCATTAATTATCAATTCAAATTTGTTAGGAACATATTTAAACTCCAAGGTATGTAGAGGATATTTGATACTAGTTTATCAATATTTTATCACATCCAAATTAATAGAGGAGAGAAATAAGAGGTTTCCATGAAAAATAATTAATAATAAAGTTGAAAAACAAAAAAGTATACCATTTAAGTGATAAGTGGACCCTTATGAATGAATTTCTTGGAAGCATGAGGGGCTTCTTCCTTTAAGTTGTAGCATATAAAGCACAAGGGGTTGCAGCATTGGCTACAAATGCTTAAAGTACTGCTGAGATGGAGTCGAAATGGTTAGCCATGGTTCTTTTAGTGTTATCGTTAGGTTCTGGGCTGTGTGATGGGTGCTTAGAGGAGGAAAGATTTGCTCTCTTCCAACTCAAACCTTTCTTTGAGTTCATTGATTATAAGTTTCAATATCTAGACTATGGGTCAAAGCGGGAAAAAGAGAGTTCATCAAATTGTTGTGAGTGGGAATCGGTTGAATGCAACCCAATAAGTGGACGAGTCACCCATCTTTTCCTTAATTATTCCAGCTACACGAAGATAGATTGGTATCTTAATGCCTCTTTGTTTCTTCCTTTTGAGGAATTACAAATCCTTTCTTTAAGTAGGAATTCCATAGCCGGCTGTGTTGTCAATCAAGGTTTATTACCTTTCAACTTTATTACAAGCATTTATTTATTTTTCTTATTTTGTATGTCAAAAAACTCATTTCAACTACTTGTTCATCGTTGAAATGAAATTTTATTATTGCATCAATTTACAGTTTTGGTAAGGACTAAACTAAAAATTTACCATATTTTTTGGAGCCAAGACCCTGTCCCCCGACATTGCTAATTTACTATATTTCCTTATTCCTTGTAGGTTTTGAAAGGTTGTCTTCGAAATTGGACAAGTTGGAGAATCTTGACTTGAGTGACAATCATTTCAACAATAGCATTTTAGCATCCTTAAGTGAACTTTCCTCGCTTAAGTCTTTAAATCTAGCCAATAATGTATTCACAAGATCAAATCCTACCAACGGTAAAGTTAATATTTAATTATATATGATGCAGAGCTTATCCAAGTTTAAAGTAGTTTTGTCCCTTTTTTTAATATTGTTGTTGGCAGGTATTGAGATGTTATCAAAGTTGAACAATTTGGAAACTTTGGATTTATCTGACAACCGTTTAGGAAATAACATCCTATCACAACTAGATGGTTTTGCCTCTTTAAAATCATTGCGTTTGAAGGATTGCGGACTAAAAGGAACCCTTGATATACAAGGCATGTTTCCTTTTTGAATATCATGCTTAATTTGATTGAAAAAAATAAAAAGCTTATTAGTTAGTTGTTTTTATAAGGGTAAAGCAGCATTTAGTCCTTGAATAGTAATTTTTTCTAACTTAGTCTATAAACTTTTTTGGTTGACATGAGTCCTGAAATTTAGCAATTTTTCAAGAATTTAGGTGATGACATGACACAATCTCATAGTGCCACATCATCTCATGGACCAAAGCTATGGAAAGATGTTAAATTCAAAGACTAATGTGGACAAAAAACAGTTCAAGAACCAAGTTGGAGAAAATTACAAAATTCAGGGACTAAATGTTATATTATCCCTTTTTAAATAACTTGATTAACTAACATATATTTTCATTGGATATGAACAGAAAGCAATAATAATTGGATGAACTTGAAGGAGCTGTATTTAGAGGGAAATGAAATTAAGAGCCTTGGGTCACTATTCCATGGTAAATCACTCGGCTTAATTAATTGTTGTTCCAACATATCATCTTTTTTAAGATGAAATTACATTAACTTTTTTTTTCTTTTCAGAAAAAGGAGGAATGAAGTTGAACAAACTTGAGGTACTTAGTTTAAGACTGAATTTCTTGAACAATAGCGTATTCTCATCCCTTGTTGAGCTCTCGAATTTGAAGTCATTGGATTTATCCTTTAACAATCTGAAGGGGGCAATATATACAAAAGGTAAGAATATGATATCTTTTGATTTTATATGATTTGTTATTAGTTTTATTTGTAATTTTCCTTTCACAATTAAATGCTTTTCATCCATTTTTCAATTAATTAGACATATATTAAATAAATTGTTAATATTTATATGCAAGCACCTAATTACCTTTCAAAACGGTAAAAAAAAAGTCATGCCCTTTTGAAAGTAAAAATTAGATGAATACGTGTTTAGAATAAAACACACACGGTTTAATAAGATATTATTTGAAAAGAAAAAAAAACATAATTTCAAATATATTATATGGTATTAGAAAAATCCTTATTTGAGCACAATTGAAAAGGTTCAACTCTTATTTGGTCATTGTGTAAGGTTTCTCTCTTATATGAGGCAGACTTACCTTTTACTTAACTATGTTTAAAGTTTTAATTCATGTGCAACTCATAAAAAGTTTCATCTCTATTTGAACACTTAACTTAATATTTACCATCATTGGGCTTATTCCCCACTTTGAAGACTCTTTCTTTAGGAGGATTTAATATTAATGAAACCACAATGGCTTCTTATTCCCACAATAGTAAGTTTTGATGTTTTCTTACAAACTAAATATTATGAATTAATTTATACATATAGGTCTAATTATGCATGCAGTCCTTATGCTCTTCGCATTTTTTAAATTTAATTACTCTATTTTTATTCTATTCATTTCGATTGTGTGATGTTTTTAAAGCAGAAAATTTTGCTCATTATGTCAGACAAATAAAATACCGGCATATTTGAAATCGAAAATCTTACCATATTAGATTCAACATTTTATTTATTTTGTTTATTTGGCCTTCCACTCATGTAAAAAAAAATTCGATCAAATTATTACACATTTTAATTATTTGCAAACAATGTTATAATCTAGAAAATGCAGTTAGCCACGTGAGTAAATATTTCATATTAAAAAAGCCATGTAATCCAATTTAACGGAAATCCTTTGATGATGTTATCAGTTGAATTTCAATTATTAAATTAAATGAATAGAGAGATTAAATTTTCGAGATTAAGAGTAGAGAGACTAATTAATACATTCTGTAGGATCTATTTTCAAAACAAAATTATAAAAGGATGTAAAGATGAGAATATATATTATTACCAATAACTAGACTAGCTTCTTAATTTACACAAACTACATTAACCAAATTTTGATTAATTAATTTAGTAGTTTTAATTTATGAAATGATGCTAAGGTGCCGTTTAAGTTTTTCTAAGAAATTGGTTTTTCAACGTTGTAATTTTCCGTCAAACTAATGCATTCTGCAGGACCTATTTTCAAAAAAAAAATTATAAAAGGATGTAAAGATGAGAATATATATTATTACCAATAACTAGACTAGCTTCTTAATTTACACAAACTACATTAACCAAATTTTGACAAATTAAAACAGAAAAACTAACATCTCAATTTATGTAAAATAAAAGAACGAAACTCATAATTTCAAATCCTTATTTTCTTCATAGTTTTATAAATATACTTTGTTTCCCATATTTTTTTTCAAAATATAACTTGCAGTTAATGTTGTTGAACAGAAAGCCTAAATTTGAGAAGTTTGGAAGAGTTGGAGTTGTTTTACTCATCTTTACCTTCAAACATTATTCAAGTTTTTGGACCACTCATTTCTCTTAAAAAATTGACCGCCTATCGTATCAATGGTAACAACACTCCACCTATGCATGGTAAATATTCTATTTTCAGTTACTCATCATCATTTTAGTTTTATAAATCTCTAGATTTAATATATATAAATCTATTGCTTTTTGAATTTTGAAATATAATTTCTCTTAGATGTGGTAATTCAGATTATAGATTCAGATATCTATAAATCTGATATGCTTCTTTTATATTCGAATGCTATAAATTCAGATAATACTCGGATTCAAAATGGATATGGATAGATACATGTGAATTTGCTTTGCTTATTCACATAAAGCCATAAAGGAAGGATATTCAAATCCACTTTATAATTTTGATTTTATATATATAAATAAATAAAATTAACTACTCCTATTTCTTTGAATATTAAAATGCATATATTCAAATTTAATAGAAATTTACTAACAATACACCAATTAGTCTTTAAATTTCAAATTTCACAAGTAGAAAAGCTAAAACTTTAAATTCTATAAACCTTATGGGCCAAAGAAAAAAGGTTAAACACACTAAAGGCAAAGAATTAGGGCTTAGCATCTTGAATGCCTAGATTTGAATCTCATCACGTGTAGATTCTCTCCCAAATAATATATTCTAATTTTCACTCTTGAATATTTTATATTGAATTGATTATTATTCTAATTAATTGAAAATATTTTATTTATTATTTAGATTTGTACCTATTTGTAAACTCCTTAAATATATACATATATACTACTACTTTTGCAGGTGTCTGTGAATTCACAAATCTCCAAGAGTTGGGTATCAATGGCTGTAATCTAAAGGGTAGCTTACCCATGTGTTTCTCCAACCTCACTTCCCTTAAAATGTTATCTCTCTCTTCCAATCAGTTTTCCGGAAATATATCTATCCTTAAGAGCCTAAAATTGCTTGAATCTTTGGACCTCTCTTCTAATCAGTTCTCTGGAAATATATCTGCCCTTGAAAGTCTAACATCCCTCCAATCGTTGGATGTTTCAAACAATAAATTTCACATCCCAAGCTCATTAAGACCCTTGTTCAACCTTTCAAAACTCAAGTACCTCCATGCAGATAACAATACCATACATGCTGATGATCATGAGATGTCGCATTCTTCGACTTCAAAGTTCCAATTGAATTCCATCAGCTTATCTTGTTGGGGAAGTGGTGTGTCATTTCCACAATTCTTGTACCATCAAAGTGAGTTGCAGCAAGTCGATCTCTCAAACACATATTTCAAGGTGGATCGATTTCCGGTTTGGTTGTTGGACAACAACACGATGCTAACGATCCTGCATCTCGACAATTGCTCTCTGTCAGGGCCTTTTCAAGTGCCATCGCGTGTGCATTCTGGTTTATCACGTTTGGATATCTCCAACAATGCCTTCGGTGGCAACATCCCAGTAAGAATTGGAGCACACCTACCATTTTTGGTTTATTTGAACATGTCAAAGAATTGTTTCAATGGCAGCATTCCCTCTTCATTTGGTGATATGAGTTACCTACAAATTTTGGACTTATCAAACAACCAATTGTCTGGAGAGATACCTCAGCACATGGCTATGGGCTGCTCTTCATTACAATTCCTTGCATTATCAAATAACAAATTACAAGGATCAATTTTCTCAGGAAATTTTAATCTAACAAGCTTGTTGGAGCTCGAATTAAATGGAAATAACTTCACTGGGATGATCCCAAATGTCTTAGCTAATTGCTCTCGCTTGTATATACTAGATCTTAGCAATAACTATATCTATGGTGAAGTCCCAAGTTGGATTTGGAATATGTCAGAGCTGGCAGCATTGGATGTGAGCAGGAACCAACTCTTTGGTAGGTTGCCACAATGGAGGGGATCTGCTTCGAATTTGGAACTAGTTGCCATGGCAGATAATCAACTTGAAGGTTCAATACCAAGGGCAATTTGTAGTCTCAATCTCAAACTTCAATTTTTGGACCTTTCCATGAACAGTTTATCTGGGACTCTACCATCTTGCTTCAAGCCGGTATTGGTGAGGGAAGTTCATTTATTTAAAAATAAGCTACAAGGAGCGTTACCAAATGCTTTTCATGATAGCTCTTCGCTGGTGACGTTGGATCTCAGCTACAACCACTTAAAGGGTAACATTCCAAATTGGGTTAGCAATCTTTCTGAATTAAGTTATCTTCTCTTAAGGAGAAACCACTTTGAGGGTGAAATTCCAATTCAATTATGCAAGTTGGATCGTTTAAGCTTGATTGATCTTTCTCAAAACAATCTCTCTGGTGGTATTCCTTCCTGTTTAAAAGTTGTTGCGCTGAACTATCTAACTCAGCAATATATTTCGTATTATAATTATTCCAATAAGATTGGTTCGATGTCCATTGAAGTTTCAATAGAATACACAGTAAAGAGCAGATCCTACAATTACAAGAGCAGAATGCTTCAATACATGTCTGGAATTGATCTCTCCTGCAACAACCTTACCGGTGAAATTAGTTTTGAAACAAAAAACATTATGAAACTCATCACATTGAGCCTTTCTCACAATAGCTTGACCGGACCAGTGCCACGAGCATTTTCTAACCTCATGGACATGGAAAGTCTAGATCTTTCTTACAACAATTTGACAGGGAATATCCCTGTCGAATTTGCGGTGTTACATTTCTTGGAATACTTCAATGTGTCATACAACAATTTATCTGGAAAGACACCTGAAAGGATTGGACAGTTGGGAGCATTTGATGAAAGCAACTACGTCGGGAATCCTTTTCTTTGTGGCTCATTGGTGGGGAAGAATTGTTCGCCCGTGGAAACGCCATTGACACCGAAGGCTTTGGTTGGCAACAAAGAAGACCATGGTTTCATTGATATGGATGCCTTCTATGCAAGCTTCTTCGCATGTTACGTGGTGGTGCTATTGTGTATCACAGCTGTGCTGTACATAAATCCTTATTGGAGGCAAGCATGGTTTTACTATATACAAATGGCCTTTGATTCTTGCTACTATTTTGTGGTAGATAATTTCCCCATAAATTTTTGTAGTGGAAACATGTAGAAAATTTTGTTGTGAAATTTGTCGATTGCATTGCCATGTTTATATGTAGCAACTGTGTTAAGACGTGGATTTAAAGTGCTCTTTTGGAACTGAATAAAAACTCGCACAAGCCATATTTTTAATTTTACTGCTATTTTAGTTGGTTTGATTTCAATTTGTACAAAATGTTAGCTGTCACTTGGTCTAGTCCTTTATAATCTCAGTAGTAGCAACAAATAATTATGGAAATATTGTTTGCTATGTGTAACACCACCTTCATGTTGGATGAGTTTCTTTCCTCCACACACAAATGAGCAACTTGGCTGCTTGGTTACACATCCAAAAGCTTCCAAACCTGTGCCAAGTTGCAATATACTACATACAAACCTTACATAATGTTTGTATAATATTTCTTCAAAGATTGTTGATCTAGAATTAGAAAGTACAAGGCTGCCAAAGTCTCAATCTTTCACTTCTAACCTCACATTGGCAAACGGCAGCGTATACTTACTGTTTTGACCAGATAAGTTTAGTTCCTCTGATTTTCAGGCATTTCTTTTACTTGTTTCGAGGTACTGCTCATACAAAGAACGATATCTCGCAGGCACGTAACCCTTGAATCTGTAACAGATGACAACTGAGAGTAAGATCCGGTAAAAATAATCGATAATAGTTGCAAGCTAAAAAGGGGGATGGAAATGAATGACAGGCTAAAGAAAATCTGTAGACAGTAGTCTAGGTATAGTGTAAACTAGCAATTTGTTTCTTTGCTAGTGTTGCAGATAAGACCTCTGATGGCACTTGCAGCCTTTAAGGCTCTAACATATTTGATGATTTCAGACAATGTTGGGCTTAGCTTTATAAGTCATTTACTCATGCCGAGAATAGGAAATTAATTTTGCCACACTTCCAATGAAACCTAGAACCGCAGAATATGGTTTATAGCATCATAGGATTAACTGGATGAGCATCAGAAAGTCTCTGCTTAATGTATACAAGGTTAAGCCTACTAAATTATTTTTCACAATGCCTAACTGACAATGTTAACTAATTGCTCAGTCTTCAAATTTAATGCTATTTTTTAGGTGACAACCATTTTGGAGTATTTGCATACCTTTCAAGAAGAGGAAGCCTCTCAGGTCCTGAAAATAACTCCACAATGCATTGCAGAGGATTACCAATATTTATCACTTTCGACTTTATTTCCTTCATATAACCCACAAAATCTTTGTATTCTGCAGGACTAAGTTTCTCTTTGACCTGATGGCAAAGAAAGAAAAATTCCCAATTCAAATCATTTAATGCAATCAGGAAAGTGAAAATCCACAAGAGTTAGCCTCTATTGTGAATTTCAAGAGAAAGCAGCAAAAGACAAATTAACAAAAAATCACTAAGGGAAGATGGTTCCAACAATTAAACAAGGAATGAATGCAAGTCATACAAGTCTTTTCAACTTAATTTCTCTAGAGGTTCCAACGATAAGTTTCTCAACTTAAAACTCATTCCAAAATTTAAATAGAATCAAAGCAATTAAAGTTTTCAATTGCTGGCATTTATAAGAAATTTTGGAAGAAAAAGATGCATTTTACCTGAATCAGAAAAGCGGAGCCTTTTGTTTCCTCTGCACCAAGTTGTTCAGCACTTCCACAAACATAGTTCTTTTTATGATTGAGAAACTTGGCATCCACCTCTGCACCTCCATCATCCTTATGCAGTAAATGAATATTAGCATTCAACATATTTGTAGTATCAGAAAGATTGTTGTGCTTCACTGAACTTACTGTGAAAGGAAGGTCTCTTGGCACTGATCTTTGGGGATCTGATGCATTAACGTTGGAACTTTTATCATGCTCTATAAGTAGTGCTTTGCGTTTCTTCATAGAACATAGTTGTTGCTCTTTACTTTGTTGTTTATCTGATGGAAGATGACCAGTCAAACCAATAACATCATGATTTTGATATTGCATTTTTCCCCTCCCAGTAATTAACAACTTTTTCTCTTTGCTCATTGGACCATTTGATCGCTTCAATTTTTTCAAATCCATACACGGAGTGAAACATGAAAGATTGGCAGGAGGAATATCTCTGAGATGGCTCAAGTTGTTGCTGCTTTTAACATCTAAAAGAGAAGATAGTTTGTGTTTGGAGTGAGGTAGATCCATTGAAGTAGACTGCAAACACTTGTTATTAAGATACAAATCATATGAAGGAAAAACATGAAACAGAAGTTTATAAAAATGATGACGTTATGCATAGAAAACAATAGATACCAAAACAGGGAGCTTTTCCGTGTAAGATTCGTCCAGAGCCTGAGCGGTTTTTATCTCATCGGGAACTGGTTTTGTAGAACTTGGACTTGGATCTGTATGAAATTAAGAAACATGGATGATTTTATGAAGTTAATCTTGGTGACAAAATGATCAAAAATGCTGTAATCAGAAGAGGGTAAAGAGCCATGCACTTATAACAGCAAGGCATTGCATTCAATGACAAAGGTCAACTTCCCCACCAATAAAAATTGAATAGAAAATTGCAGTTAATAACTAGAGCAAAAACTTCAGACTTCAGATCTTCAAAACTAAAAAGAAGCTAGGTTTAAAACAGCTCTATTAATAATTTTGGACATTTTAAGATCAAGAGATACAAATCAAAGAAACATGACAACAGTAACATCATTAAAGGACACTTAACCAAGGGTTTTCTGGTCTGCTAGTTCTGGCTTTGCAGGAGTACAGCTGCCTCCATCTCGGAAGAAACGAGTCAGCGTAAAAACAGCATCCCCAAATTTGGAATAACACTGCAAAAGTAAAGAGGAATAAGCAGTCCTTCTAATAAAGGGTTGCTTCATTTTGTAGAAGTATACCTTAATATGAGGCTGTATCCAAACTGATATTTGAGACTGACGACTTGATTGAGCAAACCTGTAAAGATCTCAGAAGATAAAGTAACCATAGAAGGAAATTGCACAATAAGTTGACCAAGTTAAGGAGAACAAATTTTAGGGAAATGCATTTTACAGTTGAAAATTTCTGAAAACCTCAACCATACGGTTCCTAGTTGAATGGATTATAACAACATATGCAAACACACACATCAAACTCAAACAAACAAACAATCAACATTATAATAAACTGCAAACTAGTTAAAAGAACGTGAAAAAAAAACATAAAACGCTAATATACATATGCTGCAGGTGTTAACTTAGAAGTGATATACATATTATGTTACAGAAAACAAGGGATAAGAAGATGAGGCACAACCAACATTATATACAACAACTCCATGAATAATTCACAAAAAAAAAAAAAAGGATGGATGGGTTCACACAAACAAATCGCTTGTGAGCCTTCAACTTCCCAAGTTTACAGCTTAGGTCTTATTCTTCCAAACTGAGAAAACTTTTCGCTTCATGCTTGGTCAGGTCCAGATTATAATGTAAACTAAGGTAGTACATCCAAGTTTACCACTAAATGCTAAATTTAACAACTGGGGCTTTTAATTAGTTAAACCAGAGTAACAGTTTTAACCCCTCAGTAGGGGAAGAGAAAAGCGATACTAGATATAATATGTCTCCGAAAGAGAGTTGAAGGGAACACATCGAACAGAAACTGTTAATATAACAGCTTCAAGCATTTACTACTTGGAGAATACTCAGATGAAAGATCACAAGGAAAGGCAATAGAAAGCAAATACCTTTCATCACAAAAGATAATTGCTCCATAATCATGACGGTGACGGATAACTCGTCCGACTGACTGATTTACAGCTCTTGATGCTTGTTGATTGTACCACTCTTCTCCAGATAACAACTTAATCATCTGATGAAATTAGCATGGAAACTGTTTACTTGAAAATGAAAAGCATTTAATTAAGTTTCAAAAAATCTTTACCCGAGAAATATCTGCATCAGTCATCGCCTTACATCCTTCCCTGGGTGATTGTGCCTGTAGGTCCAGGTACTCACGTTTGAGACGAACCTGTCATATTATCAGATGCTCATCCAGTAATAGATTTAGAAAAAAGCAAAGCTGATAAAGAGTGGAGTGAAAACTGCAAATGAAGAAACTGAGCAATAGGCTAAGGCTGAACAAACCTTGGGGTCTGTCGGCGTGGCAAATGGCATCCCAGTGATGACCACTGCCCTTCCAGCATGGTCAGCAAAATCTAACCCTTCACTGACCTGAAGAAATAGAAAGAGGGGGAAAAAAGAATCAACCATGGTAGACAGAGCTGAGCTTCAGAAAGATAAACAAGAAGCCTTTGAGGGGCCCCCCGGGGGGGGGGGGCGAACCAAGACTACAGTAATGTAGACTCGCATACCATGTAGAACATCAATCATTAGCAAGAAATACGACCTGAGTCATTACTTTTATTATATAATATTACTAATAGCATTGTTCATACAGATCTAGAGAACCTGGAACTAAACATAAGTATAAATAAAGATGAAGTTCAGGATCACAAAGAAAATTGCTCCTTAGGTTAATCCAAGGTTTAGTAACAAATACAAGGTGAACTCGTTCGTATATCTTTTAGTGGGGAATAATGCGTTATTCACTAAAATCTTACATCTCTTGAATATATTAAAAAGTATTTATTAAGGAATCAGAAATCAGAAAAGAAAAAAAAAGTATGCTAGAAACATATTCTGGAATTTATATAACACAGCTGTTTTCCATCTAGCAGGTAGCATGTATTTTCTCCTTTGTAATAATAAAACACCACTACACAAGAATTATGTTAGGCAGGCTTGTAAGGGTGTATCTCTGAAGCCCCCAAACAACCTTTCCACAGGCACAATATATGGTTGAAAGCACAAAGGAGATCTCTCCATTCTTTTATCACCATAAAACATGTTACATGTATGTCTGGCACAGTGCAAAAACAAAGATTTGCTTTATATTTGGATGGGAACAGCATACCTTGCCACGACAAACTGCAAAAAATACTGCACCCGAAGTGGAGGTGTCCTTTATTTTGGTCATATAGTCCTGCCAAAAAAAAGAAACTATTTATCCGGGCTATGAATTCTCTGATTGTTTGAATACTATATAAGACAAATTAAAATTTCCTGGATCTACAACCTCAATTGCCATAGGAAAGAGGGAAGATTGTCTGGGTTCAATAACGGGTTTCTTAAATTTGCATATTCTTTCCCATATCGTACTTGAATTTGTATTACCCTGCAAGGAGAAAGAACATAATGTTTATGAAGCTAAAAGTATGGATTCACTTCCTTTCTCCATTATTCTTGTTCCAAGATCTTACCATGTTCTTCCAACAACTAATGCACTGGTCCAAAAGGTAGTAAGAAGGAAAGAACACAAGCAGTCCATCAGGTACAATTCGAGCAAAATTGACTGGAAAAGAACTCAAAAAGAGGAAAAAACAATGTTACTGAAACATTATGGCTACTAAGGCAAATATGGAAACCTTATTGTCATTAATTATCATAAACTGAAGCATACGCAAGGCAACTCTGCACAATTTGAGCATAATACTTCAAGCCTATTATAGTTAAATAACGGACTTCCTTCTTTGAAAGTTATTGTTTCCATGTATAAACTTAGAAATCCCTCTTAGATCAACGCATTAATAGTTGATATTGCCTCGTGTAAACAACATGCTCTTTCTTTTACAAAGTCTGAATCTTTTGAACATGTATACTCAACCCACCAGGCTAAAGATAGTCATAGCATGGTTTTATCTACAGTCAAATGATCTCCCACTGAGCTATGGACCTATTGACAGCTCTCTTAGCAAATTTTATCCAAATAGTATGACCTGCTCATGTCTATTATTCAGAAAATTGTATATTCAATGGATTCCCTCCAGTGCAGTAACATGATGAAGCTGAGAAAAGAACCAATAGCCTTTCTACCACCAATAAGTGTTATATTTCTCATTGGATTGAGAAATTGAGAAAAGAATCCAGAGATCATTAGACTAAAAGCATTATATTTCTAGTTTTACCATCGGCACATCTAACTATTATCTATGAAAAGGTTCACATACCAATAGCATTGCCCAGCTCTTGTTTGTATTCTGGAGAATCACGAAATCGGAAAGATGAATTGAAGGGACGACCTGATGGACCAAGTGGTACAACTCCAGCCCATATCTGATTTGAGGATATTACATGAGGATTTTCCAACTGAATAGGAAAATCTCTGAAATAACATGCAGAAGGTTTCTCTCTTTAGTAATTAAGATTCAAGAAAACCAAAGCAAAATAATTTTAAAAAGAATGAATCGGTGCAACTTACAATTTGAATTCTTGTGCGAATGAATCCAAGGGAGATAATGTACCCGATGTCAATATAATAGATCCAACACCCCTTTCGGAGAACTCCTGCATGGCAATTCCTGGATTGAAGCACCACCAGCTGAGTATCCTGGATGACTTACCTGCCAAAGTTCAAAAATATGAATATGTAATTCATTTTTACCACAAAGCATATTAAAACATCACAGCAGAATGGTGGTATCCAGGACCAGAACCTTGTAGCTCCCTTATCTGTTATGATTGACTGATGAAGCTATATGAAGTGCATCAATTATTGTCAAGAAGTGGAATAAATTCAGAGAAAAAGATAGGAATGTGTTCCGTAAAATCTGTATAAATTTTGAGATGAAACTCCACAACAAGACAGAATATGCACCTATAGTGCACCTTGGAATACACAAAAGTCTACCTTCTTTTGTCTGTCCATTTTGGCATACAGGAGGATGGAGGATGGAAGATCCTCATCTTGTAACTAAATGGCTTACTATTTCATGCAAGTATAACAAGTAAGATCTTGATTTTGAACAAGATACAAGGAAATACCAACAACCTTGTTACTAACAACAATATCTTACAACCAATGTGGGTAATTTCCACAAGTTCCAACTAACATCACATGCATCTGCCAATAAGCACCAGTTCTTTTTCAGTACTTCTTATTGTTCATTTTCTTTTCCTGAATCCTTACTGCATCCCAGATTCCCAGCCAGTTTTTCATTTAGTTAGGGAAAAGAAAAGAAAAGAATAACCTCATTTGTTTATGTATTAATAAAGTTAATTTTCTTTGTAAACCATGGGGCTCCTAAAAAAGGGGGTGTCCATATGCCTACATTCACACCTGACAACCGGAAGAATCATAATGATCTTTAACAATGTCAACCTGATCTAAATAAAGAACTAAATTGAATCAAGCAGGGTAAATACACATGTAGAACAAATTAAAGAGCAAATAACAAATTCTAACAATTTGGTCTCTGAATTACCTTTGAAGATATCTGTAGCATTCACCTCAGCCTCTTGCACATGAACCTAAAATAACAGATTAGAGTTCAAACATAAGATGCCTAGCTTAGGGAAGAATAGTATGGAAACAATGCCCACTATTAAAAAGGTAATGACAACAACATCCACTGTCATGAGTCTGTCAACTCAAGGCACTGAGATCCAAGCTTACACGATAAGAATCAGCATGACCATTGCCCTTGTCTCTGTATATACTTTTAAGGATGTTGCCAATGCTTTCCAGCCTACAGCCATTTCCCTTTGCATCATGCTTCTTATCTTCCTCAAGCAGCACAGTAGCATCCTCAATTATTTCGATAAGCTTAGATGCAGTTTCATGTGTGATATTAAGATCAGCAAGTAGTTCATAAATGTAGGGCCCAGGCTTGGTAAATCCAAGTTCCTTGGATTCAATGGGAACTTCATCAATTCGCTTCTGAAGTTTCAAAAGAAGAGCTAAAAACATGCAGAATAAGCTCTCAATAAATGCATTGATAAGGATACGTGTGTATATAAAAAGAAAGTGAGATGTGCACACACTCATACATAAATACAATGAAATTACAAACACAATTAAGCTGAAGCTGCCAGCAAAGTGATTGAAAGGTTTTCTAGAAGTACAATATCCTCAACTTAAAGAACCAAAGCTAACTCAGTGCAGGAGGACAAATACAACTCATTGAAGAAACAACTGTGGCATTTGAAAATAATAAAAGCTTATATATAGTTGCATACAAAAGCATTTCTAAGAACAGCAATATAGATACGTTCTCAATGTACCAACTGACTAACCTCGAAGGATTGCAAAGTTATCAGGATTCCCTGATTTATCATTTGATTCTTCTCGCCTCCCAACAGCTAGGTCAACACAATGTTTCGCTTCAGATATACATGCAGTCAGAAGCCCAGAAGACAAGTCAAAAGAGGCTGCATCAGCACATATGCTTTCCTGCATTGTATTCCCATGAAATTAGTAGCTAAGCTCACATAACAAAAGGAAGAAAGTTGACTTTCAAATGAGTTAGCCTATGTCATTCAGTAGAATAACTAAATTCCAACAGTAGTGAACAAAGAATTTCAATTAGCAGCAGAAAATATGTTTTATCTAAAATTTACACATAAGTTCCAGTTACAAATTTCAATTTTCCCCTTACAAGGTTGTGAGCTTCATCAAAAATCAGTATGCTATTGTGCCACTCAAAATTAAGAGATCCTCTATATTCACGATCTATAAGATAGTTGTAAGGTGCAAATAAAATATCAACAGCCTTGTGGAGTTCTCGCGCTACATAATAAGGGCACCTACAAGAAAAAAGACATTGTAAAAACTAGCAAGAAAACATAATCAACAATATTAAAATTAGTAGTGGGGCTTTAGACCAGGACATGCATTGGAGTAAAAATAACAACCATATGAAGTATGGAAAGAGAACACTACTGCAGAAACCTACGGTCCGTATTTTCTTCCAATATTCACCAAATCCTCTATGTCAACAGGCTCATCACCAATATGAGGATTGCTCTTCATATAATCTACAATAAAAAGCAACATTAGTTGACACTGGATGCCCCTGAACTATTTCCAAATGAAAACTTCAAAAAGGAAATTAAAGAGATAGTTGCTCAATTCACTGGAAATAATTGAATAGTATAGTCCAGAGAACATTAGAACAGTATCTCAACTCTTCCCTATTGTTCATATCAAGCTCGTATGACCATCATGAAGTAATACTTTGTAAAAGGAAATCAAGCAAACTATCTCCGCATTACCATGATGAATATATATAGGCATTTCTTACTTTCCTCTTGTAGATTGGATAACAATCCAATGTGATACAATGCTTTAACAGCAGTTCCTAATAATTATCACACACTCTAAAGCCAGAATCAAAGTCCACGTCCTCCCCTTTTACAGTCAGTCTATATAAGATAAAAGTGTACATCAACCAAGAGTTAAAAGTTTAAATTAAACGACCTATTGAATAGATGCTGACATATTCAGGGCAGGGGCGGTGTATGTCAAATGACATCTATGCATAAAAGTGAACAAGTACCAGCAACACGTGAAAAATGAGTGCATGAACGCTTCTGACGCTTTCTGCAAAGGAAACGGCAGGCATTTGTCTGGGCTTTTCCTCGAAGTAAACTTACTTCTTCATGTATGCACAATTGCTCTCGAGATCCCAAAACTACCATCTTGGGCCTGTACATCCTCTAATATTCAGAAAGTCAAAACCCTAAGCCAAAATATTGAGCTTATGAAAATATCAACAACATAAATGTCCACCGATACCTCTGAAGAAGCTTAAGAACATATTTTAACAACAATGTTTAACAACAAGAGAAGCTCCCTTAGATGTAATAGATGACAGGAAAATGCTAGGAAATCTGCAGTATCTTCATATTTCTCTTTCTTTTAGTAAAAGACAAACAAAGTTTATGCGACATTCAAAGAAATGAAAATTTAAGTGTTGTTATACCTTCAATTTTTTTTACTTTAAGACTTAATGTTTCTAGACATGCAACATTTCATATAAATACTGATCAGAAAAGAAAAAAAAACAAATAAACAAACCAGTTAGGCAAGGAGTAAAATGCAGATAATCTAAGAATGATTCAAGTTGAAACCTCTAGTGAAAAGATTTCCTAGAAATACAGCAGTTATTTTATGCTCCAATCAAAAAGCAACTCAATTGAGGTTTAAAACAGATGGAGCTTGGGTTAATAATCAAACCAAGCTCAATGTGCGATGTAAAACTCCTTTGTTAAACAAACCAAGTATCAGGAAGTTTGTCGCCAACTTGATCAAGCCATTGAACACATGGCTTAATAGAGTTTCACGATTGTTCAGTTACAAAGCATATTATATTACCTCAGGATCTCACCTCTTATCTTATCAAACAGATTTAAGACAATAGATTCTACCACAAATATTTTTTAAAAAGAGAAGAGAAGAGAGAGAGAAGTAGTTATCAGCTCAAGAATATTCTCCAGGGCTCTGGCTAGAACAAGACAAAAGTCTTCCAGGAGAATGGATCAGATCGGACATATCTGGTAAGCCAGCCTGAAGACATTGGTCTACAGCCTAATATTGGAAGTGGTAAGACTGAAAAAATAAGCTCAGATGCAGATGCCAAAAAAGAGCATGAACCAACATATGCTCTTCCAGTTTTTCCTTAAATTTGGAGAACAAAGACATATCAATCATCTCCACCACAGCAAACCACGCATAACACAACTGGAACAATAAGCTATTGATAAAGAAACCTAAATCATGTGTAATGAAACAATCAACCATGACCTGTAATTGCTTCTTCTCAACTCTTGAACGACTTGCCGAAGTTGGCTGTGAGTACGTGAGGTATACACTATGGTTGGATGGTTACTGGACTGAGACTCTGATGATCCTACGTCAGGTTGGCTCCCATGGAATTCACTCTTTCTTTGACTGCTCCCAGTTGAAAACCCACCCAAACTTTTCCTCCAGGCCAACGTGGCACAGAGAAGACATAATGTTTTCCCAGTTCCAGTAGGACTCTCCAAAAGTGCATTACACCTCTGCAACATAAAACAAATAGAACAAACCTTAAATAAACAAAATTCATACTACACATCACTTAGTTCCTAAAAATAGAACCCAGAACAAGAATTTAAAACAACCCAACATCAATATCCAACTCAATCATGCCAAAATATAAATAACAATTACCCTAATGCCCTTCAATTGCATAACCATGTTTCAAAACAGCACCCAAAATTTTCTTATAATTTAACACATTTCTCCCAAAAAAAATCAGTACTTTAATAAACTAAAATTTAGTTTTTTATATATTTTCTTAAAAAATTGAAGAAAATCAGACCTGTGATCACTGTTCCTTAAATTCAATTCCACTATTCAGAATAACAAAAAAAAATCCTTACCACTAAACAGCAATAGCAACTACAAAAAGTTTTAAGAATGTACCTTTTGGAGAGCTTCAATAACTTTCTCCATGTAAACTAGTTGGCAATCATAAGCCTCGAACGGAAAATCAACATCGATTCCCCGTAACTTGTAAGTGGGCATTTTCCCTTTCTTTTTCTGTTTGGATTACGAGAAAAATGAGAGGGTTTACCTTTGTTAACTAGTTTGAATTGAGTTGTAGTCTTATAGAACATGGTATATAAACCCTAGGGGGCGAAGGAATGGGAGATAGATTTTCCCGCCATTGCGCTCCTGATTAGTGCATAGTTTATTTCCAAAGAAGCTGTCGTCTAATATGATTGTAATTTGGTTAAAATTTTCTTTAAGCCCCTGTACTTTTTGTATGTTTGTATTTTAGTCCCCTATTTTCATTTTGAATTTAAATTGCAAATCCAATATTTTACACAGTGAAATCCTTTCTATTACAACCTCTCTCTTTTTTACAGTTGTATACTTTTTATTTCTGTTATCAATATCAATACTTTAGATAAAGATTTGAATATTAGAAAATTTTGATTCAAGTTATCAATACACATTTATTTTTTTACGAGGATATTAATCCATTACTACATTGTACCTTCACTCTTTAAGAATGCTTGCACCCTCATTAACCTTGCCTTCACTTCTTGCCAATTTGAACATTAGTTTGCATTTATCTTTAGTGGTATATATCTAGAGGTGATCATGGGCCGAGTCGAGTTTGGGTCGGGCTTGGATAAATTTTTAAGCCCATATTTTAAGCTGGGTCGGCTCAAAAAAATGCTAAGCCGTGCCCAGCTCGGCCGACCCATATTAAATTTTACAACACCAAAATAGCATCAAAAACCTACAAAATATAATCTAAATTAAAAATAAAAAATATATTTGATTAAAAATAAAAATATATATTTAATATATAATTCGGGCCGAGTCGGGCCATGGCCAAAAATGTTTTACTCGAGGCCCGGCCCGTTTTCTAAACGGACATTATTTGTTTACCCAAACTCATATTTCGAGCATATATTTTTACCCAAATCCTCCCATTTTTTGGGTAGGCCGTCGGGCCGGGCAGAGTAGCCCAACCCATAATCACCTCTAGTGGTATCTCTCACCTCTAGCCTACTCATTTGTAGATTTTGGTTTGTTAGTCTTATTTACTTACATAATTATTAATTTTGAAATCTGTATACACACAATTATTAACTAATTGTAAAATTTCGAGTAAATATGATTTGGATTTTTTCGAAAACAAATGTATGTCTAGTTTCTTTTATACAAATTATTTAAAACTATTCATAATTTCTCACCAACCCTTCAATAGGGGGATAAATACATGTCAACGCGCTCAAATTCATGTGCTCCTACATAAACAACACTGTCAATACCAACTGAATTAGTACTCGATCGGAATATGTCTAGCTTTTTAAATACTCCAAAGTATGCAAATAAAGTTGACATAGAATTCTCTTGCCCAGTATTAGTAGCAAATCCAAGGGGGCCAACCCTCCTAAAATGGAAATTCCCCATTTAGGCTCTTTAAAATTTTAAAATTGTAATAGTAAAATTACATTTTAGCCTCTAAAAAAGATAAAATTTTGATTTAATCCTTTAAAAAATATAAATATATAGACTATTAAAATGATAAAATTACATTTTTACTATTGTAAAAATATACAATTAAATTTCGGCCCCTCAAAAATTTTCTTATTTGCCTTAGTATACATTATATCATCCACCTGTGTCCATTGGAATGTTTAATCAAGATTGAACATTTGAATCCTTAAAGACATAATATTTTCACGCCAAACAGCTTTTTAAAGTTGCATTATATGAGACATACATCGAATTACGGACATCATGAGAAAGCTTTAAATAAATAAACCATGAAATAGTAATTTGTATCGTAGTTTCTTTATAATTTATTTAGTAGCAGTAGCATGATATTTGCTTAATATGTATATACATTGTTATTATATTATGTGAGCACCACTAAGTTTCTTCGTTCAGTGTGCTGATTTATTATTTTCGTGTGCAGGTTTTGAACTGATCGAGGTTTTGTTATGTTTTGTGAATCGTAATAGCATGTACCTAAGAAATTAGGGGTCCTATAAGACCTTTTGATTGATATGGATTGTTGATATTTACATTGAGATTTATTTGTCCATTTTGTAATCTTTGACGATGACATTTAATCGGGTAAGAATAAATTTTGATGTTGATTAATGGTAAAGATGTTAATAGGTATTGGTACAAGTGAATTAGATGTTTGATAAACTGAGTGTTAAGATGGTTTTACATTTATATATCTAAGTGGTTAAAATAAGATACAGAGTCTTAAAGTATGTTTTGATCATTTTGTGACTTGTGAAACTTTCATTAGTTTCTCCTGACCATGAATGTACTTTCTCGATGATGTAAAAAGAATTTAGAATAATTAATCCTTATATTTTTGTTATTTTCAAGATTTTAAAGTCAAAATAATTTTAAAATAAGGGAATTCTTTTTATCATATAAGTTTATCAGGTGAAATGATAATAACAATATTTTAAGTTCAATTTTGTAAATGGAAAAAATATATATTAGAAGAGTTTTGTAGGTTTAATTCGATTCAATTTCGATTTAGTTCAATAATTAATAATTTAGATATATTTTTCAATTATATGTTAATATATAATAATTTAGGTGAGATAGATTGGGTTTATTATTTTAGATTGGGTCAAGTATATTAATAAAAAGAATCATATGATCTTAAACACAACAAATGAATATATATATATATATATAATTACATTTACACTACCTTTGAAAAAAGTATTATTTTTTATATATGTTTTAGTATAGTGTAGTAATAAATTAACTCAACTGGTAATATTTAGTTACTTTCATGACTTATTTTTAATAAAAAAAGGGGAAATTTTCGTTTATCTTACAAAATGACTTATTTTTTAAAAGCGTCTTGACTTATATTTTTAATTTTAAGTTTAATTTTGTACTAACTATTTTTTATTTTATGTTTAACTATTGTAATATATATGTAATAAATAATATTTTTTCTAATGTCATTACACTAGTAACTAAACGATGCAATAAGGTTATTAAACTATTAGTAAATTTATATGTTATTAATTCAACTTAAAAAAAGTTACAAAATGGTCATTAAATTATTCGAAAATTTTTATTTAAGTCATTGGATTGTTAAAATCGTTGTTGTATGGCATTCTCTATTCGCAGTGCTTGCATCAATAGAAAGTTCTACTTCCCCTTCTCTTTTACAAATCAATTATTTTTTCATGAAGTAACTTTGAATTACATGAATCAAATTCTACTCATCGATGAATACTGATCTACTGTACCGATTGTCGAATTATTACTTGGAACTCGTTAGTCAAACTTTAAAAATAAACTTAATAGTTAAGTGAATTAAATAAAAACTTTCGAGTAATTCAATGACTCAAAAGAAATTTTTTAAATAATTCAGTGACCATTTTGTAACCTTTTACAGTTGAGTGATTAAAAAGTAAACTTAATAATAGTTTAGTAACTTGGGTGTATTTTACCCCCAAACCCCCCCCCCCCCAAAAAAAGAAAACCAATAAAATAGCCCAAGGGCCGCCACACCATGAGTTTCCAATCCAACCCACCGCATTTTGGCCCTTTTTCAAGTGACCGACTGACAGCTGAAGGCGCTTTTCCTCTTTGTTTCCCTTTCAATTTCCGCTCCTTCATGTGTTCATCGATTTCTATTATTCTTTTACATTTGCCTTTGTTTATCTTCACCATACCATTGAAGTTCAATCATATGTAAAACTGGTATTTTTTTTAAATTTATTTTTCCATAGCCATAATTCTTGATTTCCCCATATTTTCTTTATTTTTCTGCATTTCAGAGAAGATGGTATTATAGGATGAAACGTAAATTGTTAGTTTGTGGAAATTAGGGTTTTAATTTTCATTCTGTTGCTTATTATATGCATTAATGTTTATATACTTAAGGCATTTTGTTTTTTTTTTCCTGTTTTAGTTATTTCACCTGCTGCGACTTGATATGCATTGTTAGCTGTATAATGAAAACTATAATGCTGCCGGCGTTTGCTTTGAGGCGATGTATATCGACTTCGGCTTGCCTCTGCCAAAGAATCAAGCAAACAGGTTACCTTCCCTTAAGCCTTTTCTGTTGATTAATTCGTTTTTTTAATGTGTTAAATTGGTGCGAAGTTTAGGGTTTCATATAATGAAATGTATGAAAGCTAATTTGCTAATTGGTGATTTTGCTGACAGATAATGAGATAGTGCAGATGTTCCAGTTGCCAGTTCCAATGCGGGACTGGGCTTTTAACCGGAATTTTCCGAAGAAGAATGCTTATGCTCGAACATTGGACAAGAGGTTTATAAGAATTTTAAAAATATTTAAGTGGGGGCCTGATGCAGAGAAGGCATTGGAAGTGCTAAAGCTGAAGGTGGATCATCAGTTGGTTCGAGAGGTTTTGATGATAGATGTAGAGATTAATGTTAAGATCCAGTTCTTCAAGTGGGCTGGGAAAAGAAGGAATTTCGAACATGATTCTACGACATACTTGGCTTTGATTCATTGTTTAGATGAAGCGGGACTTGTTGGTGAAATGTGGAAAACTATCCAAGACATGGTCCGGAGTACGTGTGTTGTTGGTCCTGCTGAATTATCCGAAATTGTGAGAATCTTAGGCAAGGCTAAAATGGTGAACAAGGCTCTCTCCATCTTTTATCAGATTAAAAGCCGCAAGTGCAAGCCAACAGCTAGTACTTATAATGCTATAATCTTGATGTTGATGCAAGAAGGACACCATGAAAAAGTTCACGAACTCTATAATGAGATGTGTAATGAGGGTAACTGTTTACCAGACACAATAACATACACTGCACTAATGTCCACTTTCAGTAAGTTAGGCCGTCATGATTCTGCCATTAGATTGTTTGAGGAAATGAAGGAGAATGGGTTGCAACCTACGCCAAAGATTTATACAACCTTGATTGAAATCTATTTTAAGCTAGGTAGGACTGAGTCAGCTTTAGGTCTAGTCCAAGAGATGACAGGGAATGCCTGTAGCCCAACTGTTTTTACTTACACAGAGTTGATAAAGGGGCTTGGAAAAGCCGGAAGGGTTGAAGATGCCTATGGCATATTCATGAACATGTTAAAAGAAGGTGGTAAGCCTGATGTTGTGCTTATCAACAATATGATTAACATTTTGGGCAAAGTGGGTCGATTGGAAGATGCTCTTAAGCTTTTCAATGAAATGAAGTCTTGGCAATGTGCACCGAATGTTGTAACATATAACACTATAATTAAAGCTTTATTTGACAACAAAGCCCCAATATCCGAGACATCATCCTGGTTTGAGAAGATGAAGGCCGATGGTGTTGTTCCCAGTTCATTTACTTATTCAATTCTTATTGATGGTTTCTGCAAGGCAAACAGAGTTGAGAAAGCTTTGTTATTCCTTGAAGAGATGGATGAAAAAGGCTTTCCTCCTTGTCCGGCTGCATATTGTAGCCTGATCAATAGTCTAGGGAAGGCAAAACGATATGAAGCAGCAAGTGAGCTATTTCAGGAATTGAAAGAGAATTGTGGGCATTCAAGTGCTCGGGTTTATGCTGTGATGATAAAACTTTTTGGGAAGTGCGGCCATCTGAGTAAGGCTGTTGATCTATTCAATGAGATGAAGAAACTGGGATGCAACCCTGATGTTTATACTTACAATGCACTGATGTCAGGGATGATAAGAGCAGGCATGATAGATGAAGCTCATTCCTTGCTGAGAACTATGGAAGAAAATGGTTGCACCCCAGACTTGAATTCTCACAATATCATTCTAAATGGCTTAGCTAGGACAGGTGGCCCAAAGCGGGCAATTGAAATGCTTACAAAGATGAAGAATTTAAAGATTAAACCAGACGCGGTATCTTACAATACGGTTCTTGGTTGTCTCAGCCGAGCTGGTATGTTTGAAGAGGCTGCAAAGTTAATGAAAGAGATGAAAGCAAGTGGGTTTGAATATGATCTCATCACCTACTCATCAATACTTGAGGCAGTTGGCAAGGCTGATGAATATAATAATCTTACTGCTTTCTGATGGAGTCCTTATTATTAGGTATGATAATGACATCTTTCATACTTCTCCCCTACCTTTTTTGGGTTTTCTTTTTTTGCTTTCATAGTAGACTGTTTATTGGACTTTTTTGAAGACATGCTAATTAAAGAATGCTTTTTGAAGCATTGATATATGATATTCTTATTATCCATATTTTTTCGATACCTTATATGGTATAGATGATCATCTTGATGTTAACTCTGCTGCCTCTCGCTTAATTGATAATTCCATCCTTGGGTTACTGCATACGTAGATCATTTTGTTCTAAACTGACTTGGTTAAGTGTACAATTGTCAAGCTTAAGTTTTGGGGATATCACTAGAAACTACAGAAGAAGCTGGCATCTGGATAACCTAGGGATGTTCAATCCGTTATATGTACAGATAGAAGACTAATGGAGTAGGCAAACTCTTCAAACTAACTGTAGTTCTCAAATGAAGTAAAACACTTAACAAGTTTGCCAAAATATCTCAAATATAAATTATTACAAGCTGACATTTAGTGTGACATTTGCTTTAGTAGCTGAGCTAAGAACATGTTACTAACTGAAGATTTGCCTGACAAGGATATAATGGGTGCTGTTCCGTACCTGCACAAACTGTTGATGGTTTTATAGGTTACTTTAGATCAACTACTTGATATTTTGGCATTTTGGTGTGCTCTTGATAACATGTGGTAATTGTCGACACAGAATCATCCATTTGTTGGTGATGAAGGTTCATTCCACTTTACTGCGTAGCTGTCTTCCTGGTTAATGCTTGTAGCGAGGTTTAGTTTTATAATTCTTATGGGAAAACGTTTCTGAGCCTTCTCTGTTTTGGTTCATGGATTTTTATACTTGTTTCTTTTTCTTTTGCAGGTTGAGGGTCCCTAGAAATTGAAGAAAACAAAATTCCAGTGGCAGAGTTACCGTCATACATGCAAAGATGATGTAGAGTCGAAAGCAATATGGACAAAACCAACACTTGATGAATGGAAAATTGCTGTTGAGGCCTATGGTAAAATGCTGTCAGCTAATTTGCTGAAACACCAACACTTTCCCCCCCCCCATGTATAGTGTTCTTTAAACTACTTATTGCTTTGTGCCTTCAGCTATTAAGTGGCAAAAAGTATGATTCCTTTACGTCTCCGGGCGAGGAAGAGTTTACTACTAAGCTTCTGAACGTTCTCTGGTCTAAATCCAAGTACAAACTGAAATGACATCTGCCATGATACTTGTAGTAACATAATATATCGGCTGACAAGCAAAAATGAATGGCCTTTTTGCTCTCTTCTATGTCTCTATTCCCAGGTCTCACCCCATCGTCGGTCTTTCCCCATTGTCGGAAAATGAACCACAGGTCATAAATGGGTATGTATGGAAGTTGAAGTTTTGGCAGGCAGCAGGAGAACAGCAGCAGGTTCAACTTCCAGTTCTTTTGTTGCTTAAGGTTGGAGCACTTGATGATTACAATATCACAGAGAACAATAGGATTAAAGAAGATAAAAGGAAATTAAAAAAATTGATTTCATATACTCCTTTTGGTAATTTTATCATTTTATTACTGAAAGCTGATGTTTCAAAAGGTGGATATTATGTTTTGATTATTTCTTTTTATTACGCATTACGCAGGCTAATAAAGAGCTAGAGCTTAAAACTACATGGGGTTGCACCAAGTATAAATTGATATTATCCAGTCTTATGTACTACTAAACCAAACAGATTAGTCCTGGACGAACCGGTTTAGTTCAGTTCATTTTTGTCATAGGGTTGCACTCTATAATGGATTATAATTTAGAACAATAAATCAAATCATGTACATACTTACCCTCCCAATCAACACCTGACTAAAGGTTTCTGCTTTTTTCTTGTTACATGTAAAACACCAAAAGGCAAGATCCTGGAAATGGTTTGTAGCAAAAACCGAATAACCGGCAATTTATATGTGGTTCAATAAGCCAGATCACTGCATTACATCTTTAAGTTCACACTTCACCTGCAAAAATGATGCTAATAATAGCAGAGTCCATGTTTTCAAGCTCAATCCATGGAGACCGCGATTGGTAGAGGTAAAAGAGGGCCTTAGGGTTATGCAAATGATAATGGGAGTAATGATCTTTCTAAGTTCGGTAAAAATTTCTACTCAATCGATGCAGCATATTTAGTGCTATTGTTGGAGATTGGCAAAAGGCTCCAATATATTATACAACAACATTCAGCAGTCGACATTGAATCAGCAATAAGAAATAAAACTGTATTTTGCATACATTACCCGCTTGCCTTCTCATTCTCCTCATCATCAGCCTGCTGCTGTATTTTTGCAATTTCGGCCTGCGCTCGTTCCATGATGTGTTGCTTCTGCATTTCCAACTCCCTGTGAAAATCCATTCTCATCTTCTCTAACTCCAGCATCTGCTGCCTTTTACTATCCTCAATCTTTTCATATGTATCGCTGAACTTTTGGATCAAATCAGCAAGCAATCTGAAAGAAGAACCCTCATCATATTGCCTCCCGAATCTTCTCTTTTTTGGTGGGAGTCCATCTGAGACATCCTCTTCACTGTCAGCAGATTCTGAATCTGCTGGACTATCCCTCATTTCATCTAAACCATTTGCACGGTTCAAATAAACTCTGGGGTTCATGAATACATACTCACCCGAGTCCAAACCACAAGAGAGCCCACCCTGCTGTGGAGGAGTCGACATTAACATATCCATCTTCTTGAAATACACCCATTTGCTAGAAGTACCACCAGTCTCTGCCAGCATAGCTTTCTCCTTCTTATACTTCTTCTTCAACGTATCTAATCGATTACGACACTGGGTGTCGGTCCTTTCAATCTTTGAAACCTCCGAAACCTTCTCTGCAACTTCTTGCCATTCCTCAGACCGAAGACTCTTTCTCCCACGTTGAAGAAAAAGATCACCCCATGCATCTAGCAAAACAAATGTCTCACGCTCAGTCCAATCCGTAAGAGAATTTCTCCCACCGAATGAGGGCTTTGGCACTGAAGGAGCTGAAACTGCTGGTGCTGGAACTCGAGGAGCAAACTCATAACTCGACAACAAACTCTTCAATTTCCTCTTCTTGGGGTGCCTCTCCATGTCAACATCATCGTTCTTTCCATCATAACCTTTCTGTTTATCACCGTTTTCATCATAATCATCCTCATCCCCATCTTCATCATCATCAAGCTCGTCATTGTCATCATCATCAACATCATCCATATCTTTTCCTACATACCGAACACCATTATTTCGGTTACGATTTTCCTCCTCTTCCAAATCTTCATCATTTTCTTCTTCCTCCTCATCTTCATCATCAACAACATATTGATTCCCGGTCGGCCTCACATACGGATTATTACTTACAGAAAGCTTTTGATGATTCGAAGAACGGTAACCAGGCTGGTGACCAACACCATATGGATTTGAAGGGTGTCTAGCATTATCCTCAATGTTATCCATTAAAACCAAAAATTCAGCTCCAAAATAAGAAATACCTCAAAAAGTATCCTTCAAATTCCAAGCCAAGCTCAAAAATAGAATTTTAAATAAACAAATTTACAAAGAAAAATGCTTCCACTACACCTTAATAGCTCCAATCTCAGAATTTCCTCTTCTCCATCTAATCAAACTGCAATACAAAAAAAGAAAAAAAATAAGAACCAATTATTGATTCATTTATAAAAAAAAATGGAAGAAACGTAGAATCAAGCTAAGTCCTTCATTATTCAATAACAAAAACCCATTCAAAAAAACTCAAGAACTAAACTTTTTAAACCCTAAATCAGGGAATTCTCAATCTTTCAAGTTTTTTTTTTGGGTGATCAGTGATTTTATCCTTTCCCGGAAATCAAATTCCAATTAATATCATCATCCTTTAAATAAATAAAACCCCTAATCCTTAATCAATCAGAGCCCAATTTCGAAAACAACAAAAACCCATCAAAACTTACCAGCAAAATAGAAGCTCAGAATTCTCTTTAACATCAAATGACTGTTGGTGTTCTAAGTATCCTCAACCACAGCATTGTGAAGTTCCAATTTTTGTTTTATTGAAAGAAAATTAAACACGGAATGAGGAAGCAATTGTGACGGTGGAGAAAGTAAAAAAGATTATATAAAATTATATTTATAAAAGGGTTAAAGTACCTGGGAGGTCCCTGTTATTATAGGTATTAGACCAAATTAGTCCACAATTATTAAATGTATCAACTTCGTCCTTGTACTATTAAAAAGCATCAAATAAGTCCAAAGTGTAGCCGAATTAACATTTATTCTATAAAAAATATCTTGAACATTATTATTTTTCAATTGCTGTTCAATTCAAAGAAAATGAAATGAGGATTGCTGATCATTTCTCCTTCAATCCTTTGAAAGCCAATCAGCAGGTTTGTAGAACAATTAAAGACATAGCTTGAGGATCATTTGTTGATTGAGAAATATACCATGGGGAACCAAGTAGAAAAACGTCAAGTCGTCAACATTAGACTATGCATAAGCTATCTTAAATAGATGTCCTAATCGTCTTGTCCAATAAGATGTTCGAAAAAAGAATGGAACAAAATATTCCAACATACAATCCAAAGAAATGTTTGAATAAAGAATGTAACGAGTGTTCTGGATAGTTCAGATCTCAACAATCTCTTCATTTAACATTTTAGCAAAATTAATCAGTAAATAATTGATATAGATTAATATAGTTCCCCCTTTCACCATACATTTCAAACAATAGCATCAACAACTCATTTGTTACCAATATCTCCCCCTTTTTCGGCATAAATGCCAAAGAGCCTCCTAATCACCAAGTTAACTTCAAAACAAGATGGCTCCCTCTAAGAAAATGCATTATCAAGCATCATACTCAAATCTTGAAGAATTCATAAAGCATGATCAATCAACCAACAAAATGTCAAGTTTGAAACAAAGTCAAACAATGCAGCATCAAGAGTAAAAAAACAACAAGCTAAACCAGCAACATAAGCAACAAAACAAGCAAGACACACCCTTTTCTCCCCCTTTATTTATGCTCCGCTTGTTCGTTTGCCTCAAAAATTTTCAAACGAACAAAGTGCTACATCTTCAACAATAGGGATTATAAATCATGGAATAAGTACCTTTTCCACAAAATCTAGATGAAGATTGTCTATCGTTCAATAGATCTTCAATTTGGTTTCCATGAGATGCAATGCCATGCTTCACTTGAACATCAATATTTTGTTGATCCTTATAATTCAATTGTGGCTGATCTTTTCTCACCGAAATTTGCCTCTATCACATTCTACCCGGCGCACTTGATATTGGAACAAGTTTTGCAACAAACCTAAACTTCTTTCAATCTCGCATTTAGGGGTGTGCATTTTATCGATTTGATCGATTCGGTTTTTTATACAAAAATTGAATAAACCAAACAGACTTAGGGAGCAAGATCGAATAAATTGAACTGGAAATCTTCAATTCGATTCAATTATTTGATTTTTTATTATCGTTTGAAATCTGATAATATTATTGGAACTAATTGAATTGAGGTGTATTCTCAAATCTCAAAGTGAAGCAAAAATAATAGGTGAATTACAAGCTAGCATTGTCACTCTTCCATTTCATATTCAAAGCAAATCCTTAAGCACTTGGGCAGAAAACTAGTTAATTGTTGTTTGTACATTTTTTTGGTAATGAATCGAGTTTAGAGGTACTCTTGGAGGTAGGTGAAATGGGTTCAGATACTCTTTAAGTTCCTGCAAGATAAAAGTGTGTTAGAGGCTGTCGAAGCTTGTACTTCAAGACTTCCTCTAATGCTTAAGTCAATATACGTGTTTGGTAATGAAGAAAGGTTAGTGAAATAAGCTTAGTAAAGAAGATGAATCATGAAGGAGAAAGGAGAGAGCTCTCCCTTGAAGGTCTTAAGGGAGTATTGGAATCATATTCTTCTCTTCTTATTTCAAAGGGAGCTTGAGATTTTGTTGTTGTTGTTTGTAATTCGTATTCCTTGCACTTGCTTAAGGCTTGATTTCAACCTTCTATGTGGTTTTTATAACCTTGAGGGCTGGTAGCATTTCTATGGCCTGACATTAGTGTACCCTTAAAGGATTTTTGTTGAATGCAGTAAAGGATATAATATTACAATATTCATTCAATATGCCATTATTATAAACCAATATTCCAATGAATACAAAACTAAAGACCTTAATGGATGATTATTCATGTGGACATTGAGTTTCAAGAAGAACAGATGAGTGAGAGCAGATTCCCTTAAGCAATCTTACTCATAATGCTTCACGACTGTTAGTCAATTTCTCAATCAAATATACACAATTATATCAATCATTATGTACACATTTTGTTATACATCCATAAAGAAAGTAAATTACAGTGTGTAATATAAATTTTATAAAAAATTGTCTTTTTTTAAGTTTAGAACTCTCATAATCCCTATCAACTCTTAAATTGGAGGATAATATGTTTTAGCGCACTCGAACCCATGACAATAATATCGACGCTAATCGAACTAAGATTCAATCAATTTATTTTATTTTTTTAGTGCTAAGTAATTTTGTGTTTACATCTTTTAATTATTCAAGGTACATTCTATACTCTTTTTAACATTGGAATTAGAGGTGTGCATGGGTCATGCTGGGCCGAGTTCGGGCCAGATTTAACTAAAAATTTAGGCCCATTTACTAGGTCTGGGCCCAGCCCAAAAAATGAGCCTAAAATATTTGCCCAAGCCCGACCTGACCCGCCCATATTAATATTTATATTATTATTTATATAATTTTAATATATATAATACATCAAAAATACTAAAAACATCAAAATAAATATTTCCCAACAAATTAAAAATAAGTTTTAAAAAATATGTATACTTAAATAGCACTAAGATAGATGCAACTTAACAAGCAAATGCCTCTAAAATAATAACAAAATTAACAATAAAATAAGTTTTATACAATATCCAAATAATAACAACAAAATAGTAGCAACATAATAGTAAAATGGTAGCAAAATAGGGAGAAAACAATAAGAAAATAATATTAAAAAATAAAAAATAGATTTTTTTGTCTTTTAGTGAATTTGGGCCAGGCTTGGGCCAAAAATGTCTTACTTGAGGCCCAGCCCGTTTAAAAACAAGCCTTATTTTTTTGTCCAAGCCCATATTTCGGGCCTACATTTTGGGCGAACCTTCAGGGTAGGGTGACCCGGCCCATAAACAGGTCTAATTGAAACTTTACTCGTATTAATTTTGACATTTAAAGACAATTTTCAATTGATTATAATAAATTCATACTCATGTTGTTTATAGTTTGATTAAAGAAAAATAATTTGCTTGTTCGAAGCTAAGGGCGAAACTAACTTAGTGGTGAAATTTGAATAATAAATTTTTAGAGAGTAAAAATAGAAATTTTTTATTATATAAATTTTTAATTTTATAAATTTTAAGTGACTAAAGAAGCAAATTTACCATGTTGTGGAGGTCAAAACCGCTGTCTATCCCTTTGCCTCCGTCCTTGCTTGAAACTTGATGTAGGTTACTTTGATACATTTGATATTATGCCTAGAATTACCTATAACTCATCTCAACCCTTAAATAGGAGAAAAAAATATGTTTCAATATGCTCAAACTCATGTCCTTTTACATTGGGAACAATACCAATACCGATCAAATTAAAATTTAATCAATAAATTGTTTTTATATTTTTTAAAATATATTTTATGATCAAAATTAAATTTAAAAAATACATTTTATAAGTCTTTCATTAGAACTTCATATTTTTACTTTATATCCATATAAATGCACTTATGCCTTAGGGCATTCTTTAGAATTTTACCTTCACCTCTAAATATAAGCATATTCATATCACGTACAATCATATGCAACATCGATATCAACTTGGGACACCCCCACTTTTCCTATTTGGTATTCAAAAATAAATGAATAATTTGAATTAATTTAACATAAAAATTTGAAATTATTTTAATACGTTTATTTCAAAATTGCTTTAAACTAGGAAAAAAACATTAAAAGTACTTTAACCAATTCAAATTCAAAATAACTTAAACACAATAATTTGAATCCATACAAAGTCAAATCCTATGCTCAACCTTTCACTTGATACCTTTAAATATACATAAAACAATAACCTTTCATTTATGATATATGGGGTTTTTATTTACTTAATTTTAGGATCTTTGAATTAATTGTGTATCCTTATTTTTCGAAAAATCCGATTTTTAAGTTTATAAATTAAGTAGAGAAAATCATAAAAAAAAATAACTTAAGTGAATAGAGAAAAGGAAGGAAATGGTGTCCGTTATTACAAACCGCGAAAGTAAAGTTGTTCTAGTAATTATTTTAATGACAACCATGTTAGCCACGAGCATTGAAGCAGTAAAATTCAAATGCATTCTGAAATGTAATTTTTGGAAATGTGCACTTGTATTGGGAGATAAAAAACTACCCTGTGTGTTTAGTTGCTATGATCGATGTGGTCACAAAGTACCACCCAAACCTCCACAACTCTGACTTCGCCGGTATGTTCAATAAATTTTTAAAAAAAAACTAGTCTTATAAAATTAAAATTATTAAATTAATACCTCAATAAAAGTTTTAATCTTAATAAATTATTATTTATTATATATATATATACACATGTCACTCAAGTTTGAGCAATTGGAAAAAAATTGTGACAATTTTAAAATAATTCTAGAATTTATTTTTTATATTGATATTAATATTTTTATAAGAAAAAAATTTAATATAGCTTTTAGGTTTCACACTAGGATTAAGAAAAAGTTAGACATTCATACCATTAATATATATTTTTTAATTTCATTTGTGGAATTAAAAAAAATTCATTACTATTTTTTTTGTATCATTACTATTCATTAATATATATTTACTGCTATTGTATCAAAGACCAATTTTTTTGTAATTAAATTTATGTAAGAATATGTTTTTATTATTCAAAATAAATTCAAGTTTGGTCTTAGACCTGTTCATGAGCTAGATTAGGCCAACATATCTCGGTTGCTTAAAATTTTCATGTTTGGGTTTAAATCGAATTTGACTCGCCAACCCTTTTTACTCTTTAAATTAGAATAAAATATTAAAAAGTATTATAATATTTATTTAAATTTATAATTAAGTTTCAATTAAAATATTTTCTTATTATTCTATTTTAGTTCGATCGGTGAATAGGTCTATTTATCCAAATAAATAAATAAATATAGTTATAATAATCTCTATCATTTCTGTCTTTGGAGAATTTTGTCTTTCAACCTCTCCATCAAACTTCTGTTGTAAATAAATGTATAAGAGTCTCTTATATTTATCAATCAAATGAATGATAAATACGCAATTATGTTATCCCTTTTAAAAGAATATTTTTAGTTTCTTTTTTAATTTTATATATTTTTTATTTAAATATGTGTTAAAAAATAATCAGAATAAAATGTCATATAAATTTCATACATCAAAGTGTTATTCTCTAAACCTACTCTTCAAACTATTAGTACATAAGTTAGTCACGTACGAATGACAAAATATTCAAATGTGAAATTCTTTCTTTCTCTCTCTTCAAGCCCGCATATCAATAAGTATAAATAGCGAACATCAATCAATAGTTTATTCGATTCTTACTATAAGAATCTCTTCAAATAATATTTTCATCTCTAAAATATTCATTAAACATTAACTTAAACTCCTATATTTGATCGATACAATCTTCTTATCCTTCGTAACTCTTAATCAAACTTCATATTATCTTTGTGAAATATAAAAATTTCGATCCCTGTTTGTATGAGTATGCCTAAATGTTTTTTAGGCATATAAAATCATTAATCTAAAAGTAAAATAGCAATGTTAAAAATTGCCAACTAATACAATGTTGTGGGTTGGTTGTGGTTGCCTCTTCTGATATAAGTCCAGCAACAATCTCCCCATAAACTCGATGTTAGAGGTGAGTAAAACTCAATTTGATTTGAAAAAAATCAAAAAAAGTTTTGAATTTCGAGTTAATAGAATCGAGTTGGAGTCAAGTTGAATTTTGCAATTCAAATAATTCAAATAATTCGAATGATTCGAATAATATATTGGTGTAAATACTATTTTAGTCCTGTCAACTTTGAAAATAAGCAAATTAGTCTCTCTCTCAACAAAAAATTTAAAATAATTTTAAAAAATTCAAGATAATTTTTACAATTCAAAATTTATATTTAAAAATATATAAAAATTCTAAAACATATGTAAAAAAGGTTAAAAATTTAAAATTTTTCTAAAATAATAATTTTGGGACCTAATTAATTATTCAATTTATCATACTCAAGTATCTTATTTTTTTATTATTATTTTTTAAATTTATATATTCTAATATGGAATTAACTATATTGTAATAATATTTTTATTTGACATGTTTAATTTTTTAATTTTAACTCGAACAATTTCACCCGATTCGACTCGAATTTCATTTTACTCAACTCGATTCGAATAAAATTCAAATTAATTTAGAATGATAAAATATGACTTATGCACTCGATTTGATTGAACGCTCATCCCTACAATGCAAAGACAATTTTTCTTTTTAGCAAATTTGACAAAATAATCGGAAAAAAAACTATATTGAAAAAAGATCAATAATAAAACAATTAAATCCCCATTATGGCAAACAATTTTAAACAAAAATAAAATAACTCCAAAAGTTTTTCTCCCTAAAATAAACAGCAAATCATAAACAACTTACTCCCCATCTTTGTGGTGGTGCAACAAAGGGACAAAGTATCATTAACATGGCTTCCTATTGAGAATTTAATATTATACTTCAGCTGATGGGGTAGAGGCTTTAAATTAGGTAGGCAAAAAATTGATTAATTCGATTATTGGACTCTATTTAAATAAATCGACTCAATTAAATTAAATAAATTAAAATTCTTTTATTAATTTAATTATTTGACTCAATTTAAATAATTCAATCGATTCGATTTTAATTTTAACCGGATAAACCAATTTTAAATTTTTAATTAATAAATAGTTTTATGCTCAATCCAATATCATTTTACTTAATCCAATACATAATATAAACCTCGCCCAAATACCCAATCCCAAATAAATTATAAACTAAGTTCAACCTAATTATAAAGAGATAAATCTCAAAATTATACATAAATTTTGATTTAATGTGTAATTATATACATAAACTTTAATTTGATGCAATTATATATATGAAACTCTAATTGTGATTCAAATATATACTTTAAACTTTAATTTTGATTTAATCATACATATTTATAAAAATAAAAATTCATCAATTTATTTTTATTTTGGATAAATATAATTATTTATATATGTAATATATAAATATAAAATAATGTTATACGAATAATTGTGTTAATGAAGAATTTGATCAAATCAAAATTCTATATATAAAATTACACAAAATCAAAGTTCATATATACAATTGCACATTAAATCATAGTTCATGTATAGTTTTAGTATTTATCCCATTTATAAACCATAGTTCAAATTTCGGACCAACCTGAGCTTGAACAAGCATAAATTGTGTTAATATCATGCTTAAGTCTAACCCGGTCACATATATCAATCTCCATAAAAATTTTGGTTAAGAATCAATGTACCAATATCTACTTTGCATTCAGTACCTATTTTTATGTAGAAGCACAACTAATACTTTTCCAACAGTTGCCTCATGAGCATGGGGCAAAATAGTAATTTTAAAAAAATATTAAAGTTCATAAAATTCATAAGAGTAGTAATTTGGACGGAATTCATAATTAAACCTTTAATAAATAATAAATAGAGCAGAGTAAGAACCACCAAATATCCAACTTTAGATGGAAATGTTCCAACAAAATTCAAGACAGTCATGTTTACACATAACATGGTAAAAAAGAACAATAGCAACCAAAATAATTTTTGTATGAACATGTGAGGTTAGCCTCAAGAAACAATCTTTTTTAGTATATAGCATTCCAAGTTTCTTTTTTGATGATAGCCTAACTATATATTTGTATCTCTTGCATGGGGGACTCGTGACGACTTGACTTGACTCGACTCAAACTTAAATGCAAGAACCAGTAGAACAAAGTAAAACATTGAAGACATTACCGATCATTCGTCCATTGACGATTGTCTTGCCTGCACTGTTAATGCGAATCTTGGGCTAATGGTGAACCACTGCTGCTCTCACTAATTTCGGTTTTACATAGGGGACAAGACGCATTGATTTTTAACCATTTATCTACACACTCCACATGGAAGACATGGAGGCACGGCAGCTCCCTCAGCTCATCATCATCTGCAAATTTAGCCAAGCAAATACAACAAACCTGGCAACATATTGAGTTAGTAAGCTGTAATAGTATTATCCCGGAGTGGCAAAAATCATTAACGATACCAAAAGTCAAGCGGAACAAACTGATAGCTCAATTCAGCAAATACATAATATTGAATTACTTTGTACAGGGGTGTAAATGAGAAATCTATATTCACAAACTACTCGGATTCAACTAAAGAAATAACAAACAACTCAAAGTCAGCTTGATTATTTTTTAGTCGAGCTTGAGCTAAAGTAGCTTGAATTATCAAGTGAGATAAAATCAAGTATCTAATACTTGAATCAAATAGTTCACAAGCGTAATCAGGGGGCTTTTATTTTTCAATATATATATTTTATTTTTATTAAGTATTGCAAAATCTCAATTTGAACTTGAACTTTGAGTTCGAATACAAATTGTGTAGTTAGAAGTGGATCATAAAATTCAAGCTTATTTTCTACTAGGTATACTAGCTTTATCGAGCCTAATCAAACAAGTTCAAACGATTTGATTTTTATTCAAACAAGCTCAAGCTTTAAAAGTAGAACACAATTAGTCGAATTGAGCTAGAAGCCCTGAATTTTAACACAAGGTCAAACTGAGCTTCCTACATCTTGAGCTTGAGTGCTTGACTTAGCTTGATTATACCCTTAATGCCGTACATAGTTAAATTTCTACAGTTTCACCCAGTTTGATCCTAGTAGCAAGTATCCAGGTGCAAGTAAAGTTAACGTGAAGAGAGATCAATAAACTGTCAGTAAATTGCAAGTATCGAACTTACTGCATCTTCCCCGGATATAACACGTTCCTTTGCCGTCCCTGCAGCCAGGACCCCATCTTCACTAGCTGAAATTTCCTGATTGTTTACATTTCCGGTTTTCTTGGATTTAAATTTGAATGTCGGCAATGCATTTATAATTTCCCTGGAGGCTCCTCTGGTTGGTGAAAAATCCTCTTGGATACCAAGGATAGAAACTATGCAGGGCAAGCAGCAACAAATTGTTGCACATAGTATGAATGGCAAGGCATATCCAATACAGCTAAAAGTAAGGAACACTATACATAACCTGCAATGGAACCAATAAACAGTTTATAAACCCTAACAAAATTGCAAGTCTCGAGTCAAAAACAGAGAGCAATAGATATTTTTAGTCCGCATTGTACCTGTACAATTTAGGAGCATCAGATGGAGATGAGTGACCTCCAAATATCCAGACATTGCCAACGACAAACCACACTGCGAAAAAACAATCTAGGGCCATCTTGAAATGGTCTACTAATCCATTGAGCCTGCATATTAGAAGCCAATTCTTCACTCGGTGACATCTAACTGATAATATAGAGAATATATAGAAACTTTTGAGATGCATATTCACCATTTGAGCATGAATCTATAACAATTGAAGAACACAGATGGGACTGTTGTCACCAAAATAGATGATAAAAGACTACTAATATCTCAATTTTGTATTTATCTGTGTAAATCAACAAGATTTACTAGGCTCGTTTTGCTTACTCCAGCTAATTTTCAATAATCATCCAAAACATATCCTTGGTTTATCACACAAGAAATGACAATTAGGAGGATTTCTAAACAAAAACTTAGTGAACTTTGCAGAAGATCTAAAATAATGGGCAGAATATATATCAATTTCCATTACCACTGCCACTATTGTAACAAAAGCCAATACTTCCTCCGGCACCATTCATAACCAACACTTAAAAACAAAGATGTTAATGGTAACACCATTGAATTTTGCATTATTGGCATAAACATACAACTGAATCATCATCCTCTTCTTCACCCTATTCCCACACTATCACTGCTGCATAAGCACCATCATTTCATTCAGATACCACCAACATCATAAAAGTCTTGCAAATCAATTCCCACTAAGCGAGAACATAGATAAAGACGACTGTGTTACTTGGACTCAAGAGTGAGTGTTGAATAAGAGTATGTGTCCTACACGGGTATGGCTAGAATTTTCTAAGTTCTTCCACATATTTGAAGGATCATTGGAAGTCATGTTCCCACCATTCATGTATCGGATACAGGCTTCGGATATGGATACTTCATGAGAAATAAAGAGTTGAGAAGAAATCAACCAAAAACTATGGAGGAGCCGTAACAATTTTTCTTTTCATGCACTTAGAAAGATTTATTCAATATGTACTAATAATTACTCTATTAATCATTGATGACATGTTCAAGGAAGTTCATGATGCAAAGTATTTCCCAATCCACTATTTCCATCTTTATGGTATAAAAAGAAAGAGCAATATGGAGTTTTATTAACCCAAAAGTAGACATAAAGCGGCAACCGAATAACAAATGCAAGCGCACCTTGTACTTAAGGTTCCTGCAATCCGAGTGTTCCTTGTAGCGGATTCAATGATGCGATTATTATCCTCATCTGAAGCTTGAGTAACTGCAATAGCTGTATAAGGTGTAGTCTCACTGGGATTGCCATTAGAAGAACCTTGATGTGAGTGTGTCAAATCTCGGTCGCTACCCACATTGCGGTTAAGAAAACGCCAATAAAGAATAGGAAGTGTAGCAATACAACCAGATGCATAACCAACAATCCATGCAAACAATGGAGTTTGAGGCTTTTCGTTTCTTGACAATGCCAGCACCACAATAGATGCTATAATCTGACTCACAGTGACAACTAACTCAACAGAAATCCATAATCCAGAATTTAAAGGGCTCCTTCGACGTCGACCATATCCATCACTTCTCCTCAAGAATGATGAACTCCTAGAGTGCAATCTATTTGAGAAAGGAGTCAGATTAGTGGCAGCTTGTGTGCTGCCTGAAGGTCTATCTTCACTCTCTGTTAAGTTCACTCCAGAAGGTCGCTCATCCCGGGACGAGCTTGATGAAGTATCATCGTCATGCCTTGTGATGTTAATAATGTGGTCTCGATCACTATGGCTTTCAACTCGTTCCATTAACAAAGGGAAATGGTCAGTTTGCTGATTGCATTCTTCTAGAAAAGAACTGTCCATCTAAGTCCGTCGACCAAATTAGAAAGTACGAAAGCATAGGTCACTTGTTGACTTTCTGGATATATACTGCTTTCCTTCCCCAAACTTATAAATCTGTGCCAAGTAGGCTAAATCACCTAGCGCTGCCTGTATTCCCACTTTACATAAAAGCTGCCACGAAATTGAGCATAGAATAAATTATCAAACTAATCATATAATAACGCAAATCTTAAAATTCTGGAGTGACTATAAGCATGTATGCAAGTAGTGATAACATGGTCATGAGGCATCACATTACTGAGAAGCAAAATTGAGCAACTGATCAGGTCACCAAAACGATGCACCAACAACAAAGCAACTACAGGCTACAGCATAAACAGAACTGCATTTACACCAACCCCTAAGGAACATTGTGCTCTTAAAGTAAGGTCTCCGTTTCGAGTCTAGAGAATGGAGAAAATTGGCGCCAAAAAGAACTTTTTACGTTCAAGGTCCGATCCGACTTGACTTCGAAAATGGTAAAATACAAGGTCTGAAGAGAAGATCTGAGATTTCCACACCAAATTCATAAAAAAAAAATCATAAATGAAAACCCAAACAAAAAGTTCAAGTTTTCAAAAGGTCATATTGAAGTAAAGCAATCATCAGATTCCCAGTCATAATTTTCATAACCCAAAGCAATATATTCACAATAACATGACTTCAACTCAAATACAAATAAAAGTTCAAATATTTTAAATAGTTAAGCTATTCTTTTAAGGAAACTGAAATTAACCCAGAAATTAACTAAAAGAAAGAAGTAATTTGGATAAATTAATAGTAAGTAAAGACCTAAATGATTAAAAAAATAATTATTGGAAAAGATCGGAACATACCTGAGATTTTGAATAATCTGATCGTATATGAAAAATCGAAAAAGCCTCAATCAAATAACTGATAATGCTCTTGAAAACCCACTTCTTTTTTCTGGACTTTTATTTAATTTTCTCGAGAAAATATAGCCTCAGCTGTTCTGCGCCATTGTTTACTCAAAACAAAGAGCTCTTTTGAAAATAAAAATAAATAAATTATTATATGTTTTTGGCTTTTGTTCGGTAAGAATGACGAACGGGGAGATACAAAAATTTAGAAATTTCGAGAACCGTTTGATTGAGAGTTACCATCATCGATCTAACGGTTTACGTTTAACTTGTGTTTTTTTATAGTATTTTGATTTTGTAAAAAATTACAGCTATTTTTTAGTATTTTGATTTTTAAAAATTATAAAAAGTAATCAAACTCAATTTTATCTAAACCATCTATTTTTTAAAATTTTATTTATATACTCAATAAGTTATTTTTTTAATAATTTATATATAAAATAAATATTTTATATTTAAAAAATTAATAAAATCAAGGTAAAATATTTGGTATACGACATTAGTAATATTAGGGGTTGATAAATGTTCTATAAGGTATAAAAATATATTAAAAAATAGATATTTAGAAAATGTTAAAATGTGTCGTAAGTCTATGTACTTTTTGAAAATTGAGAATTTAGTCTTGTACCTTTATTTCATGGAATTCAGTCTCTCTAGTTTTCGGATTTAAAAATTCATATCCAATTGGTAACACTATTAAATTTTTTTTTCTTAAATTCAAGTTAATTACAAATTTATTTTTTTAATTACATGACTATCAAGTTTTTTTTTTATTATTTCAAAAATATCATAGCAACAAATTTAACAAAAAGAATTTAGTAGTGTTAACAATTGGACTTAAATTTTAAAATCTGAAAAATAGAAAGACTAAATTCCATGAAATAAAAGTAAAAAAAACTAAATTTATAATTTTAAAAAATATAAAAACTTCTGCATATGTCAATTTTTTAAAGTTACTTGTGAAATAATTATGTCCCTATTTTCATCATGAAAATCTTCTTTTATTTATTTTTTGGAGTAATGTTTATTAAAGGAATTTTAATAGCATTTTTCGTAAAAAAAAGTTCTTGAAATATTAAAAAACAATATTTGAATTTGAATTTAATTATTTAATAAATTAATTTTAAGAATAGAATAAATTTTAATAAGAAATTTAAAAAATTATAGTCGAAATTGGAAAAAAAAAATTTCAAATTGCATTGCTTTGCAATGTGAATTTGTCTTGAAGCTTTTAGCTCTTTTTGTCCCCAACTTATTCTTTACTTTACCCTTTACCTACCTTTTCCTTTTTCCTTTTAATTAATTAATTAATTAATTAATTAAAGATATGTACCAATTCTTAATGGTGAATGTACTTATAGGTCCCTCTATTATAGGGACCTAATCAAATTAGTCCTTTTATTATTAAATGGATTAATTTAATTCCATGTAGTACTAAAAAGAATTAAATAATGTCAAAATGAAATATAGTTAGCATTTACTATTTAATAGAATTAACATCTTTAAAATTTTTGTGGTTTTGTAAATGAATTTTTTTTTTTAGGAATGGAACTACAATTACAAAATAATTTTCAAGATATTTTTATATAGTAAAAGCTAACTTTGTTACAATTTGAATTTACAATTAAAAAATAATTTAAAAGACTAATTTAGTCTGATTCCTATAATACAAAGATCTCTCACGTAATTTAACCAATTCCTAAGATATTTTTTTGGTGAAAAATAGAACAAAGATACATCAAATCAAATGCTATTAACCCCTAAAGACTTTGTCTTGTTGAAGAACCAGAGACATAGCATCAAGAGGCACTTCAAAAATCTGTAAGCTTGACTACCACGTTAGGCTAAACTTCGCCAGTTGATCCGCTATTAAATTGCATTCCTTAAGTACATATCTAACGTCGCACTATCCTTCAGAATTCACAAGTAGTTAAATCCTTCTAAACAAGATAATATTTGAGTCGACTCATTTATGGACAAAGCTTTAACTACTTTTAGATTATCTGTCTAAATTATAACTCTTTTATATCCCTTATTTAATAAAATAAGAAGTCTATTTAAAATACTCCAAAGTTCTACTTTAAAATGTGAGTATCTACCCGTATAATAATTAAATTCCAAAATCCACAGTAAAAAAATTATGTTTAATTAACTAAATAATGAATTACCATTGTAAAAACACATTAAGAAAAAAAATTCAAATTTCTTGCTTTACGATGCAATGCAATCCAATCCAATCATTGAATTGAAGCAACATGCCTAGGTATGTTGAAAAAAAGAAACATGCATAGGTATGTGAGCCAATAGTCCTAAGATAAGATTTATATGACAAGCCCCATTTTTATATTAATCCACTAAAGTATTATTTTTAACACATTAATCATGATTATATTATACTTGTAAGTGTAAAATTCATTTATAAATTATAAAAAATTATAAAGGGTGATATCGTATTGTTATATTAGAATATAGGAAAAGAAAATGATAGATTTTTCAAAGTTTAAAAATAACATTTTTAAGAGAGATAATCACAAACTTTAAATATAGACAGTAAAACAGATATAATGAATATGAAAAAAAAAATACAGAGTATTGTAATTAAAAAATTATAAATTCATGAAAACTGAGATAAAGAGGCAACTACTTTAATGAGAACCACCAACTTGAGAAAGAAGTTTTGTTTTCTATTTTTAAAATCTTTTTAGGGGTAAATTATATAGTAGATCATTTTAAAATAATGTGCTCTTAAAAATTTTATTATTCCACTAACATATTACTATAGGTGACAAATTAGTTTATTGAGTAATTGACACATGACATTTTTTTTAATTAAAGTTAGAGACTTCTCAACAGTTAATTTAAAATATTATTTATTTATTTATTTACAATACAAATATTTCAATAAGAATATTATCAACATTTAAATCTTCTTTAAGAAAAGAGAATTCTAACGATCTCCACCCTTTTTGATGAGCCCATCTATGAGCATAATATCACTGGTCACCCTACTGCCACTGACTACCACAATCCTAGAATCGTTTTCAGCCCAGATGAACTGACAATGGACTAATCTCTTTGGCAACACAAAAATAGAATCGGCTTGAAGTCTTTGTGTAAAGAGCTTGTTAGTAGTGTCAACAAATCCAACTTCAATTATGCAATAGGTGAGAAGCGAAAGCTCGGCGGCAGGAGTATCAGTATGAGGAGGGTTAGCCGAACCAGCAAGGTACTGTAAAACTGCATAGGAAACGCTTTGTCCATTAAGGGCAGGGAAATCAGCCATGGTTGCTTTTAGTTACAGTGAAATTTGTTGGTGGATCAGAGGTAATGAGTGGCCTCTTGCAAGTATAGGTGAAAAAAAGTTTCCATTCAGTAGAGAATTATTTGATTCCCATTGGAACTATAACTGCTAGGAAGAATTGTTGCTTGACAGACAGTCAATGCCATGGCTGAAAAAAAATGGAAACAAACAATGCTGCTATGCCTTTAGCAAAGAGTTCCATACGTGTATATATATATATATATATGGAACAGTTTCTTGGTATTCTGAATTAGATCTCATCACTATCGAGGCCACCCAACCGTCCACCATAAGATCACTCTCGGCCCCTCTCTAAACCATAGCCATCACCTTCACCAACACTACTTACTCGATCATCATTTCACCACAATCACAGCATAAAAAATAAACAGAAAAAATTCGAAAAAGAGGAAGAGAGAACATATTTACTTTAGTCTGGTCATGGTAGCCGGTGACACTAGAATGGTCGGAAGTGTTATGCTGGCAGGTGAGGTAATGATCCGTCGCTATAAATGGATTCCTTCTTCTTAAAATGGATTCAAAACTAAAAAAAGTATTAAATATAAACATAAATCTAAAAGTTAAATATATGTTTTCCAATTCAATATTAAAATTAAAATTAGACTCAGGTATTAAATTAGAATAAAAAATTAAGTATCAAATTAAATTCAAGTACTAAATTACATATTAACCTTTCACAGAAATAATTAAGGTCGTGCTAAATTACGTTTATCTATTCACTTTCGAATAGTAATAGTCTAAATTTTAAATTTATGTTAAAAGAACAAATTTGCTTCTTATTAACAACTTATTTTTCCTTTCAAAACAAATCTACACCTACATTATAATATATCTACGGTTTGGGTGAAAACAATTATATCACAAGTTTATTAAAACTTAATATAAAAATTGAATTTTGGCTTTAGTTGAAATGATAAGGAGGGAGTGAATATTAAAGTATCATGGGTTTGAACCTCAAGTTGTGTCTTATTAATTAGTGTTCACTTTTACAGAAATAATTTGGGTTTGAATCACAGTTGTATCAAAAAAAGTGTCATGAGTTCAAACCTTAATACATGTATATAATTTTCTAGATTTATCAAATATAAAAATATATAAATACCCTTAAAATAATATTTTTTGATTTAAAAATAAATAAATATTTTTAAATTCGCAACTGAGTTGGGACCCGATTGATGGGTAGCACCAACTCATCCAAACATGTATAGATATAGACTTAGTATAATTATATATTAGATCCAAACTTTGTTACAATAGTATCTATTTATCTATATCACACCGTATAGATTTATATAAACTTAATATATCATTTGGAATTCGAGTTTGACTTTGCTTTCTAATATGATACTTATGTTATTTTTTTTATCCAATCCAGTACTTATATTTGACAAAAGGTATATATTTTGGTATCCAAAGTTAACGATGTAACTTTTTCGTGTTTGATTTGAGTTTTAAGGTTGATTTAATTAAAGTTAATTGTTAATATTATTATGTTTGACTTTTTCATAATTTTGTTAATAAAATAAATTTAGTGCTAAATGTGAATTTGTTTAATTTTGCTTTTAATTTATTAAATATAATCTGGATGTGATTCAACTCGAGTTTTATAATTGATTTGATAAAAAAATTGTTTAAATCAACTTCGACGAATTTTATGTTCTGGTTTTGTTTATCACCTCTAAAGACGGGGACAAGGATTGACCGTTGAATCAAGGGAATAGATTTTGATGACCTCAACTTAATAGTATACATATGCTCTAACAAAGGGCATATCTTTACGATGTGGGTTACATTGTCTAAACATGATTACCCTTAAGACATGGTGATCCAGTTTGGTTGCCCTATTTCAGGACCCCTGTCTACCATTAAATCTTATATTGTCTTCTTTTAACCCAAAGGAAACATATGTTCGGTTGCCAACAAACATTTTGGTTTAATTTTATATTATTTTGAAACAAAACTCGATGAACTTGCAACGACTCAATGATCACGTCTGATTAAGTTTGCAATCATCAGTGTGTGTGTGTGTGTTTGCCATTTAAAAACTTGCCGACCTGATCTTATGTTGCAATTTATATCAATGGCTATAAACTTTGATTTCCTTTTCATGTTTTTATTTATTTCTTTCTCAATTTATTATAAAATAATTAGATGTCAATGGGTCGGCTTGTTAGTGTAATTACTATATTTGTTTGAAGATTCATAATCTTGTTTAACAATCACTACTTTAATTAGTTTATAACCCACTCTCTTGTAAAATTAATTAATTAGTTATTATATTAATGTAAAATTTTATAATTTTCAAGATATTAAATCATAAGCTTTTCATTTTCAAAAGCTTATAGTCATTCTATAGGGACTAAAATGCAATTGTACCGCTAAATTAATTTAAAATTTTACAATTTTTGAAAAGACTAAAGGGTCCCATAAATGCATGATTTTAAAAAACATATAGTACTATTGACACTTAAATGAGTGACTAAGGGTGGGTTTCGCGGGGTCCTATCCCATTTTGCACCCAATTGGGTGGGGATGGGTACAAGTTTCGTGAGTGGTGGAGTGAGATGGGGATGAAAATTAGACTTGCCGTGAATGGTGGGGCAGACGCGAGTATGACCTTGTACCCGCCTCATCCCCACTTGTCTGCCCTATTCCTACATAATATAATAAGCATATTTAATAATTAAACATTTATAAAAAAACTTAATTTTAATAATAGTACTTAACTCACACAGAACTATATGAGATTAATGAAACTATAATTGATAATTAACAAAATAATTGAAACTAAAAAGAATAATTATTATAGAGCTGAAAAAAAGAGAGAGAAACCTTAAAATATTTCGAGAGTTCCCTGTTTGTCGGCAACTAACATGTTCTAAATTTCCTTAATAATTTTTCACGCTTTTTGAAAGAGTAAAGAAAAATAGTTAAAGATATAAAATATACTAATGTTTGAAGTGGCATTGCCCCTTCTGGATGTTGATTCAAAAGTGTGCAACTTGTAATCCAATTTATTGGTGGGTGTCTAACGTTAATATTTGGAAATTAGTGTATATATCACATGCATTCCTCCCACATTATTAATGTATGCAACTACGAAGTTCTTAGACTTGAAGTGAATTTGAGTACTTCTTTGTGGTTTGAATTGCTAAAACCAGAGGATTAATTAATTATGTGATGCTAAGAAGAGTCCTCCTTAATTATTAAGTTTGTAAGTTAAGTATTATATATATATATATATTTTTTAACAATTCACTAATCGATTCATGAGTATAATTATATCAGTCATGTATACAAAATTCAATTCAATATCTTTATGAGATTTTCTAATTGAATTATGATCATTTAATAGTATACATGTGCATAAAATTAAGATCCAAATATGTTATGTACCATTGTGTACATGACAAAAATCTACAACAAATCCTATATATTCCATTTGCTTTCCAAGTTGCAATTTAATTTAAGTAATATTTGAAAAGCCATTAAATAATTAGATTTGGGTGTAATTATTTATAATTATACGAAGGTGACATTTTGGTAACCATTATAATTAGTGGGTTCTATAATTAGAACGCCCTAATCATACTTTCCAATTCTTAGGAAGAGGGTGAATGGAGTAGTTACGTAAGTAATTACACTTCAATTTTAAAAATTTATTTCTATACAAGTTATAAAAATCATATTACGAGTATAAACATGTATGAGTATTTGGGATTATTATGACAATTTTTTTATATTATAAATCCTAATTTTTTTAAAGTTATGGTTAAAAAGTTTATTATAAAAATAATTTATATTTTATAACAGTGTTATATTATATTTATTTATAAAAAAATTATGACTAAGAAGTATGGACATAACTTATTTATGTGTCCATTCTATATATTATAAAAACAATATACTTATTCATAAAAAAAAATTGTTATAGTTCTGATCATAACTTATTTATAGAAAAACATCTTTTTAAAGTTACAACAAAAAATTATATTATTTATAAGATGTGTTAGAAAGTTTTGAACAATTTATAATTTTTTTTAAAAGTTATATATTATAAAATTTATATTATTTTTACTTAATTTACGTATTAAAGCTTTTATAATTAAAACTACGACTATTTATACTTTGAACCTAAATATTATAAGGTCGATACTAATTATGCAGATAGAAAATGTTTTCTTGGATTATTTCGTGGGGTATGATACCATTCAAGAGAATAGTGCCAAACACAAGTACCATAAACAACTCGTGAACTCTTTAATTTGAGACATTCAAGGCTTTGAAATGTGGTTGAGAAAACATTTGTTATTTTAAAAATATATTTCTCATATTAACATTAGCACCTTACTGTAGCATAAAAAAATAAGGTTGGACTGTACAAACATGTTGCTTATTTTATAACTTCAATCATAGGTGAAACTGAGAGATGATCCATTCTTCGAAAAGCATATGGAAGCAAGAAATCTTGATAATCTTAGCAATCCATATTTAAATTTAAATGATGATGATGATATACTCGGTCAATAATCAACAGATGATAAGGAGCATATGTTAAATATTTATAAGAGAATAATCCAACAAATATACACTAAAATAATTAAATAAAATTACATTTGATGTTTATTTTCTTGCTATTTTTATTAGCAATCATATTATCAACTACTTTTTTAGACTAATAAAATACATATAATGATTTGGTTTTAAGTTTTGTTACTTAATTAGAGATTAATTTTTTATCATACTAATATTTTTAGAAATATAAATTATGTAATCTTGTAATTGCAATTTAAACTAGCAAACATGACATAAGAAATTATAATGGAATTACACTCTATTAACCAAATAAGTTTAGAGAATAACAATTATTTGTAATTACAAGAAAGTATAATTACTTTGTATTATCCAAATGATACAAAGTTTGAGACTTGATAATTAAGGGTGGTTCACATGGTGGTTAAAGTGTCGAACGCTTTAAAATGAGAGATTTTTTAGGGGAGAAAGTGTAAATGATCCCTTCCTCTTTTGGAGGAGGGGTCATTTAAAAGAAGGAAGAACTTGGGACTATGTAGGTGGGTCCTAGCAAATAGTGGCCCAATTTTATAGGCTTTCGTGTGAAGCTATGGATAATGTGACTAGATCAGAAAGATCATTCAACTAGTGGTTAATGATAAGAGATCATGTCGTCCAAGATATAATGTAATGAACCGATAGTCACGAGTGTCAGAAAGTGTATTTTCGAGACTCTGTTATTGTAAATCAGACTCATAAATATTTATTAAAATATTTATGAAGTTAGTTGTATAGTTAATTAGGTTTTGGTTAGGTGCAATTGCATGAATTAAGAGTAATTAGGTAAAAGGATTAAATTGTATAAAGGGTCAAAGTTGAATTATGGGTTAAAGAAAAATTAAAGAGACCAAAGGAGCAATTATGCCAATGGTCATAATTGAGGGAGCATAAGTGTATATATATTATAAATATTTAAAGTTAAAATATATATTATAACATTATAATATTAAAACTTAAAAGTTAAGTATATATATTATTATATTATAATGATAAAGAAAAAGAAAAAGAAATAAAAAAAGGAGAGAAAGAAACGAAACAGAGAAGGAAAGAAAGAAAAGAAAATAAAAAAAGAAAGAAGGAAGGAGGAAAGTTAGGGTTCAAGGGTTCAAAGCTCAATTGGTTAGTCAATTTAGTCTTTTTTTTTTGTAATTTTTATGTTTTTGGAATCGTGTTATTAAATACTACCCGACCCATGTCAAAATTTTAGAAATGATTAAGTTTTTAAGCGATGTTTATGTTGAATAATTTTAGTATTAGGGATTAAATTGATAGATTTTTAAGTTAGAAATGAAAAAAGATTGAATTGTAGAATAAATTGTAAATTTTGAGTATTAGGGACTAAATTGTGAAAATTCAAAATTTTGAGATTTAAGTGAAATTAAGGAGTTAAATCTAGTCTAAAGTGGAATTTGTATGAAAATATAAGATTGATTGTGAAGAAATAAATTAGTCTCGGTTTAGGGACTAAGTTGGAATTTAGACAAATATTGAGTAAAAATTGAAATATTAAATATGAGATTGAATTGTGGTGTATTGATGAATTTTAATTGTTTTAATTCCGTAGCTAATGTTATACCAGAATCCTCGACTAAAAGGGGAAAAGATAAAGTTGACGAGGAATAGCTCATAATTTTTGGTTTGTATTTCTATAATCCGAATCTAATTATTAATTATTGTATTTTGATTTAATGCTTATGGTAAGTGGTTGAGGTGAGTATTTGGCATTTGATATTGAATTGAATTGAATTCATATGCTTATGTGATTATATGAAAAATTGATATTGGATATTGATTGTTTTTGAATTGTGAAATTAGACCCTATTAGTTGTATCGTGCTGAGTCGAATATAGATGGTATGCCATAAGATTGGAAGAGTTCAGAGATTTCTTTGACTTCGATTCGATGAGACACTAGGTGTCAATTTACTACTTCAGATTAATTCGATGAGGCACTGGGTGCCAATTTACTTCGGTTTAGCCGATGAGACACTGGGTGTCAATTTATTACTTCGAATTATCTGATGAGACACTGGATGCCAAACTGGTGTGTTTTGGTTGAATCGGTGTATCCGTCTGAGTCCGAGTCATGTTAATAGGGGTAATTAAATGAAATGGCATTATGATTGATATTAAATGATATTATATGTGAAATGAAAATGGGACAGTGAATTGAAATATGGATTGAGACACATGAATTGTGTATTCATGAATTGGATATAGAATGAACAATATTGTCATTTAAATGATATGTGTATCATATTGTGAAAAGCTATTATATAGCAAATGATAAGAATTGAGTATGGTAGATGATGTATTTATGAATTGAATATTGAATGACTAATGTCATTGTATGAATAAATGTGGTTTTTAATATTCAATTGTGTTTATAATTAAAATGTACATATTATATTATCTTGTCTTTAAATATTGGGATTATAAAAATACCACTGAGTTTTACTCAGCGTACGGTTTTGTTTTCCATACGCAGGTTAAGTACTAAATTTTGATCTTCGATTCAACATCCAGCAACGATCCCAAACTCAAATGTGGTGATGTTTTTCCTTTTGTGTCGGCATGTCCCTAGAGTGTTTAAATATTAATCATTTTGTGGATTGATTGTAAATAAGATTATAAGTTAATATTAGTTGGTTATATACATATAAATATGTGTTTATGTTTGACAAGTTTAAGTTAATGTTTAAATGAACATGAAATAGGTAAAATAGATCGAATTTGACATGTTTACAAATTGGATTTAAATGATGTTTTATTGATATGTTTTGATGATATAATTGTGGTATCTATGAGGGTACATTGGTTAGACACCTAGGATGATTGTTTTGACATATTTTGGATGTGTTTGATTGTGTTTTGAATTGGTTAAAAAAGAAAGGGCAGAAGGAAGGGCCAAAATAAAATGCGCGCAAAGGTACAGGGATTAGATGAGAAATTATTCCCAATCCTCAGAGTGGGCCATTTCATAATGGACCGAAATGAAACGAAAATAAAATTATGCGGAAGGATTTCAAATATATAAAACATGGATAGGGCTAGATTTTAAAAAAAAGGCGGAAGGGTTAAAAACTCAAATAGACCATTTTAAACACGTAGATCTTTCGGGAGGATCGGGTCGGATCTCGGGTCAAAGGCCGAAATGATGCCATTTTGAGGCTATTGAAGCTAGCCCTAAACGACGTCGTTTAACACAGGCTATATAAGCTAAAATTTTTAAATAAATGTTTATTCTCCCCATTTCTTTAAAAAAAAATTGAGAGCATCCTTTTCTCTCCAGCCCTCTCTCTGAGCCACCCTTCGGCTGGCAATCGAAGCCGGAGCCACACAAAGACGGCCTTTTTCGGCCTCTCCTCAACCTGATCTAAAGGCCAAGTTTTCCACCCGCAAAAAAAAAAAACAACAACAAAAAGAAACTTTCGATTAAAACTTTCCGGCCTCGATTCTGGGTTTTTGACACCAGAGAAAACCTCTGATGATGGAGGGAGACAAAGCGTCCCAAGTGAGTTTTTCCTTTTTTTATATATTTTATTTCATATATATAAAAAATAACAGATTTTAAAAAATAAAACTATAAAAGAGTCACCTTTTTTTTTGAATCTGTATGAGATTACTATTTTTTTATTTGATTTTCTCTAGTTTTTTGTATTGGACTTGTAATTTTTATTTAGGCTTGTAATTTTATTTTTTGGTTTTGTTTATTATTATTTATTTTATCTGATTTCTATTTAGGCTGATTAGTTTGGGCTTTTACTGGTCCAGGCTAAATTGGCCTATTATATCGTTAATTGCTTGATCTGTCAAAGTTGAATGGAAGTGTTTGACCGTAGTTGCTATTACGGCTTGGCACTATGTAATTTGTGTAAACGAAATAACAAAATAACACAAGGGCTTGTGTACACAGTTTGGTTTCCTTATGTTTATGGAGCCTAACTCAGTGAGTAATTCCATTATCATTAATCCAAAAAACAACAAGTGAATTACACTTTATCACTCCCTAAGTATAGAGATCTCACATTTGTACCCAACGACTAGAATACTCATTTTTAAATTCTCTCCTTGAGAATTTAGACTATAAACTCTAATGATTATCAATTCAATTGCAGCCTTTCAAAATAGCTCCACAATGAACAAAACAAAATACTCTCAATAAATCTCTCTTCTAAACCTAGACAAGCCTCAAACTATATATAGCTTTCGACTTGCTAACATAAAAATTAAATGAATACAAAGCAACCCCTTAAAATTAGCATTACATAATATATTAATAAAAGTACAATATGCTGAAGATATGGTCTTTTAAAATCAGTAGCACAATCTCGATAAAATGTCCACATAACACATGTTGAATTGATTCACTCGAATTCAATCCAATCTTCAATAGCAACATATTGCTTTCCATAGATGGACAATAGTATCTTCAACATATCAATACATTCACATTTTCAAAGATTTTGCTTAATTAAATTGCCAACTCAATTATGGCAAGTAACTTCACCGTGACAATTTACAGTGGGCATTATCAAGTGCCACTCAACTCAACTTGCCTTAGTAGTCTAACTTCTATCAAGATTGATCAAACCTTCCATATTTAAAGCACACATCCATCCTCACAAGGTAAGCTTCAATCTGTCTTGATTAAGTCACATCAAATCAATTATCCTTAATATAATAATACAAAATATCATAAAGTCAACCCGTATATTCTTGAATAACATATGTTATCATACAAGGTAAGTAGATCATATAAGACTTCTTGAAAAGTAATCTTGCTTGATTCAATCTCTTCTCTAATAATAAACATTCTCTAATGATAAACACAGGATTGACTACACAATATCCTAAAAAAGGAACAAACAAATTATCAGAATATTTTGATCAAACGTACCAATAAATAAGACAAGTTTCATGTCTAACTTCTAAAACTTACTTCAACATGATAATAATTTCAGTCCTTTTAATTATGAAATATTTAATTTAAGTTATTCTAAACTTCTTTTTTGTCTTTCGCGTCTCCAAACTTCACCCTTGTAAGCTTATAATCTAGATATATTTTGTGTTGTTCCTAAAACAAGCTCTAGAAGTGACTTAGATCATAATTTATATAAGCTCCAATATGATTTTTGTGACGATCGTAGATTTAATCAAGGGTAGGTTATTTATGAGATTCAATAGATCCATTTCATTCATGTTTAATTGATTTGACCAAAATTATTATTTAGTAATTAAATTTTTTAAAAATTAATAATAAAATATATAAATATTAATATAAAATATTAAATGAATTGTGAATTTAAATTTTTTAATCAAAATAAAAATGAATTGGATATAACAATTTCTGAACATCACAAATTTACTATCAAAATCTAATTTTGGAGCAATTAAAAACTGTTATACTCCTATTCCTAAATACTTCCTATGCCTTCCATACATGAGCACCCCTTGTTATTATGAAGAAGACATCACTCTGATACGACTTAGGACAATGATCGCATCAGATTCAGTATCATTTATGCTTCCAATTTTTCAAGTTCACCAGCTTTGAAGGTGATCACATCTGGATCATACTTTAGTCAGAATTTAAATTGGACTTCTTCAAAAAAGTAATCATGGGATGAGAGACTAATTCCAATTTCTTCTCCTCTAGGTACCCCCTCTTCCATAGATAGAGAGGACAAATAGCAAACATGGTGTTTACACTTGGCTAAAATATATGACTTCAGCACCTCTAAACCTCCATTCTAGCTTTGTACCATCAATAACGAGAACCGTCCCCAGTGTAACGGCTCTTTGCATCTCTTACCGTGTGAGCCCCTACCATAAAGTGCTATAACAAAAAATTATATATCTCCCATAAAAATTATTGTCCATAGAAAAGATTCTTCAAGAAGAAAAATGGAACAAACACTTTCCAACTAGAGCAACATTGCTGGCATATGTATAAATTGACGCGGTAATGGCGACAGGGACCCGTTGGAGTTGACTCTCCTGCAGTCCTGCTGGTAGTGTATGCCTTTTACAAGAGAAATTTCAGTCATGCCCAACTTGCTGGACCACTTCTTCTTGTACTTGTTAGCTATTGTGGTGATCATCGTTTTCTTATGCATGGGGACTCGATCAATATATATCTCCAGACATGATCGTACATCAACTAGCTCAATGATGTTTCCATATATATATATATCAATCAAATGCCACTAACGACAGTATACTTATATAACTCTTCATGATCATGACCATTCACGCATGCATCATCCATCTAAATCATGCCAATTATTGAATATTAAGTATGGTGCTAATCTCACATAGGAAAAAAAATATATATTTACACTCAAGGTTACATGACAAATGTCGATTGAGTCTTAGTTCAATCAGCATGGGCATTGTTACTAATGTAGGAGAACGTGGGTTTAAGAGTGTTAAAGCGCATTATCCTCCTATTTATGGGTTGGGGAGGGGGTATGGTAGTTCTAGACATTGTGTCAAAAAGAATAAATATGATCAGAATCTATAATGAAATTGTTTAAAAAAATTTTACATGACAGATCCTTTAATAAAAAAGATAACTTAAACGGTTTTAGGGTAATCAAGTATGGTTATAAGGTCATGATTTTCAACATAATTGTACTTTTACCTATCATTTAACTTGTTTTAATGATGACACAAAATAAGAGATTAAGTGAAAGTAGTCTTGACATATGCAAGCAAAACTCAACATCAAGCTCCTCATGAAGTTGGTGAAATTTTACAAGGCTGTGGAAGAAAGACTTCAAAATGTTTCTTCAAATCAACTTAAAAAACTTATTAAGGAAACCATCAAAGATCAAATCAAAACTGTTGCCCCGCCTTTATACACATATGTAAAATCATACACTCAATTTGATTGTTCGAGGATACTAGAAACCTATAAACCTCAAAAGTTCCACGGCCTACAATATGATGACACTGGAGGAGATGTCACGTGAAGTAGTTCGCTTGACCACTCAAAGAAAATACATTCAATTGGTATACTGATATTTAATCTAGGTGATTGACAACTAGGAACAATTTGGGCGAAAATTCATCAACTAATTTTATAGCACTCATCGTATTTTAGTATGATGAGCTCATAAGACCACAACAACGGAAGGATGTCAAATATGTAAAGGAAAACCGATTGAGTCCTTTGCCATTAATACGTGAATTTTAGATATAAATTGAGGCCTACTCTTTTTAAGAATTAACTATTTGAGCTCATTACATGAAACTAAGTATGACAATGCTTCGATTCAAGAACCTCATGAGCAATAAATTGACAAAGTGGACTCAAATATCCTAGATAAGTCTTGAAGACACTTACACCAAACTCCTTTTAATATGATTTTGTCAACTAAAAAGAACCCATTTTTAAGAGTAAGTCTCAACAACACTTGAAATAAACTACATCAATTCAAAGTAAAGTCCTGACCATAATTTGATCTAAGCTTTATTGAAGAGAAGAATCAAAGAATTTTTTTTACATTCAAGTAATATCTAGAGATTGTAACTTCAAGTTTGATAAGTAAATTGTTTGATTTTTCTGTAAATAATTTTATCATTAAATTAAATTAAAATTTAATAATTTTTAAAGAGATTAAAAGAATAATTTTTCATTTTTGGGATTGTGACCCAACTTCCTAAACCTTTAGTGTGGTTTGTGAGAACCAACTAATAAACTAATTTGGAATTTAACTTACATAAAAAAAATTCAAAAACTTTTGTGCTACATACATATAGCTAAATAATTAACTATAAGATATTAATATTGCAAAAAACATAGTTGTCCCTATATCATGGTGCTGCTTTTGGTTGGTCTTTCATTCCATAATTTAATCGTAAAAAGAAACTTTCCATTCAAGCAGATATCACATGGATATGTTTCAAAATTCATCAAATCAAACGGCTAGAATTAAATCCCACCAATCCCTCCAACAGCTCCCAAGATCATGTCCCCATGTCCAACTTATGTTGCCGGCCTTTGATTGTGTTTATATATATTCAAACATATATATGATGAGAGGAACTAAGTCCCCACTTTTGCCTCTCATATGACCGACCACTAACCCTAGAACTTGACCTAAATTGCTCCCACTATGTCTCTTTCTTTCCCCTTAAGTATTCCTTAATCGGTTTGCAAACTACTATCCATTTTTTCTCTTAGGAAAAAAACCTATATATTAAAACCAAAAGTAAAAGAGCTGCAAATTTGTAAGCAAAAATATGGGCAAGGAAGGTCTGGGACTCGAAATCACGGAGTTGAGGTTGGGACTCCCTGGTGCCGATAGTGATTCCAGTCACCGTTGCAATGTAATGATCGATAAAAATGAGAAAAAAAGGGCTTTTTCAGAGATTTCGGAGGACGACGTCGAGGAGGGAAATAGGAAGAAAACGACAATCAAGAATCAAGTTGTGGGGTGGCCGCCGGTATGTTCATATCGGAAAAAGAATAGTTTTAGTGATAAAGATGGGTCGGTTAAAGCATCAAAGATGTACGTTAAAGTTTGCATGGATGGAGCTCCTTTTCTTCGTAAAATTGATTTAGGCATGCATGAAGGTTACCCTCATCTAGCAAAGGCATTGGAAAAGCTTTTTGGTAAGTTATTATTTATGATATATTTTCTTCTTCATCTTCAATTTGTTTTCACCATGCAAAAGTAGTAAATGACTATATCTGTTGACGGATTGGAGGTATTATATGCTTGAAAAAAAATGCTAGAGTTGGTTTCCGGGATGTGCTTTTGATATTTAAGTAGGTATTTTTAATTAAAATTAAGCATTAAAATACATCTTGAAGGATCACCTTAATATTTTTTTTGGAATTTTCCTTGTGAGTCAAAAACTACTCCTGCTATACCCACATTCTCAAATATATCAATGGTATTAAGTGAATTTAAATATTTTACATATATTAAGAGTCGCGATAAACATATATATGTCTAGAACTACTCATAATTCTTTCTTACCCTTAAATAGGAGGATAAACACACTTTATCTCGAGAAATTATTTTATAAACCCTTTCCACCACATTACTCATGGTCTTTTTCCAATTATTTAATGACATTTCAACAATTTTTTCCATGTCATTGACACATAATTTTGAGAATTTTTTTTACATTGAACCCTAGACCTCGAACCCTCAACCCCAATCACATCAAGGTTTAGAGTTCGAGTTTGAGATTTTGGGTTTGGGGTCAAAGTTCGGGGTTATAAGTTCAGAATCCAGAATTCATGGTAAAAAAATAATCAAAATTATGTATGACATGAAAAAAATTACTGAAATGTCATTAAATAATTGGGAAGAGACCGTGGTGATGTAATGGGAAGAGTCCATAAAATAATTTATCTTTTATTGTGTTCAAACTCACGTCCTCTTATTCTTACAATAATGTCGATGCCAACTGAGCTAATCCCTTCTCACCTTTTTATATATATAAAAATAAAAATATTACAATTTTGAATATATACCAAAAATAATTTTCATTCTGGCATGGTAATATTTCTGACCATGCTTCAAAGATGTTTTCATTAAAAAAAAAACTTCAAAGAGGTTAGTTTCTTCTTAATATATATTATATATATATATATATTTGGAGATTTCCAAAAAAAAAAAATAGTCCCCATGTTTTCTAAGGTAATCATTGTATGTATACACATAAAAAGAAAACAATTTAAGATTTCATAATTCAATTAATTAATCAAAACATTAAGACTTTTTTTATACAAAAACTAAGTAAAATCATATAAAGCATTATTTAATATACATTTTTCTATAATAAAATTAAAAATCAAAGAGAAATATCTAAAGAAAACAAACAAATAAATTATTAACTAATTAAATGCTTGAAAAATACATAAATGCATATTATTGTTGACAGGGGAGGCATTAAGGAATGCAGAAAGCTGTGAATTCGTTCCCATTTATGAAGACAAAGATGGAGACTGGATGTTAGTTGGAGATGTTCCCTGGGAGTAAGTCTATACTATTTAATTTCATTTAATATTTTATTAAATTATTATTTCTATAAATTATTTTAAGCGATCATGAATTAAAGGTTAATATAAATTTGTAATTCACTTGAAATTTGATAGCTTAGAGTTTTCCTAAATCGAAAAATATCTTTGAAACTAATAATGTAAATATTATGTACAATTAAGGGGGTTAGTAGTAAAAGTAATATAAATGTACATATATTTGGAATTAGATTGTATTTTGCTTCTCTATTAAAAAATGGACAAATTAGTCATTAGATCAAAGAGCAAACAAGTCATCCTGTTAAAAACTGGTCATTATATGTTAGTATGAGGTAAATGTGGCGTGCCATGTGTAATTGTCTGGTTATTCCATCAACTATGTCAGTCTTTAACAATACAAACAGATGAAATTTTTAATAGAAATGATCAATTTGCTCCTTCATCATCTAACATAGAAGGACTAATTTTCCCATTTTTTAAGTAGAGGGGACAAAATGCAATCTGACTTCCAATACAGAAATGGTCGTGATAGTTTTACCGGAATTAATATTTACTTTACACACAATAGAGATATACTCACATATCACACTACTTTAAAAGAAATTAACTTACATAAAAACTTACTACCTGTTCCCTAGAGGTTCAAATCGGAGCAGATTCTATAAGAAAATATCCCTTGATCACAGACCAACCACAGGAATTCAATAATTATAAATATTGAATTCATATTAAAAAAATCCAACCTAATAGATACATAAAAAATAAAACACAGGCAAATTTGTGACATGTGCTCTAGGTTGGGCTTCCATGAGGTTGGACCTTCAGACCAATGTTGTCAACATTAGTGAAACCCACATGAAAATGTACATTTTTGGACAACGATTTCCACTCAGATGACAAATCTGGTCTTGGCTAAGGTTAGTTTAAACTAAGTGTTAATGGATTCAATCAGTTTAGGTTAGGTGCAGGTTGAATATTAAAAAAAATTAGAACTGAGTTTGAGTTAGCCTGAATGACCCTAGCTATTTAAAATTAATAAAAATATTTTATTTAAATTTAATTATAAAATATTATAAATAATAAATATTAGAATAAATTTATTTTTGAATAATAAAACAGGTCAGGATCAGCCCAAGATTAAAAAATTTAAGTCCAAACTCAACTTAAATGGGTTGACCTAATAGGACTAGGCAAAGCACTTAACTCATAAACATTTCTAGTTTAAAAAAAAAATTTCATTCCTTATCAATTATGTTTCGTTTAGTCAAAATATAGTTTTTTTAAAATAAGTCTTAGCATATGAATTAGTAAATAAATTAATGAAAAATAAGTGTTGAAAGATTAAATATTGAAAATTTAAGTTATAAAACTATTTGATATATTACTTAAAATTAATTATTGAATATATTAGATTTCTTGATAAATATAGATTTTAAATTGTAAAAAAATATTATACATTTTATCCTTAATTTTTAAACATTTCACTCTATTATAAACAAAAATCAAATTTTAAACGTAAAATTTTTTATAGGATAATATAATATTAAAATAAAATTTCTTCTACCTGTTTTACTAGAGTTTTACCCATTATTCTATTCGTTATATTAATATACTAAATAACTAAACGATGCATTAAGGTACAAATATTTAAATTCAGATTTAGTTTAATAGTAATTAGTAAAATTCATATTCATATATTTATATTTATAACATTTTTTACGTTGTGGGTATTTTTTGTTCGATAAGAAAAGTGATTATCTCATGGAAAATATTTAGAATTTTTTTTAAACATATTGATCTCATTATAGATTTTTATCATGTCTGGTCTTTTTGATACAATGACTAGAACTATCCATACCCCTCCCCAACCCTTAAATAGGAGGATAAGCCGCTCCAACTCACTTAAATTCACGTCCTCCTGCAACGTCAATACCAATTAAACTAAAACTTCATTGGCAAAATATTTCAAATTTTAAAAGCAAGTCTAAAATAAAAAAAAAGTTGAAAAAAGACTTAAATTAAGTAAATAATTAATAGGTTGAATTGACAATTTGCAGGATGTTTATGGAATCATGCAAGAGATTGAGGATCATGAAAAGGGCAGATGCCAAGGGTTTTGGAGTGCTTACATCAAAGGAAGCTCTCTATTGAACTTTAAAATCAAAGATGAAGATTTTTTTAACTTAAAAAGTTTATTTGATCCTATACTTTGTTAATGTTTAATTTAATTACGTGATTAAGTTGCTTTTATGTCACAGTAATTAATTCATTCAGAGGATTATTAAGACATAATTTGTTATACTGTATTTGGATGAATTCCAACCCACGTTTTCTTTTCAATTATAATTAATATTTTTTTAAGAATTCTTTTATATTAATATAAGTCTTGATTTTCTATGCCAAGTTCATAAAATCGATTTTATATCACATGTTAAAATCAGGGGCGAAACTAGAAAATATTTCTGGACAAAATTAAATTGTATATTTTTTACGATAGTAAAACTACAATTTTACTATTTAAAGGGGTCGGACCCTTATCAACCCCTGACTTCGTCATTGGTTAAAATTTTATCCCCTTTAAATGTATAATTTACAATTTAATCCTTTCATTAAAACTATACTTACGAACAACTACAATGTATATTCTCCGTTGGTGAAATTATAATTAGAATTTGAAAATAGTTTGGAGTAGGTGAAATTAAATCTTTGAAAAATTAACCAAAATGCCTCAATAATTGACTTTACACACCATTTTTAGTCTAGTACCTTTACTTTTATTATCATCCAAGAAGATTCAAGGATTTCGGCATCAATCTTGTAATCTTTAAAGTCATATGATGCTATATAGGACTAGGAAAATCTTCATTCTTATAATTTATTTTCTTTTTTCTTTCCCAATTATATTTCAACATTTGGCTTTATTTATATCAATACAAACTCCACAATTATGGAAATGTATAATAATTTATTTGACCCTCCAATTTTATATAGAAAGCTATTTTAATCTTCTATTTAATTTTTCGTCTCTTTTAACCCTTGTAGTTATATTTTTTTATCAAATCACCTCAAAATCGATAGAAAATTTAACATTTATTAACTTTGCCGACATGGCATACATGTGAGTTGCCATATGAACGACATGTCAGCATTTAATTGATTTTTTACGATTTTAAAATATTAATTTTTTATAACTTTTATACTTTTGTCAAGCTTGCACATAGGGGTAAAGTTCAAAATTTTTTTTGGAAGTCGAGAGATTAAGTTATATATTTTAATAAAAGTTATAATATAAATTCACCATTGTATTAATTAGCATATCTTTATAGTTTTAAAAAAGATTAAATCAAAATTTTATTATTTTTAAAGAGACAGATTAACATATATTAACTCAAAATATTATAAATTTTAAGGAGTATAAAGCAAATTTTCTATTTTAGAGGTGCTGCTTGCACATGATCTTGTGAACTTTGCCAATCAAGAATGAAGGAAATTAACCTAGTCCCATGCACCCATGAGCCAAAAGACAACTCGAAATAATCTCCAAATCAAGTATAAAATTAGGCATTTTATCTATTCTCATCAATCTCTTGGTCTCTCCACTTATCTCCACTCTGTCTATCTATTAAAAAAATTAATAAAAATATCATAGAAATTCCTATATTAAAAATTAGAATACATATTATATATGTTAGATTAAAGAGCATACTAGTTTTTTTTTATTTTTTGCTAAACATTTCATTTATTTGTACTATTAAAAAATAACGTGCTATGTATACATCATACTGATATACAAAAATTAATTTTTAATAATAAAAATAGATAAAAATTTTAACAAAAAATTAATATATTTTTAATAAAAAATACATAAATTAATTTACTATTATTTTAAATAAAAACAAAATATAATTCAACTCTTAATATAAAAATTTCTATAATAAATTCTAACATCTGACTGTTAACTTTATTGGATATCATCTGGTTAATTGCATTACACGTAAACGATTATATTTGTAGACCAAACATGACATTTATTTTGTTGATTAGACATACTAGGTAATATAGATGGATGTATAGGTATTCTCCATAAAAAAAGTTTTCAAGACATATCACACCATGAATAAGCATTTTCTTTTTTGTTTTCTTGCCTTCAAATAATTCATCATTTTAGGTCTAATAATTCATCTCATCATTAAATTACATCTTAAAAATTAATTACGTATTAATGCAACAAGTACTTAACTTTTATGGCTAGAAATTAATTATGCAATTGCTTGAGGGAAAAACAACATGAAGATTCAAACATTATATTTATTTTGTTGATAAGACATAATAGGTAAATAGAGAGGGATATATATAGGTCTCCTCCAAAGAAAGTATAGACATATCACAACATTCATCAACTTGTTTGCTTTAAATAATTCACCTTATGCTTTAGGTCAAATGCTTACCTATGCTCTAAATGTTGTGCCCATACCCTTTATATTATCTCTTGTAACTACAATAAAATTTTGGATAGATACAATACCCATGAAAATATATTAAAAATAATAAGTAATCATTGGTATAGTGATAAACAACTTACATTACTTAAGTCTTTGTTTGTTGGTATCAAGTCTCAAATCCAAATTTGGATAACTTCTTCCCTTTCCCTTTGATACACTTTAACTTATTTATTTATAATTTTACATTAACATTGTTAGTTTATGTTGACATGATACGACTAATCAATTTAATAGTGATATGTGGCAATCATTCAGAATTGCATGTGAAAATATAATTTTAAATTTATAAATTTTAATTTTTTTAATTTGTGTTTATTACGTAGTGTTCTGAGAGACTACTATGTGACACCATTAGATTAGCTAGCAGTACCATGTCAGCATAAACTAACGATGTTAATGCGAAAACACCAATTTGATTGATGAAATACAAATTTAGGGACCAACTAAATAAAAAAATAGAAACCAACTAGATAAATGACTAAATTATATATTATCCCATATATCAAATATGAATTCTAATAGAATTCCTTAGTTTTTTTTTGTGTGTCCAAAACCACCTATTAGCATATCATACATAGAACGGGGTATCACTCATGTATATATATAGACATACATGTATACTTTACATAGACATACATACATATTTATTAGCTAGTATTGAAGTGTAGTTGGATTTATTTGTCATATATTTGCATGAGACATGAATATGAATTTAACTTGGTTTTACTATTTCTTGAAGCAAAAAAAGGAAAAGATTTTTCATTTTGGCATAAATCAAAAATGGAAAGGGTAAATAGAACTTTAAATGGAAATCTCTAATTCAAACTATTACTACAACACTTCCTTTTCTATAAATCAAGAGAATTAAAATGGAAAAAATGGGAGAAAACCAATAATATCAGTGGTCTTTTGGCTATTGGTTTGCCAACATGCTTTTAATAGACCACAAGACAAAGGGCATGTGGCCAAGAAATATTGCTATTCTTATGAGAGCTACATCTGATTTTGGCATTTCCTTCATGGGGTTTTCTTCCATTTTTTTCCCCTACTTTATTTATTTATATTATATTTTATATCTTTTTTGTGTTTAGTGCAAATCCTTTTCCTTTGTGCTATGGAATCTTAGTGCAACGCAAGTAGACAAACCCCATTGGCTATTTTTCGTTTCTATGTTTCATTTCTTGTATTTTGTGATTTTTCTCCCCCTTTTGGGACCTCTTTGTTATCTTCTTTTTGTGCTTTCGTTTTATTGGTTGAAGAATATCGAAGGGATGACATTTGATTCAAGCAATTGTTGTGGGGGGGGGGAATTCAACTTTCAAAAAGGCTACAATATCTTTCTATTTTTAAATCATGTGAAAAAACTATTTTTAATAATTTTGATTTAAGACTTAACTATTTAGTATTATCACTAAAAACTGCTTGCTTTTCAGAAAATATAACATATATATATATTTTTAAGTAATTCATATAAATTATTTGTAAGATTTAATCATATTATATATATTACGAGGTTTTGGTTAAAAATGAAAATGTTGAATTAAACCCTTGATATTTTCTTTTAAAACCAAGTGCTTGGATGGAAATGCTTAGTTGTAGTGGCCACTTTGGTTGCCACTGTGATGAACATACAAAAATAATGTAAACAATAGACATAAAAGATTGTCTACATAATTCGGTTTCCTTATGTATGTAGAGTCCAACTCAGTGAGTAAATTTACTATCTTTTTCACTAATACAACAAGCGAATCATGTCCTAGCACTCTCCAATATAAAGACTTCACTTATGTACCTAAAGATCAAATTACTCACCTAGGATTTAGGTTGTAAACACAAATTATTTACTCTCAAATGCACTCACAAAATGCGTTTCTCTATGAATAATAAAGTATTGTCTATGTTTTATATATCAACCTATACAAGTTTCTCAATATACAAAAAATTTCGAGACTTGCTAACATATTAGAGATCAATTATAATTTAGCCCTCTAGAGAAGGTTCTTCCTTAAGAGGAAAGCTTATGGCTTCAAAAATCGAAAAGTAAATGAATAGTAGAAGGTGATAGAAATTTTTAAATACAAATATAATAATTTTAATACAGAATGTGATATTATCGAATATAAGATAAGATAACGTAAATCAAAAGGAGGTAAAAGATAAATTCCAAAAAAATAGGCAAGAGTCTTGACACCTTTTAGCTCCTTCAACTACTACGTGTTTTTCTTTCAAGAAAAGGAAAAAAGATTTAATTTGATAAATTTCTCCACAAATTTATCTTCATTGTACATTAATGGATAAAAGACTTGGGTTGAATTAGAATTATCAACTACAGGTAGGACGGTCCAATTTGATGAAGACACGTGGGTTTGAGCCATTAAGGTAGCTGTTTTTGTGTCAGCTCCAACTTCAAAGACAATAATATCGTTGGTATTATTTGATTGAACCACCAATCTATCCATATCCATGGTTCATTGTCCATTCTAGCTTAGCCATTCAACCTCGGGTCTCTCCGATGGAGATTTTTTGTACGGTGGAAACTAGTAATGCTGTTCCTTGGACAATGGTTGGAAGTTGCTAGAATTCTTATCCAAGCATTCTTCTTCACAAATGAAGTTTCAATTGAAGATAAGAGTGAACCTTGTTTATAGAATTTGGATAAGATTATTGTTGAGTTGAATTTGGATTATCGAATAGATTTAATACAAGTGTCTTAATATTTTTACAAAATTCATCGATTTGTTATTTATTTTTTAACTTAAAACTCGAATTTAAATATAAATAATTAAGTTTGGAGTAAAGTATAAAGATTGAACTATTAGATTTGACAAATTCAATTTTTATCTCCAATTGAATTCAGTGTTCTTCTAACATGAAAATTTTGTTTTTTTGCTAATTTACTTTTTTGGGTAGGAGATGCAGTAGGTTCATTTTTTTGTTAGAACAAGTTTTATCTTTTTGCTTCAACCATTAAAATGAGTATTGTGAAGTTTCGACGAGTTTGACCCACTTCAATATGACATGTTTGACAAATCAAATAGCTTGGTTCAACTAGGATGTTAAGACTCCCAATCAATTGCTTGATATGGTTGAGTTGATTGAATAAGAACGAAAGTCCTATTATTTCTTTGGTGATTGAAGTTTTATTTTAAAGATAATTATCAGATTCTCACGAATGTTTTTTTCAAGGACTTATTTGCTGAATTAAAGGAGTTTATTTTGCTACATTCTTAACCTATAATAGGCGGCATTCTCCCTTGGGGAGATATCGACTTAGAGAGTTGAATAACTTTAAAAATTTTGAGTATCTTGTTCTTTATCAACTTGTTTTATTTGTTTCTTATATTAAGTGTTGGTTTTCTTTTACCAGAGTTTTTGTGTTAACACTTGGTCGAAATTTTGTCTTGCTGGTTTCGTTGACTAGAGTGTTTATGTTAACACTTGGTCAAAATTATGTCTTGTTATTATCAAGTGGTGAAGGATGAATTTCTTTACTAGGGCTGCATAAATAAAGATTGGTTGTGTCGTTTTTCTTCCTTTACTTATTTTCATAAACGTCTCATTTCGTTCTAATTACCGTTATAACGAAGGTTAAGTAAAGTTATCAATTTTATATCTGTAGAGTAATTGTTTTTGTACTTCTTAATTAAAAATAATAAAAAGTTATAAATATTTAAATCTTAATTATATTGAATATTATTATAATGGCTTAATACCTATTTGGTGCTTGTACTATTCACAAACTCTTAGTTTGGTGTTTTAGGAATTTTTTTCATCACTTTGGCCCTTGTACAATCATTTCTTCTATCTTGTTATCCCATTTCACATTTCCGTTAAAACAAGTCCCATGTTGTAACACCTCTAACTCGGTCTGATCGTCGGTCTCAAGCTATAGATGGCACAACACATAACTGAGTAAATCACATTCATAATTATCTTTAGCTTAAAAGAAATAGAAAACATTTCATATATTCATGTTTCAAAACATTCACAATCAAAACCGAGTCTCAAACGAGCTTACAGAAGCTTTTAAGTTAACTCGGGAACAAATAAGGACTTAATTGAAAACTTAACAAAAAGTATGAAAATTTTTGCAAACAAGGGTCATACAACCGTGTACCCAAGCCGTGTGATAAGCTGTGACCGTGTCGAAAAGGAGTCGCATGGCCATGTAACTCACTGAAGTCGTGTGGGACAAAATGCAAAAATTCATCAAAAATCACATGGCCGTGTGCCAAGGTTGTGTAATAAGTTGGGACTGTGTGCAAACTACGTGATCATATCTACAGTACTCACAAGGGCTGGCATCGGGAACCATGTGAATCATAAATTAACTTACCTCAATGGTCACACGGCTATGCCGCCAACCTGTGTGGAGACACACAACCGTGTGCAACAAAAATGTATTTAGGTGCAATATATCAATTCAACCATTCAAAAACTTATACTAATGCTACTAACCAATCTTACACCTATTCAAAACATGCCAAATCACAACATAAACCAATGTCTTAATCAACTAACCAATATGTCTCAATGACACAATTTCACAACAAAAACTTTATAAACTATTGCACATAATTTTGATGCCAAATCATAGCATTATAAACACTCCTAATCAACCTCTCAAAATGTATAATTCAAACATCTCAAATATTAACCAAATATACTCAACATTTACCATTCAAGCTTCCATTACATTCTAGCCATTTCAAGCCTCATTGATAGTACCACATCAAAAGCTATTAATTTACAAATTCGTCCTTATTTTCAAATATATTTTTAGTTAATTTTCATTTTAGCCCCTAAACTCAAAACTAACAAATATCACTTTACAAATTAGCCCATATTTCATCTCTAAGCTTACAAACTAGCATATTAACGCTAAAAGCTTCCAAATGCATCAATGACAACATCTAAAGTCTTTAACAGTTTCAAGAATTAATCACTGGACTAGCTAAATTAAGCTTTCGGGATCTCAAAAACATAAAATTTACAAGAAAATGACTAAAAATGACTTACCAATTAAGGATGAAAGCTTGAACGTTGGAATGGGGTTTTCTTCTTCTGTAGAAACGATTGGGAAAGAAAAGATGAATGAAATGTTTTTATTTATTTTGTCTTATACATTCTAGTTATAATTAATAAACATTATTTAATTAGCCTAAACTTTAATTACTTAAAAATAAGTGTAATTAAGCAACTTAGTGGATGAATACATCATCTTCCACTATTCCTAATTATAAATGGGTCCAATTTTTCAATTGGTCCCTAAACTAAATTAAATTAATAACAATTAAACTTTTATCATTTTTATAATTTAGTCTTTTTCCCTTAATTAATCATTCAATCAACAAAATTAATGGATCAATATTAACATAACCCTAATATAGACTCGTAAATATTAAGTTATAATATCTACTAACTCAATTATTGGAAAACGGGATTCTAAAACTACTATTTTCAGCACCACTAAAAATGGGTTATACACATGTGAACTTATCCACACTGTAATACCCCAAACCCGACCTAGACGTTATGGCCGAATCTGGTGATGTCACATGGAAAGGGATTTGAAGACAAGATTGTCGAGTTTAAAAACCGTTACAGAATTAGCTTTTATTTAATTCGAAAAAAAAACTAGTTGATTTGCTTTAAAATTTGTCTCTTAGCAGAAGCTTTTGTAACCAATTAATTTAGGGAAAATCATTTCTATTTACGAAAAACCTTAGTTTTTTTAAAACAGTGTTTTGTAGAGTTGCAGCTTTTAAAAAAAATTAATAAAAAATAGTATAAAGTCTCAAATTTAAAGCCAACCAGTCTATAGTCTAAAAGATACATCAAAAACCCCAAATAAGTAATAAATTCTAGGCATTAACGGAAAACAGTCTAAAATTTATGTGTGGCCACCGTCGAGTCCTCCGCTACACCGACCCGTCAAGTCTAGGGATTACTTGTACAGATTAAACAGAGAAAGGGTGAGTTTTCACAAACTCAGTGTGTAATCCCCACAGAAAACATGCATACAGATAATCAACAGAATTCAGTTAGATACATTCTAGGGCCTGTGCCCAACACAGAATCAGTTTGGGCCTTAGCCCATTCAGATACAGTCTCATAAATACATTAGGGCCTTGGCCCATATCAGATACAGAATGCAGATATAGTAAATCAGAATCCTACCCACCAGCCTCTACACACCATCTCCATCCAACCCTACACACCATGTGGGGATTAAATCAACCCACCCACCCCTATACACCATGCTGTACCGAAATGCAACACATAATTAGAAAGTTGCAGCTGAGCTGCTAGATAACATGCTTAATAGCTTTTCAGACACTTCCTCCAAATATCATCAACCCACCCCGATGCAATGCAACATACAAAATATGTCATGCCATTATGCAATTAATAGTACATACATTCAGATATCATAAGTCATTCTCGGTATAGAAATCAGACAGATAGATCACACATATAGGGGTCTAAGTAAAGCTTACCGACCCTACAGCAGGTCCACAGTCGACTTGGGTGACCCGTGCAACCTTACAGAACTTTTCAGAAAAATGGGCTCACACATCTATGTGGCCCATTCGGCCCAAAATGGCCTTGGCCACGTGATCTATTTTTAATGTAACCCGTGCTAGTTAATTATTCATATATGTTTTCACTATTTACTTATATGTTCCTTCAAAGTTGTCTACTTGAGTCACTGATACAAAATTATTTATATCTTGAGCTACAGAATTCCGAATTAAGATCTGCTTGATGTCTTTGAAACTAGGCTCAAATCAATTTTTACCATAAAATTTTCAGAATTTTTGGTTGAGCCAATAAGTACAGTAAAATCTTTAAACTTACCCCTGTTCTGCTTCTGACAACTTCGTCCCTTCTTTGCTAAAAATTAATTATCTCTTAATACAAAATTTGGATAATGTTTCCATTTGTTTCTATTTAAAATAGACTCATTGATAATTAAACATGTAAATTTTAACCCCTAATTATTTTTATCCAATTTTTTTATGATTTTCCAAAGTCAGAACAGGGGAACCCGAACTCAATCTGACCTTGTCTTACAAAGTTTATTATACCTCACGATTTACAATTCTATTACTTACACCGTTTCTTCTATGAGAAACTAGACTCAATACTATTTAATTCCATATTTTTTTAATCTTCTAATTCGATTTCCAAAATTTATGGCAAATTTTCAAATTTAGCCTACTTCTGCTGTCCAAACAGTAAGCAATTTTGACTTTTCACCGAATCCTTTTTTTTTGCGTTTCGGGTACACATCTAGTTTTTTTTATGCTAAAATAGTCCACGAGCACTCCAAATCCTATAATCAAGATATTCAACATCAATTTAATGGATTTACAAGCTAAGTGACAACCAAGAACGAACAAAAACCCAACATATCACCAACGATAACCCTCCATTTAACTATTATTAAGACGAGAACACTGAATTCACTAGTCCGAGCCTCCCCCTATGCCCAAATCACAGAGAAAAAATAGTACTACTTCAGTCGTTAGGAGATTCATGACAGAAACGAAGAGAAACACCTACCGAAACTAAGCGAGCACTAACTGTGTGCGAAAACGAAGGAAAATAAATGGATTAGGGAAAAATCAAGAAGAAGAAAAAGAAGAAAAAGATGGAAAAACCCAGAGAATTTCGGCAAGAGGAGAGGGGAAGAATAGACGGTAGAATTTTTTTAGAAAAGAGAATCAAAATTCGGTTATGGGAAAAAAATAAAAATAAAATCCCGATAACCCCCTAAATCCCTTAATTTTTCCCCTAATTCCCACTACACATCCACTACTCAGAATCTCCCTGTTACACAACTCTATCCCGAAATCTGAGAAAAAAATAATACCCTTACTTGCATAGGGATTCGAACACAAAACTTCCACCATAATAACACACTAGACCAGCAGGCCCATTCTAATGTAATTTATCCAACAATCAAATAAAAGGCTACTGAACAAGAGTAAGGCCTAATTCATTCAAAATACCAAAATTTGCCCAAGCGAAGCTTGAACTATGGACCTCCCAAACACTCCCAAAACACATAACCACCAAAGCTAACAAATATTTGTGTCATATTTTCACAATAACGAAATTAGAAATTTTGGGGTGTTACACACACCATTTTAATCCAAACCATTTTAATCACTTTTTTTCACTTGGATTTATAATTTCTTTTTCCTTAAAATAAAAAACAAAGTATTAAAAGCAAAAAAAATCTTTAATTAGGGATGGGCTGATTGGTAAGACTAAGTTTTAGTGTTTATGGTTGCAAAATTGTGGGTTTAATAAAATATCTATTGCTCTTGCAGAATTTGTGTAAAATCTTCATAATAGCTGAAACCAACTTGGTGAGTATAAGTTACTGATGTGTGATCCATTTTGTTGGTTGGTACATATGATTTGAATATTTCCTAATCACCTACACTAATCAAGTTTTTCATCAAACTGAAATTTGAATGCTCATGGTTGGTTCGTATGCTAGTGGATTTTTGGGTTTTAGGGTAAATTAGTTTATAGTTGTAGAAAGTATTTATTTGAAGTGCTTATTTGTTAATGGTGTTTGATAAAATTGGTTGAAGAAAAAATTTGTTTGATTTGCAAGTTAAATTTTGATCAATCTAACAACCCTAACTCGTATCGAGTTTGGTACAAATGAGAGATGCCACCAGAGTTTGTATGTTGAAAAAATATCGTAAATCATTTAAGAAATCAAATTTTGAAACAATTTAAGAAATTATAGAATTTAAATAAAAACACTTTGGAGTCTTTAAAATTATTTTAAAACTATTCACAAACATTAGGTGGGTGGTTGGAAGTGTCCAGGAACAAAAACGAGTTTCGGTAGGCTTAAAACTCAGAAAATAGTGTAGTGACACTATCTAGGGAGCTAGGTATCGATACATAACCCCTATGTTCTAGTACTTAGTTCTATGTATCTTACCTAGTATCAATGTATCGATAATTAGCCATTTACTGTAGCTTTCTAGCTACTAACTTACAATGTTCCGCTACCTTTACTATAAGTACTGAAACTTGATCTCCTGTGGCTAAATTGAATAACATATCCAACACTTCCATACCATAAGAAAAAGGTTCAATTTATTGTAAGACAAGTTTAAACATCAAGGGGTTGAATTATAAATCAAACTTAAAGGTTACAAAATTAAAGTTCAATGTAAGTCTTTCTCTACATGTCAATGTTCATGCACAAAATGATACCTAACATAAATGAAATACAATCTCAATCTCAAATGGTGATGCGATGCTCCCAGCCTAAATCAAAACCTTCTTAACAAGTCCATAATATACACATTTAAATGTGATCTCAATGAACTCAGTAAGTACACAAGGATAAACCTATTTATCTTGTTCCTTATTAGTGTTGAGCCCCTTTAGAAGTGATTATTATAGTTTTCACTAATATTATATTTTAGTGTTACTAGTAGATTCAAGCCTTATTACTAAATTATAAAGACTCAACTTACATATTAAAGGTTTATTAACTAATCGCATTATGAAGTTTAAATAGATGACTCCTATGGAGTGATAAATTGAAGTTTAATCAAGTGTAGAATTCCTTTAGCTATAATTTTTTATCACAATTTCACATAAGTTTCACTTATGGCCCTTTTTGTTCCATACATATAAACGAACATATATTTTTATTTCTATCATTAGGAGCATATAGAATGAAGAGATTTTAATCTCTTATCACCATTTTAAGGCTTATATATAACTTTGTTTGTAGCTTTTCCCTTATAGTTGAGTAGTTAATATCTCTTCTTAATTAGCTTTCTCAATTATTTAATTTCTTTGTATCTTATTCAATTTATAGCCCATAGAAAACTCTAACAAATGTAACTTGAATACTCGTGACCCATTTAGAGAGCACGTAAGTGCTTAACAATTAGGCATCGCACAAATTCCTTCAAAATCACATTAGAGAGCAAATAACTACGAATCCTCCAAAACGTACTAGAGAGAATGTGAGTGCAAAACTCAAAGGAGTACAGATTGCATGTAAGTGAAGGGTCCGAAGGTAGCAGGGAAGCTCTAAACACATAGATCCCAAACCAATTATGTATCTAATCACTATTGGAATGCCAATTGTATCCTAATTATTTTACTAAGTTTACTAGGGTACATTATGTTCATAAGTAGTTTATATTAATTGAGGCCAATAACACATTTATTATTCATATAGAGGCATAATTCTTAATTTAAGTGTTTAGAGATTTGTCAGACAACTCATTGTTTAATCGTACATAAAGGCACGTTGGGTGCTTTTCATATTTACATAACCACAATTGTTAATTTAGGCCTTATAAGCATAATCAATTTTTTATATAATGGTTTCCATGAAACTATCACATCCTAAAAATCAGGTTAATAGGAATTGAGTTAGTGAATTAAGAGTGGTCACGTCCTATTTTTTTAATAAATATTGTAGAAATCGTGTCAAGTAAATTGATTTGGTTCAGTGGTTAAGTGTTTTGTTTATGTATTTGAGGTTCTGTGTTTAAATCTCTTCCCTTGAATTATTATTATTATTTTGTTCCTTTATTTGGCTGTTCACATGTGAGTTGTATTTTATTCTTGTTAGCTTGTTGATAAGAATGAGTCTGTTGGTTCAATGGTAAGACCTTAGTTTACCCTTAAGTCACTAGTTCAAATATTGTTGTTGCCAAAATTAAATTAGTTTTGGTTACTGTTTTATTGTGCTGCCCAGATAATCAGTGTATGGGTCAAATTTAAACTCTGATTAGTTAGATAGGGTTAGTAGATAATCTGGTAGGTTAAGATTTGCTGTTATTTTATTTTTTAAAAACTTGAGAATTCTTCTCTTCAAATTTCTCCCCCACTTTGATGTTCCTTTGTTCCCACTACTCTTATTCTTCTCATTTTCTATTTTCTCTAACGATTTCTTTCTTTCTTTTTTTCATTTTTCTTTCCCCTTTCTTTCATTTGTTGCCATCTTCCTCTGATACTGATGCTTGCAGCTATTTTTTCATTACCACATTCTTTTCTATCGTGTCGCCATCTAAACTGTGATTTTCCTATTAAAATCTTTAAGTAAGTATAATTCATTAGTTTTGTCTTAGGAAGGCTGTTTCGGTATCTTTGGGAGGCTTTTTGGTTTAATCTTGGTTGTGATTTTGCTAGGGGTGGATCGTGAGGTGTATACTTTTCCGGCGAGTTGAGGATTTCAGCAATTTCTTTTCTCTTCAAGGGTAAGTTTTCAAAACGTCAATTTAGGGGTTGATTTGCAATGATTTAGCTTGCGAAGGTCGAATGCCTATTATTAATGGCCAAATGTTTTAGGAAGTTTGGACTGAATCGTTGTAAGTTTTTAATTGATTGTTTGTGGATGTCATATGTACAAAATTTGGTGCATTGTTGTTTTGCCAACATTCCAGAAGTAATCAAGTGTATGACTAAACTCGAAAACTCATAAAAAGGACGCGAAATAGAATCTGTCAGATCGCGTCACACGGTCATATTGTCGACCGTGTAAGCCTCACGGGTGTGTGGTTAGTCGTGTGGGCAACACGGGTGTGTTGGTCGTGTATCTGATTGAGTGGGCCACATGGGCGTGTGAGCCCATCCCTGGCAAACTTGTTCGGGTTGTGTTTTAGGCTGTAAGTTCAGGAATAATGATCTTTTTGTGTATCTGTAAAATGGTTACAATGTAACTAATTAAGACTTTTTGGTATGTTAATGTTGCTAGTATAATTTCTAAAAGCATGCTAAGTTTTGTAAAGTGCCATATCTAATCTATAAATCCATACTCATTGTTGGCATGTTTTTGTGCTACTATGTTTAACTGTGCTTGTTTGATCTTAGCACAAAATCGAAAAGTTAAAGGACTCAAAATATTTTTTATCTAATACATGATAACGGTAATAAGTTAAGAAGAAAGCCCTAGACCGACCTTTAGGGTGTTTTAAAGAAGGCTTTCTAAAGCTAACTTTTAATGAAACCAATCATACTTGCCTCAGTTTTGAAAAAGCCTTCTATTTTTTACTTGCAATTGTCTCAAAAGATGTTTGACTAATCATTTCCTTTGTTTTCATGTTCCAATTGACAAAAGTAATGTCTTACACAAAAACTTTCTTCAAGCTTTGGCAACAATGGGGGTATCTCTTCCTTCAATCCCTGCATAGAACAAACATTCAAATTGGTTATTGGAAAATCAACACATAACAAAAATATGATTGGCAATGGATAATTACCTTTTGCATTTCACTCATTATAGTGAATCCCTTATTGTTGGAGTATGCCCAAAGATCAATCATGAGATGGTTGTAATAACATACTTGATTTATCATGTTTATTAATATAAGACGTTACCATTATTATTTCAGTTTCTTTTCTGTGAGTATAAATAAACTATTTTATAATAATATCCTGAGAATAATATGATTATTCTTAAAAGATCCTTAGTCAAGTATTATTGTTGGATAGGACAACGATAATGCATTAAGACTAACATGCAGTTGATTGATGATAAAGAGTCGTCATTGATATGGAATGTTAGAATCGATGCATGAATATGTGTGTTAGAGAACAACATATTGGATTGACCCATTATGAGTATGTTTCTTGGATTCTTATGTAATTGTCACGACATTACTCATAGTGATTAATATGTATATGATCCTAAGACTTGAGATCAGCATAATCCCAACATCGTGAGTAGTATATCTTGATACAGTCAAACATACACGGTAACTGGTTGTTCTATAAAGGCTGATGTTGGATATACCACAATCGATGTAGAAGGATATGGTTGGTCGATATAGAATAAGTCCTTCCTACATAATGGGAGTAATATCTTAGGCCACTTGATTAAGTGAGACTAGAAATGCTTGGCCATGCTCAAATAAGTTGATATGAGATGTCATACTTATTTGTATATCGTAGTCTGCTTAAGATATCAATGAACATGGAATGGACTATACAAGTGTGACTATTCCATGACTTGTGTCCAATCCAGAGATAAAGGACTTAAGGATTATTGCATAAAAGGTTAATCATAAAAAGGTTATGTCGAATCATGATCTCTTGTGACTTAGGTAGCAATGATGCATTGCTAGATGCCACTCTTGTTTGTAACATTGGAATCGTTCTAGTATTACTGCTAACGTTACAGGAACCTACAGGGTCGCACCCTATAGTTGAAATGAACGGAATAAGTCATAGTTGGTATTGTTTTGGGGGGTCGCTTGAATTAAATTAATTATAGAATTAATTTAATTCGGTAATCAAATTTCCAACACATTATGTACAAGATTGTTGTACGCATAATGAGGACATGAATTTGGTTAGCATATGAATTCAAATAAATATATGGTTTACCGAAATTATATTATAATTAATGTAATTATAATTTTTGGTTTAAAATATTATTATATTTATTTAATTCCTAAAAAACCCTAAAAATAAAAGATTTATAAGGATCCTGTTTTTCCTTTGCTTGGGTCTAGCAGCCGTCAAAGAAAAATCACTTTCAAAACTGTTTTGGGGATTTCTTTTGTTCGTAGTCAACTGGGTGGATTACATAGAGACCGAGATCACGATAAATTATGGCTTGGTTCGACAGCAGATCAGACTACTTGTTGTTGAGGCGTTGTTATCTACTCTGAATAAACATTAGGTAATTTCGTAACCTTTTCACCCCGATTCGTTCCTCACACATGGAGTCTTGGTTGGGATCGCTGAATTTTTATTTTTCCGCTGCGCCATAGGGGTGCCGGCGATCCAACACTTATCACCAGGCAACCCAAGATCACTTTAAAGGTAATGTAGAAAACATGCCCATGTGTGCTTCTTCTCTAACTCAACTACAACCTATGCTATAGGATAAATTTGATCATTATACTCTCTACCAACAACAAATTACAACTCACCTTTGAAGAGTCCCTTCAAAAAACAACTATCCAAATGAATAGTAAGCCTACAAAATTATTTAAAGCCATTTTTAATGGCATTAAAGCATACATAGTCCATTGAACTTAAGGGTTTCAATTGTTGTTGGTCTTTCCATCATCAAATCCACATTGCCTTTGGATTTTTGTCTTTTAAAATGACTACAACATCTTATAACCTAGAAAACTCATACCTAACTCTACCATTGATTAGCTCCAATGTCCATGTTTTGGCTTTATTACAAATGGTCATATTCACATCGATATTAAACTCTTCCTTAGCATGTATTTTCATCTCTATTAACTTCAAGCAAGGCATAATTATCAAATGCCTTAGATAATATTTTGCTAAAAACTTAGACTTAGATTTATTGTTTAAAAAGGTTATGTAATAATTATGTTGATCTACAAAAAGTTTTAACCATGAAAACCCCATCACTGTTATCCTTAGAGGAGAATATCAAGAATAGACAATATCTGGCTTTACATTTGGCTCTAACCTTATGTTTATCATTTATTTGAAACGTAAAATCAAGCCTCTTTGCAACTAAATATTTGTCCAATGTTTCTTTGAACTGATTTGAACCCTCCAATATGATTTCAAGTTCAAATCTAAGCACTAAAACAACAAGGTTAAATAATACCTTTTTACTATTTTTCATACAAGTTCCCATCTTCATCAACCTCAAAATCACCATCGTTAGATGACTCTAAGTAATTTGTATCATCACTACTACCTACACCTCCATTGTCCAATCTTGTAGATCTAGCTTTTCCTACCCCTAACTACACGATCTTCCTCACTTGCAACAGATCCAACATTATTTTAGTTCTCATTCACAAATTTTTATAGTTGTTCCCTATTTCCCTAATTTCATCATCAGGAACAAGTTCTCTTCCTAAATCCCCATGTCATTAAAGTTACCTAACTCATCACTATTTTCACTATTGCCCTTATGGGACCCAGACATAGTATCATAATTTATGCCACATATTGTATGGGCAGTGAAAATTGTGGCTATATTAACAAATTTGAATTATGCTCGTCCACATTTTACTTCCACATCCGCAGTAGACCCACCCACTTTACCCATATTTACTCCAACATACCTAAAATCATCATGTGCCTCACTACAATCCCTAGAATGCTTATCTACCACATTAGAATACTTAGGATCCTCATTTGCCACAATTGGAAATAATGGAACCATCACAATTTAATCATCTCTGGTAATTATATGTTCCACATACATATCCAACTTGCTACAAATGTTTCCTAGTGAATCATATCAATAAAGGAATTATTGGCATGAACGACCTTAATACCACTCTCTAAGTCATATCTAGACTCTAAGTAATTGATATCAACCTCAAAATCAAACTCCTTCCCCAAAAATGATAAACTTGAGTTTCTAATAGTTTCCAAAACTCTTTCTCTTAGCAAGCAATGGTACTACATTGTATGAAATAATTTTCCACTTCATTATGTATAGTTTTCAAACTAAAATATGCAATGTATCTGACACAATCAACTAACATTTGCCATGTATGTGACAAATCAAAAGTAATTTTCCATTAGTTTTAGATAGTTTTCAAAGTTAATAAAAGAGGATTTGAGTCTGAATCAATCCTAAGAACATTATGTCTATAAAATGCAAACGGGACCAACATAGTATTTTTTATACAAATTTTCAATCCAATATAAAATGCATATAGGACCTATAGTAAGACTTTTTTCTGCCACAACACACTAACCTTTGTTAACCTCTTTCGAAAATCCTTGCTATAGTGGCCTGTAGAATTGCCCCAAAAGATTCTCTGCAAGCAATTTGAACCCGTGTCAAATGCAATAGCTATTAAAATATTTGCCCCAAAATATTATGCTAAAATTGATTAAGAAAATGAAAAATTGACCAAAAGACTAAAATATCATAGCATATATCCAAAAACTATATATCTTTCCCTTTTAATATGAAAAATCTATTAAGAGATTTCTCAGTTTTTATTGATGAAAAAAAATTATCATAAACCTAACCCTATGTTTAGTGTAGCGACGTAAAAATTTTAGCTTAGCTTGGTCGCTAATTGTGGCGATTTATTGAAATTTTTTTTGAAATTTGACGTTTGATTTTTGAAATAAATAGGGAGTCGCCACGGATCCTTTTTCCTAGGTGTGATCGGACACCTATTAGATCTTTTATTAAAACAAATAAAAGGCTGAGTTTAGGTCTACGTTAAAATCCAGAGAAAATTTAGGGTTCGGGAGTCGGTTACGCACGAGGAAGGTATTGGCACCCTCGCGACGCCCAAAATTGGTGTCTTATTAAACACATGTTGTCTTGATTTTCAAAAATACGAATTCAATTTGACATTTAAGTGTGATCCGATTGAAGGAAATGAGAAGTTGCAAGTTTTTTGTTTTTTAGAAGGACGTCTCGTTTTTAACACGAGCCGATTAATTTCACCCAACATAGCGATGAAATCGATGACTTAATGTTAAAATTGGTACATTGCCTTATTCTTAAAATTAAAATGTAAAAATTTTTTAAAATGATAGTAAAAAAAATCCAAGAATATTATTGTAAAAAAATGCGAACAATGATGGGAATAATAAAATATATAAAATATAAAATATTAAAATATCAAAATATTAGAATAATATAATTAATATTGACAAATAAAAAATAAAATAGAAATAAAAAATATGTACATAATATATATTAGAAATAATAATGATGTTAAAAAAATACTATTAATAATACTACATCAATATGTACATATATAAAAATAAATACATGATAATATTAAAAATATGTACATAATATAGTGTTAAAAATACATACATAATATAGTTAAGATATATACATAAGATAACATGTAGAAAAAAAATATATATATAAATAATATAATATTAAAGATATATAAATAAAATAGTATAAAATATATATATACGTAATATAAAATTTAAAATATACCTAATATATTAAAAGAATATATATAATATAATATTAAGAAATATAATAATAACAAAAAAATAGAGGGAGAGGGTGGGTGATTTTCGGCCACAAGGCCGGCCATCGTCCGGTCGTCGGACCGCCGCCGGCGCCACCGTACACGGCAGCCGGACCTCAAAAAACTTTTTCGGTAAAAATGGGTAAGCTTCCTCCTTTTATTTTTTACTTTCGTATAAAAGAAACAAAATAAGATTGAAAGGAAAACAATAAGTAAACAAAGAACTTAAAATGAGAATAGACAAAGAAACCTCTTTTGCTTTGATTTTTGATTAATCTCCAAAAAAACTAGCTTCTCCAAAAACTAGCCTTCACAATAACTCTTCTCCTTGATTACTTTAAAAAGAAACCTCTCCAAAAATCCTTTACAATAACTTTCTCTCCCAAAAACTCTCCAAAAAAAATCTCCCCCCCTTTTACAAAATATGAGAAGGCTTATATAGCCATTTACAAAATATTTTTTTATTGTTTATGTCTTCATTTGTAGGTACAAGTGGTGGTGGAGCAAGTGTGGTTAGTGGAGTAGGTAATGGAGCAAGTGTGGCTAATGGATTTGGTGGTGGAGAAGGTGTGGCTAGTGGAGTTGGTGGTGGAAAAGGAGTGGCTAGTGGAGTTGGTGGTGGAAAAGGTGTGGCTAGTGGAGTTGGTGGTGGAAAAGGTGTGGCTAGTTGAGAAAAGTTTAAGTTGTGGGCTAGGTTTTTTTATTTTGATTTGGGCTTAGGGTTTGGGCCATTGGGGTTTTGATGTAAATTGGGCTTTGGGTAATTAAGATTTTGGGTTTTGGGTTTAATTTTGGTGGGTTTGGTAAGGCTAAATTGGGTTTTGATGTAAATGGGCTAAAATTGGCCTACAACAGCTGCCCTTCTTTGCTTATTATCGTGTAATGAGAATAGAGCAAAGATATAAAGAAAGGCCAATTTTGCCCGGTCTTGCTAAGTATGGACTTCTTTGGTGCTCTTCTCATCCAGGTAGTCTCTTTCCAGTCCATCGCATCTTGTAGCTTTGGTTCAATCCACTGCAAATTCGGAGATATGCCTTGTAGCTTCAATCTGTTCCAATGTAATTCAATATGCTCTTCTATCGCTTCAGTGAGATAAGGTTTTGGGTTTTCTCTCCTGCCACTTTAGAAAGGCAAGATCTGATATCCTCGATTAACTCCACTGCAACTTCAGGGAGACAAAATATGGTGTCTTCAATCAGCTCTAATTTGATTCTTTACTTGGCATGTGATCCTGAGCTCAACTCATTTCTTGCAATATGAATTGACTCTGTAAAACTAGACATTAAAAACAGAAATTGAAAATAGCTCAGCACGTGAGCCAAGGCTCAACTCACCTCTCGCAAAAGTAGATTTTGAAAATACCTCGACATGTGAACCCAAGGCTCAACTCACATCTCGCAATATGAGTTGATTTTTGAAAAATAGAAATTTAAAAATACCTCAGCGTGTCCTGAGGCTCAACTCACCTCTCGCAATATGAGTTGATTTTTTTTTAACAATAGAAATTGAAATTACCTCAGCGTGTCCTGAGGCTCAACTCACCTCTAGCAATATGAGTTGATTTTTTTTACGAACAGAAATTGAAGAACAGAAATTGAAAAGACCTCAGCATGTGAGCCGAGGCTCAACTCACCTCTCGCAATATGAGTTAATTTTTGGCAAACAGAAATTGAAATTACCTCAGCGTGTCCCGAGGCTCAACTCACCTCTCGCAATATGAGTTGATTTTTGAAAAATAGAAATTTAAAAATACCTCAGCGTGTCCTGAGGCTCAACTCACCTCTCGCAATATGAGTTGATTTTTTTTTAACAATAGAAATTGAAATTACCTTAGCGTGTCCTGAGGCTCAACTCACCTCTAGCAATATGAGTTGATTTTTTTTACGAACAGAAATTGAAGAACAGAAATTGAAAAGACCTCAGCATGTGAGCCGAGGCTCAACTCACCTCTCGCAATATGAGTTAATTTTTGACAAACAGAAATTGAAATTACCTCAGCGTGTCCCGAGGCTCAACTCACCTCTCGCAATATGAGTCGATTTTTGAAAAACAGAAATTGAAAACCAGAAATTGAAAATACCTCAGCGTGTGAGCCAAGGCTCAACTCACCTCTTGCAATATGAGCTAATTTTTTATGAACATAAATTAAAACCACCTCAGCGTGTCTTGAGGCTCAACTCACCTCTCGCAATATGAGTTGATTTTTGACAAACAAAAATTGAAATTACCTCAGCGTCTTGAGGCTCAACTCACTTCTCGCAATATGAGTTGATTTTTTTTGAAACATAAATTAAAAAAACGAAAATTGAAAATACCTCAGCGTGTCCTGAGGCTCAACTCACCTCTCGCAATATGAGTTGAAATTAAAACACAAAAATTGAAAATACCTCAGCGTGCCCCGAGGCTCAACTCACCTCTTGCAATATGAGCTGATTTTGAAAAAGTAGAAATTAAAAGGTTCAACCCACCTCTCGCAATATGAGTTGATTCTTGACAAACAGAAATTGAAATTACCTCATCGTGTCCTGAGGCTCAACTCACCTCTCGCAATATGAATTGAAAAAAAATACCACAGTGTGTAATCTGAAGCTCAACTCACCTCTCGCAATATGAGTTGATTTTTTTTTAAAAACAGAAATTGAAAATACCTCAGCATATGAACCGAGGCTCAACTCACCTCTCGCAATATAAGTTGATTTTTTTTTTGAAAACAGAAATTGAAAATACCTCAACGTGTCTTGAGGCTCAACTCATTTCTTGCAATATAAGTTGAATTTTGAAAACAGAAATTGAAATTACCTCAGCGTGTCCTGAGGCTCAACTCATTTCTCGCAATATGAGTTGATTTTTTTTTTAACAACAGAAATTGAAATTACCTCAGCGTGTCCTGAGGCTCAACTCACCTCTAGCAATATGAGTTGATTTTGAAAAACAAAAATTAAAAGGCTTAACTCACCTCTCGCAATATGAGTCAATTTAAAACATAAACTAAAAATACCTCGGCGTGCCCCGAGGCTCAACTCACTTCTCGCAATATGAGTTGATTTTGAAAAAAAAAATTAAAAATACCTCAACGTGTCTTGAGGCTCAACTCATCTCTCGCAATATGAGTTGATTTTCCTTGGAAAGCATGAATATTAAACATCAAAAATACCAAAACCAGTCCTTTGGTAGAACTTGGGTATCTTTTCCTTTGATTCAGTGCGACTCTCATTCAAGATTTCTTGCTTTACTGGATTACCTGTATATGCCATGCATGATGTCATCATGATATGCACATGTTTGTCTTAAATGCCTTTATGCCTACATGATTATGCAGTGCTCCTTAGGCATATTGGTCGTACGTCATTTTTGCCATGATTATTGAGGATCTGCGTTCATTGCTTTGATTCTCGACCTTCTCTTCAGGCCTCATACCTGTCTTCGAGCTTTACGAGTAATCGACGTTTCTCAGATATCACCCTTTTGCCCTTGGTTAAACTTTGTTCTTGCTTTGAAGATCTTGCACTTATCAAATTCTTATCCGGGTAATGCTTGACATTTCTTTTGTTTAGAGTACGTCATTTCACTATTTATCATTAAATAAACAAATAATGAGATGCATGAAAATGGTCAGGTAGGGACAAAAAGGATATCTCATATTCCTTTATTTCAAATGTGGCAAACAAAGAAAGTTAACCAATGAGAGTAAAAATGTCAAAAAGAAAGAAAAGGTCGTATTCAACGGATACAAATGCTCTAGATATTCAACACATGAACTCTTCCACGTTCCTCAATCAATAATCTTTTCGAGCATGGCTTCTTGCGTAGAAAATTTCGAGCTTTCTGAAGTGCTTCAAATACTGTAGTCTCACTACTTGACCTATCGTTCGACCGCCAGGTTTGTTTCATTAGGACGCCCTCTCGGGTTTTCATCCTAATCTTTTTGTACTAATCAAGACGCCCTTTTCGGGTTTTCGCCCTGATCCCTTTTTTTTAAGATGCCCTTTTCGGGTTTTCATCTTAAGCATAATATTTCTTCACCGCATTTGAATTCACCGGATTCGGTAACTCCTTCCCATCCATCTCGGTAAGGATTAAAGCTCCTCCTGAGAATGCCTTTTTTACAACGTATGGTCCTTCCCAATTTGGTGCCCATTTTCCTCGCAAGTCTTTTTGTATTGGGTGAATCTTTCTCAGAACGAGTTCTCCTTCATGGAACTCTCTTGGTCGTACCTTCTTGTCATGGGCTGCGATCATTCTCTTTTGGTACATTTGCCCATGACAAATTGCCCTTAGATGTTTTTCTTCAATGAGGTTCAACTGATCATATCGAGCTCGAACCCATTCTGCTTCTTCTAACTTTGATTCCATCAATACTCGCAGAGAGGGGATCTCAACCTCGATAGGTAGCACAGCTTCCATTCCATAGACTAGAGAGAAAGGAGTTGCTCCCGTAGATGTTCGCATAGATGTGCGATATGCAAACAAAGCAAATGGAAGTTTCTCGTGCCAATCTTTATATGTCTCAGTCATTTTCCCAATGATCCTCTTAATGTTCTTGTTAGCTGCTTCAACAGCCCCGTTCATCTTTGGGCGATAGGGCGAGGAATTATGATGCTTTATTTGGAACTGTTCGCACACTTCTTTCATCATCTTATTGTTCAGATTCGTGGCATTATCTGAGATGATTCTTTCAGGCAAACCATATCAGTAAATGATTTCCTTTTTCAAAAACTTACACACTGCAGTCTTCGTCACGTTGGCAAACGAAGCGGCTTCAATCCATTTTGTGAAGTAATCGATAACCACAAAAATGAATCGATGTCCATTTGAAGCTTTTGGAGAAATTGGCCCTATGACATCCATGCCCCACATAGAAAAAGGCCACGGAGAAGTCATGACATGAAGGGGTGAAGGGGCTACATGAATTTTATCGCTGTAGATTTGACATTTGTGGCATTTTCTGGCAAAATTGATGCAGTCACTTTCCATTGTCAGCCAATAATAACCGAGTCTCATGATCTTTCTGGCCATATTGAAACCATTGGCATGCGTTCCGCAAATTCCCTCATGGACCTCTTCAAGTATTTTTCTGGCTTCAACATCATCCACACATCTCAAAAGCATCTGATCCTTTCCTCTTTTATACAGGATATCCCCATCAAGAACAAATCCCGCTGCCATTCTTCTAATTGTTCTTTTATCGTTCTCATTCGCTTGTTCGGGATACCTTTGATTTTTGATATATTCTAAGATATCATGGAACCAAGGCCGTCCGTCTACTTCTTTCTCAATGCTACAACAGTGTGCAGGGACCTCGTATATGCTCATTTTGAGGGCCATTATTTCTGCTTCTCTACTTGCTTTGAACATTGAAGCCAAAGTGGCTAGGGCATCAGCCAGTTGGTTCTCTTCTAGTGGGAAGTAATGAAAAGTTATTTCTTTGAATTCCTTGATCAATCCAGCCACTAAATCGCTGTACTTAATCAATTTTGAGTCCCTCACTTCCCATTCTCCACGGATTTGGTAAATCACTAGGGCTGAGTCCCCGTACACCTCCAAGATCTCGATGTTTCGTTCGATAGCTGCACGAAGCCCCATGATACAGGCCTCATATTCTGCGATATTATTGGTACAGAAGAAGTTCAGTCTTGCAGTGAACGGATAATGATTCCCGTCTGGTGATACGAGGATTGCTCCAATTCCATGCCCTAAAGCATTTGACGCACCATCAAAGCACATCTTCCATGACTTCTCTTTTGATGACTCGGATTCTATTTTTGTGATGCACATTAAGTCTTCATCTGGGAAATCGAATCTTAAAGGCTCATATTCCTCTGTCGTTCGAGTTGCTAAGAAGTCAGCTATTGCGCTCCCTTTTATTGACTTCTGACTTACATAGGCAATGTCATATTCTGAAAGGAGGAGCTGCCATCGTGCCATTCTTCTTGATAGTGCCGGCGATTCCATCATGTATTTTATTGGGTCCAGCTTTGAAATTAGCCATGTCGTGTGATACAACATATATTGTCTGAGTCTCCGAACTACCCAAACCAGAGCGCAACAATATTTCTCAATGGACGAATATTTTGCCTCATATTCAATGAACTTTTTGCTGAGGTAGTAGATCGCCTTTTCTTTCTTTCCTGACTCGTCATGTTGTCCCAGTACGCCACCCATTGAACTTTCGAACACTGTCAGATACAAAATTAATGGTCTTCCCGGAGTTGGCGGTACTAGCACTGGAGGACTAGACAAATATTGTTTTATCTTATCAAAGGTCACTTGGCATTCCTCATTCCATTCTCCCGGGTTATGTTTTCGAAGAAGCCGAAAGATTGGGTCGCATTGGTTGGTAAGTTGAGCGATAAATCGGGCGATGTAATTTAATCTCCCTAAAAATCCTCTAACTTCCTTTTGCGTGCGCGGAGGTGGTAATTCTTGGATGGCTTTTATTTTATCTGGATCAACTTCGATACCTCTTTCACTGACAATAAAGCCTAACAACTTTCCCGAGGTAGCCCCGAATGTACATTTGGCTGGATTAAGCTTTAGCTGAAACTTTCTCAGCCTTTCGAACAACTTCTTGAGGTTCATTACATGCTCTTCTTCTCCTCGAGATTTAGCAATCATATCATCGACGTAGACCTCTAGTTCTTTATGCATCATGTCATGGAATAACGTCACCATAGCCCTCTGATATGTTGCCCCAGCATTCTTTAACCCGAATGGCATCACCTTGTAGCAGAACGTTCCCCACATTGTTATGAAGGTAGTTTTCTCCATATCCTCAGGGGCCATATTGATCTGATCATACCCCGAGAATCCATCCATGAAAGAAAACAATGAATGTTTTGCTGTGTTGTCCACCAACGTGTCAATATGTGGCAAGGGAAAATTATCTTTTGGGCTTGCTCGATTCAGGTCACGGTAATCCACGCACATTCGTACTTTTCTATCTTTCTTTGGTACCGGGACTATGTTAGCCACCCATTCTGGATATTTGGAGGCTTGTAGGAAGCCAGCGTCAAATTGTTTCTTGACTTCCTCTTTTATTTTCAACAGCATTTCGGGCCTCATCCGTCTTAATTTTTGCTGGATGGGCTTGCATTCTGGCTTTAATGGGAGCTTATCGGCCACTAAATCTTCATCTAGCCCTGGCATGTCCTGGTATGACCACGCGAAAACATCTTTGTATTCGCGGAGTAAAGTGATCAAACTACGTCTGGTACTTTCTGAAATAAAAGTCCCAATCTTCACTTCTTGTTTCCTCTCTTCAGTGCTCAAATTTATTATTTCTACAGATTCTTCATGAGGCAGAACCTGTTTATCCTCTTGTTCCACCATTCTTAACAATTCAGGAGACGAGACATAATCTTCAGCATTTTCTTCGGCTTCAAATTCTCCTAAGCAAACAGCCTTCTCAATATCAGTTTCAAGATTCGTAACGGGCTTATTCATGTTGTCAATATCTGAGCACCTGAAAGTTGAATGGAAAAGGAAGCTATCGGGGGACATCCAAGTATTAGAAACAACAAACAAAATGTTATGTCATGGCAATGAGGCAAATGTAAGGATAGGCTATGAAATGAGAAAATGATTATGAAATTAGTGATAATGCGAAAAATCATGACAAAATACATCTTCATTGAAATTCATTTAAATGATAAAGAGCGAATGCAAACTCTTACAAAAGAACTCTATTATATCTAAGGACACAATAGAAGGTTGATGTTTGACATTACTCTGAAGGCTTATAAACTACAAGAAGCTCCTCAGCAATCCAATTGTTCAACATGAAACCAGGAGGGCAAGGGCGTATCCTCGAGACATCTTTACTTGCACCAGCTTCTTTGTCAATGACATTTATACTAGCATTCTGAAAATCCTTTTCAATTAATCCCAGCATGTTTCGTTGATCCTCTTGTCCAGGGTACATCATTCCCGCAGATGTAAATGTTTTTGACAAAGGAGGGTACTCTATTGGTTCCCATTCTGGTTCTCGGCCCAAAGTTCTTGCAATTCTTCTCTCTTGATCCTTCTTCCACTGTCTTCTTCTTTGGCGCATGTCAGGCTGGAACCCCAAACCGTATCGGGTCTTGTGGTGCACTGGCTTTAAAGCCCTCACTATTCCTTGCAGATGTCTCCCTAAACCTCTTCTCGCACGAGCTCCCCTTCCTACGGTCAACTTGACACCCATTCTGGTATTTCTCGATAGTTTTGGCATCAGAATTCTATTTCCCTCAGCGACGAAAGTGGCATTGACGAATTCAAGGGATCGGAAGGAGCATTCCACTGCATCCTTGCTTACTTCCAGGTATGGCGCATCAGCAGAGATAGATGCGATGATGTCTTCTTCGCCCTCGACTGTGACCAAACAGCCATCCATGATGAATTTCACTTTTTGATGGAGAGATGATGGGACTGCTCCAGCAGAATGAATCCAAGGTCTTCCCAAAAGGCAGTTATAAGAGGGTGTAATGTCCATGACTTGGAATTCGACCTCATAGATGTAGGGGCCCACTTCCAAAGGGATTTTGATCTTTCCCATGACTTCACGCCTCGTCCCGTCGAATGCCCTTACTGTGGAATGACAGGGCTTTAAGTAGGACAAATCTATCGGTATTCTGGAAAGTGTATAACATTTAATGCTGACCCATTATCGATGAGTACGTTCGGTATTATGTAGCCCTTGCAGCGGGTCGTGATATGCAGCGCTTTCACCGAACCTCTACCATTTAGCGGTATCTCATCATCACTAAAAGAGATGAAGTTGTCCGCATTCAGATTGTTTATCCACCTATCCAGTTTTTCAATGGATACATTGTTTGCCACATAAGCTTGATTTAACACTTTCAGCAGAGCGTTTCGGTGTGGTTCTGAATTCAACAGCAGAGATAATACCGAGATTCGCGCTGGCTGCTTACTCAATTGTTCTACCACGTTGTACTCACTATGCTTGATAAATTTTAAGAATTCCTGTGCTTCCTCCTTGTCCACAGGATTTTTAGCTTCTTGTTCAGGCGCAGTTTCATGCTCATCATCGGTCACATGCATCGGTGCTTTTCCTTTCTGTTTCAAGTCACTGTTCTTCTTTATCTCCTTTGAATAACATCTTCCACTACGAGTGAAATGACCTAATTCCCCGACGCTTCCAGTCATGGCTTTGGGTTTTTCATCTTCAGGTGTGACGATATTAACGTCATATTTCCATGGTACTGCTTTATTGTCCTTCTAAGGGAAAGAAGATGGTACTTCGATTATCATTTTTGGTTTCATCGGCTCTTTCGTCGCATCGTAATAAATTACTAACGGTTGATCAGCGCTATAAGGGAGACCTGATGACTGGCTATCAGAGGCGCATACTTCTCTTTCATTGGTCTCTTCCCTTTTGTTAAGGATCTTAATCTCCTTATTATCCATCCGGTCTTGAAGCAACCTTTTAAATTCCTCACACGACTGAATGTCGTGTCCCACAATTTTATGGAAATTGCAAAAACTTTGACCTTCTTCTCCGAGAATTCTATCGGGGTGACAAAGCAATCCTTTCTTAACCAGTACCTCCCAGATTTTCTGCAGAGGCGTCCTTATTTCCGAAACACATCTTCTGACTTTCCATTCGTCCACTTTCCCCACTATGCTCACATCCCTTTCGATATGGTTAGGGAATGGGTTCCCAGTTGCATTACTGGCACTATCGAATCGTAGGATACCTACATCAATGAGTCCTTGAACTCTTCTCTTAAAGGCTAGACAGTTTTTCGTGAAACGTCCCTGGTTTCCCGTATGGTATGCACAACTAGCGAATTGTATGTTTTAACCTCAGCGAACGAGTATGGAATATGCAATGAATGAATGAATGCATGAATGTCAAATGACTGTTAGTCATGAAAGAAATGCAAGAAATTGGTGTTAATTTCAAGATAGCCCCTATTTAGGCATTTCCTTAATCAAAAGAGTCTATTACACAACGTTTCGGTCACTCGTGTAATTGACTCCTCTATCAGAAATCCATTTTTGGCAACCAATCTCTAATCAACCCTTTCCTAACAAGATGTCTATGATGCATAATGAAAAATAGAAATACAGACAAACAACATTGGTTAGCAAAACACATATGATCAGAGAAAAATTGTGGAAAATCTAACAAATTAAGCTACTTGGTCCAATGGACTCGATTCCCTTGCATAGAAAGCGAAAGTACAAAAGGTAAGAGGCGTTCCTCCCGCGCACTTATTTTGGTGACTACTAAACGGACGGAGGTTCAGCATGGCTCTAGTTGGATGGCTCGTATGGTTCACTATATGCGGTTTTGGTTCTAGATGGGTACTCGAATCATCTGTACTGTCATCTACTAAGATTAGTACAGAGCCTCGGTCATGGCCCATCATAGGCTTACGAGATCAATTCGAGGGATTACATTTACTTATGCCTATGCGGAGGGACAAGTTAACTCACGAAAGCATAAGTCATATGTAACCCGAAAGTATTCACTAGCCTGTGCAGAGGGACGAGTTAACTCACGAAGGCGTAGCGTTTACTTTCACTTAAACGGACGGAGCCCGGGTATAGAGCTCATGTTATGCAAAGATGTATGTGACGGTGTGTGGGGAGAAACTCACAAACCTTTACGTTTTATTTAAAAACTAAACCAAAACTAAAATTACAAAAATTTAAAGCTGAAAAACAACCGAATAAAACAAGTTAGAATATATACAACACGATGCAAATGCATGATTTTTTGAAAACAAAAAATTTGAGGATCACGACTAAATGTTAATTTGAACAGGGAACTTTGAAAATTTTGACAACGCAAGTTTAATTCCAGACACGACTCTCAAAAAGGGTCCCCAGTGGAGTCGCCAGCTGTAGCGACGTAAAAATTTTAGCTTAGCTTGGTCGCTAATTGTGGCGATTTATTGAAATTTTTTTTGAAATTTGACGTTTGATTTTTGAAATAAATAGGGAGTCGCCACCGATCCTTTTTCCTAGGTGTGATCGGACACCTATTAGATCTTTTATTAAAACAAATAAAAGGCTGAGTTTAGGTCTACGTTAAAATCCAGAGAAAATTTAGGGTTCGGGAGTCGGTTACGCACGAGGAAGGTATTGGCACCCTCGCGACGCCCAAAATTGGTATCTTATTAAACACATGTTGTCTTGATTTTCAAAAATACGAATTCAATTTGACATTTAAGTGTGATCCGATTGAAGGAAATGAGAAGTTGCAAGTTTTTTGTTTTTTAGAAGGACGTCCCGTTTTTAACACGAGCCGATTAATTTCACCCAACATAGCGATGAAATCGATGACTTAATGTTAAAATTGGTACATTGCCTTATTCTTAAAATTAAAATGTAAAAAGTTTTTAAAATGATAGTAAAAAAATCCAAGAATATTATTGTAAAAAAATGCGAACAATGATGGGAATAATAAAATATATAAAATATAAAATATTAAAATATCAAAATATTAGAATAATATAATTAATATTGACAAATAAAAATAAAATTGAAATAAAAAAGATGTACATAATATATATTAGAAATAATAATGATGTTAAAAAAATACTATTAATAATACTACATCAATATGTACATATATAAAAATAAATACATGATAATATTAAAAATATGTACATAATATAGTGTTAAAAATACATACATAATATAGTTAAGATATATACATAAGATAACATGTAGAAAAAAAATATATAAATAATATAATATTAAAGATATATAAATAAAATAGTATAAAATATATATATATACGTAATATAAAATTTAAAATATACCTAATATATTAAAAGAATATATATAATATAATATTAAGAAATATAATAATAACAAAAAAATAGAGGGAGAGGGTGGGTGATTTTCGGCCACAAGGCCGGCCATCGTCCGGTCGCCGGACCGCCGCCGGCGACACCGTACACGGCAGCCGGACCTCAAAAAACTTTTTCGGTAAAAATGGGTAAGCTTCCTCCTTTTATTTTTTACTTTCGTATAAAAGAAACAAAATAAGATTGAAAGGAAAACAATAAGTAAACAAAGAACTTAAAATGAGAATAGACAAAGAAACCTCTTTTGCTTTGATTTTTGATTAATCTCCAAAAAAACTAGCTTCTTCAAAAACTAGCCTTCACAATAACTCTTCTCCTTGATTACTTTAAAAAGAAACCTCTCCAAAAATCCTTTACAATAACTTTCTCTCCCAAAAATTCTCCAAAAAAAATCTCCCCCCTTTTACAAAATATGAGAAGGCTTATATAGCCATTTACAAAACACTTTTTTATTGTTTATGTCTTCATTTGTAGGTACAAGTGGTGGTGGAGCAAGTGTGGTTAGTGGAGTAGGTAATGGAGCAAGTGTGGCTAGTGGATTTGGTGGTGGAGAAGGTGTGGCTAGTGGAGTTGGTGGTGGAAAAGGAGTGGCTAGTGGAGTTGGTGGTGGAAAAGGTGTGGCTAGTTGAGAAAAGTTTAAGTTGTGGGCTAGGTTTTTTTATTTTGATTTGGGCTTAGGGTTTGGGCCATTGGGATTTTGATGTAAATTGGGCTTTGGGTAGTTAAGATTTTGGGTTTTGGGTTTAATTTTGGTAGGTTAGGTAAGGCTAAATTGGGTTTTGATGTAAATGGGCTAAAATTGGCCTACAACATTTAGATAAATATTGTTAAAGGAAGAGAAGGTTAATGAAAGGAAACAATATATTTATATTTTGTTTCGACGATTAAAACTAATAAAGAAAAAGAAATAAAAAGATTTATTTTGAATGAAATTTTCAATTTTATCCTTTTGCATAAATAACAATAAGAATAATTAAATTAAATTAAAAATATAAAATAATATATTCATATTTTATCTTTTGTGTGTGACCTTTTCATAAATAGCATTTGAATACTATTTTTAACAAAGAAAAATAGTTTTAAAAAATAATTTGATACATTAATCTCTAGATAAAGATAATATTGTTATTTTTTAATATTAATTTAAAAATAGCTAATAATCTAAACAATATATACCAAATAATTTTGAAAATCTTTTAAGAAATAAATTTGAATATTAATCTCATTATAGGTTCTTATCATATCTACTATTTTTAATACAACTCCTAGAACTACCCATAATCCTTTCCCAACCCTTAAATAGGAGGATAATGCGCTTCAACGCACTCGAACTCATGTCCTCCTACACTGACAATAATGTTAATGCCAATAAAACTAAGAATGAAGCGACTTTGAAAAATAAATTTGAAAATTAAAGACTATTAATAATGTAAGAAATAGTTAATACAAATAAAGTAAAACAAGGGAAAATGAAGATTTCTCAATTTCTTTTACTTTCCCTCTCTTACTAAAAACAAATTATCTAAACAAACAAAAGATATTATTTTCCTTCAATTTAGTTAGCTTTCCTTATTTAAAAGGCTTAATATAACATTTGGTATCTAAACTTTTTTTTTTCTCAATTTAGCATCTGAACTTGACACTCTTTCCTAATTTGGACTCAATTTGGTACATGAACTTGTTAATTGTTTTTTTCCTAATTTGGTATCTAAGCTTTTTTTTAGGTTCAATTTGGTACCTAAATGTATTAAATATTATACAAATTATGCAAAACACTAACGGTGTTAAATCTTTTTTTTTGTTATGCTACAAAAATATTATCAGTATTAGAGGAAATTCATGTTAAAAAATAGGTATTGAGCTATGCTTAACGAATTAATATTAAATAAAGAAAAAAAGATTTTTTTAAAACTCTAAATTAAAAGAAATTCATTATTTGCAATTAATAAAATAAAACTAAAAGTAATTGAACAAATAAAATACAAAAAATATCATATCATCTGGCAGATGTTGGTCATACATTAGTTATTTTTACTACTTCATCAAAAATAACATTGTTAGTATATTAGAGTAATTTGTAAAACGTTTGACAAGTATCAAATTTAGGTACTAAATTAAGAAAACGGTATAAAATTCAGGTGCCAAATATTAATCTTATTTAAAAATACCAAACCAAACCCTGAATACCCTGAATTTCAAAGGATTTCTTGATTGTCAAATCCCCAAAATTTCGCCTAATGAATTGAGTAGAAAATTTCAAAATCCCCAAATGTTGAATTAAACTCAAAGCCAGTTACCTAATATTTTTCACTCAGTCCTCCAATAATTTTGAAATCTTTTGAAATAGGAAATAAACGAAACCCTTTTATTTTCTTTGTTTATTGAACCGAAACAATTTTTTTTTTCTGATAGTATTTAGTCTTTTATTTTAAGAAAAATGAAAATATTAATCCATGTGGAATGATAGTTTTAGAGCTGCTAAAATATGAATTTATGTATAGTTAAGGGCTAAAATATGAATTAAGTATAAACTTCTATCATCAATTAATAATATCGATCAATATTTGAAAATTTGTCTTTCTTTTCAACTAATTTTTCTTTTGACGAAGTATAAGAGGGAGGTAAAGCCTTAATAGCAACATGATTAATACGACTCGAATTTAGTCCACACTTAAAATGATAAACACCCTAACAATTAAGCCAAGTCACGAGACTGTTGTTAACTAGAAATTGATGCTATGAACTTCTTGTTATCAAATTATATTATAGATCACTAAAATTGTATAAAAAATTACCACACTGTATAAATTCTCCCCGAGAGAGGAGGCAGCGACAGCTGCCCCATCTTTTTGGTCTTTGTAAGGAAATGGTTTATTTTCAGTTTTGGTGTCTCTATTATATTCAAAATTTTGATTTAGTCTTTACGCTTTAAGTTGGCATACTTTGTCGCTGCCCCAATTTTAGTCTTTGTAAGGTAATGATTGGTTTTGACTTTTGGTGCCTCTCATATTTTAATTTTAGTCCTTATTCTTTAATTTGGCATAGCTTGGTTCCATTACTTTTATATTGTTTGTTATTAGTATTAATTAGTACAAATAATTTATTATTATAAGGTAAAGAGTAAACAAATTTAACTTTCTTTCATTACCTTTTTGTCTATCAGTAATTAATTTTCACAAATTGACTCACATTTAATATATAATTTTTCTTTTAACATTATAAGTTCCTATCATATCTGTTCTTTTTGATACAATACTTAGAACTACTCATAGTCCCTCCCCAACCCTTAAATAAGAGAATAATGTGTTACAGTACACTCGAACCCACATCATCTTGCATTGGCAACAATACTGATACCAATCAAACTAAAACTCAACCGATTTAATACATAATTTTTATAATTTTGAATGTTCATCATGGATGAAAAGAAATTAATAGACGGAATCCTTTTTCAAGATATACATAGTACACCAAAGACAAGACTAGGTGTAAGGGGGACAAAAACACAAAACAACACAAAAAATGTTCTAAATTTTCCACTCACGGGTGAAGAAATTCTAGTGATCAGTAAAATTTACATTTCTTGGCATTCATTAAGAAAAATAAAAATGATTGATGTATTTACTATTGGGTGTCTTATTTGTCTATCTTTCATACAGGATACGACAAATCATAATGCCTTTTGTTTAGTAGAATATAGACAATATGAATATATTTTGTCAATCCTTCACCATATTTGTCTGAATGATCTATAACATGGGGCTGCTGGTGAATGAAGGTGATGCTAACCAATGAGCTTCAAACCATATGCATCTCTCTCATTTCTTTTATTTTTCTTCTTTGGGTTCTATTTTAGAATGATGTTAACTAAAAGGGAAAGTTAAATTAAGTAGGTAAGCTCCGAATTTAGACAAATTGTCTTTTACCATCTATGCTAGAACTCTCAATCATTGAAGGGAAATAAAAAAAGCTATCTACATCTATCATACTATAACATTTTTATTTCAATTTTCATGCACTAGTTGAAATAAATGACTAATTCACTTTGCAAACAAAATGTGCAAACCTGACTTTTAGTCCTTGTACTTTTTTATAAAAAATTATTTTTTTGTACTTTTAATTTTAAGAATTTAATATATTTATTTTGATAATATCGAAATAAAAATTCAATTAAACTCAATTATGTAGTGTTTTTTTTAAAAAAAATTACTCAATGTCAAATAAGCAAATAAAAATATTAAATCTGGGGTGTAAAGTTTCAGGTTTCAAATCAAAGGTTGTAAGGTTTTGCGTAAGTTTCAGAGGAGTATAATGACAGTCTGATACTTTTTTTCTTTGTCCTTTTCTTTTTTGCTTACATAACTTTTATACGACTTTAAACTAGCCATTGAACACTTTTTTTTTTAAATCTCATATAATCCAATTTAATGAAATTTCTTTGATAGTGTTATCAATTAGACTTTCAATTAAAAGAGTATATGGACTCAGTTCATGAAATTAAAAGTAGATGAATTAAATTGTATATGTATAAAGAATACAAGGACTTAGAGTATAATTAAACCTAAATTAATTAACCAAGAATCACGAAAAATTAAAATTTGCAGAAAAAATAACACAAGATGAATATGTATTTGATCAAATTGAAATTGATATGCACTATAAAGTAGATAGACAAATATATAATTTCAATTCAACTCTTTTTTTTCCTTTAAGATAATCATGAAAATTTTACAATTTTTACTATGCTCACATTTGATATTTTATTCTTTACTTTTACGATAATATTAATTAATTCAAATAGTTATCATCTTTTAATCATTTAATTAAATGTTTTAGGTTTTTTTTTTATAAATGTCATTGTAATAAAAAAGTTATTTTAACATAGTTATTAGTTGGAATAAGAGTGTTTTTTTTATTTATAAATTACATTAGTTACCGAAATTATTAAGGGTGCTAAATTATATCTCCTTTTTTTAAGTCATTATACGATAATGATAAAATTGTAGTTTCAAAAACTTTATTATGTTCACATTTGGGATTTAGTCTTTATATTTTAATTTGACATAATTTAATCTGCTACTTTTTTAATGGCATTAATTAGTCTAAATAATTAACACTCATAACTATTCTGATTAAAATCATTATTTTTTAAAACAAATTCAACCTCAACATTTTGACCAGAATAATTAAGGGTATCAACTATATATTTCAACTAACAAATGATATTTCGTAGAAGAATCAAATATATCAAATTAAAGTATAGGTACTAAATTTTAAATTTAAACATAGTAGAAGGCCTATCATAATTTAATCTAAAACAATCTATACTGAACACAATTCTTCGTTAATTAATTTAAAAAATTTGAGTTATGATTAATTTAATTACCGAAAATATTTTATTAATAAATGATTTTCTCCATTAGATTATAAGTTTATAATTACATTATTTGAGCAAGCATAAAAGTAGTAATCGGAAGTGATTTGAAACAATGGGTTTGTCACTAAATAAATAGACAAATACATATATTCTTATAAAACATATAATTGAGGAAGTTTGATCTTATCTATTTCGAAGAACAGTAACAATTAACAAGTCAACACGTTTCCATTAACATATAGAGATAAAGATAAGAGAAAGTAAAATTAGATAAATAAATGAGATTCATGTATTCATATGATACATAGTATTATGAAATGAATCATCTATGCTGTACTTCTGTAATTCATGTATGTACTATATACATTGAATTGTGAATTTATGACCAAGAGTCTTATACAAAGCAATGTTTCAATCAAGTGGTTACTGAATAGGATGTTAGAACGTGGTTGTTGTGGAATCTCTTGTCGATGTTGATAGGAGTATTAACTAGCTGGTTAATGCTATATTTTCAGTGGTTAAAACGCAAAGTAATAGAATGACTGTAACTCTGACTATTGTTGGGGTGTGAAGATCAGAGCTATTTAAAGTTTGGTGGTGATATATGTTTGATTAGTCATTAAGAGTCAGGTCGAATGACGGATGTTTTTGTTCTTTGTTTATTCAGGTGTTTTGTTATTTTAACTAGGAAGGTGATTGATTTTTCCCACTAATTTTCTAGTTTCAATTATGCACATTGATTGAGCAAAAATAAAAATTTAAAAAAAATGATAAGAAATACTAGTAACATAATTATTTTATAACTAAAATTACCAAGAATATTTTTCTTTATTTTATTTATAATATGTTATCCACATGATCAAATCTCTTAGTAAAATCTTTCAAGTTTCTTTCCACCATATATATCTAAGTAAGAATTTTGATTTCTCTAACATGAGCTATTTAGGAATATGATATATGTTCTTGTTCATAGATCAAAGTTTATATTTTTAAATTTTGGCTTACAAACAAAATAGGCTCTCAAGTCATATCACTTTTCTCACTTATATATCTATAATTTTTTTTGTCAAAAGTGGTTATTGAATTATTAATTCGTCTTCTTTTACCCACAAAACCCTAATATCTGCCGATAAGAATTGCCACATGTCACATTATTATTGAATGTATGCACTTTTGAGGTAGAATGGAACAAAATTAATAATTTAAGTACCACTTTTGACTAAAAAATTTTATGTACTTAAGTGAGAAAAACGACATAATTTGAGGGCAAATTTTATAGTAATTAAGCCTTAAATTTACTATAATGTGATATATTTAAGAAATGTTATATTCTTTATATCTACAAAGCTGTGAACTTATAAATCTGTTTATAATGTCAAAACTCTTGTTACCCCTTGATATTTCCAGAAGCAATCATCTATTATGGGTACTTGATTCATCTTAATGCTATGAATTTTGGTGCTCTTTGTCATGTTTGATGTTGTTATTTGTTGTATTTATTTATGATGATTCCTACATATTATTTTCTATTGTTGATGAAACTTCAATTTATAAAGATGTTTTTCTAATTGGAATTGACCAGAATTACTTGGGATTTTTGTCCAAAAAAAAAAAGGAGAATAAGCTAAGCTTAAGGGAAAGCTGAAACTTGATGTTGTTGATGTTAGTGTTGCATTCCTTGCTTGAGAAAATTGACAACATAGTTTTGGGTAAAAATGTTAAAAGGGGAGAATTGTTGAGGCAAGTTTTTGAGTTGCATTTGACACTGCTCAGGTTTCATAAATTTTTTTTTGTTTATTTGCATGTTTGACCCAAGTATCTTGGTCATTTGCTTGCATCCTTTTATGAATTTTGTGCAACCAATCTCGTTATTATAATTGGAGAAGAGATTGAATCAAGTAAAATTACTTTTCAAGGATTTTAGTGTGACATGCTTACATTATATATTTAGATATGCAATCCAAGAAGATATGGGCGGACTTTATGAAGATTTCTCACAACCATTTGCATCATTATATTGTGGGCAACTAATTTCATGAGATTTAGGCAGATTAGGATGTATTAAAGGCTAATTTGTGAAGATGGATTTGTGATCTGAATATGGAAGTCTTATTCAACCTTGAAAGAGCTACTTATTGAGACAATTATGTGAATAATGTCGACTGCTCTTATTATTGCACAGTCACATAACTTGCCTTATTTAAAAATTGGCATTCCTTTGTACCAAAATAGTTGGACCGTGATTTAGTTGATATTATGGACTTGTGTTGATCCATATTTGAAAATAGATTTAGTGAAAAAACAAATCTTTGAAGATTAGGTCGATCTGAATCAAACAAATTGATAGAGTAGAGTAAACAACCGTTTGAAATTTGACAAAAGTGTTTATGTGGACTTTTTTATTGGTCTAATAACAAATTTAGCCTTCTAGTATTTACATATTCTATCAATTTGATCTTAAATATAAAATTTTAACAAATTTAGTCCTCAATATTTACAAAATTTATCATTTTAATTCAAATTCTAAAAAAAACCAATAAATTCAGCACTTGACATTTATAAAATGACAAAATTTTTTTTTTTAAATTTCTAAACCCCAAACATAGATGCGCAGACAGATTCTGATGGATCATAGAGAAAAGATTCAACAATGAAGACCTGCATATGGGAATCGTGCTTTAAACTTTAAGCATTGATTGCAAGAGTAATGATAAAAAAAACTTGATGAATCAGTGACAACGAAAACGATGAATATGCAGTAATGTCAACGGTTCTAACTTCTTGATGCAGTAGTATGGAAGCCGGTAGTGAAAAGGACAGACCTAAGAATGTAAGAAAATAAACTAGATAATAATATTGCTACTTATCAAGATAGAAGGAGATCTTATAGTCTTCAATTATTGAATTTTAATTATGAAATAATTTTTATAAACTATTTAAATTTGTAAATTTTTTAAATATCAAAATTTTTTCGTTATGCTTTTAGGGATAAATCTATTAAATTTTTTAGAATTTAAACAAAAATGACAAATTTTATAAACGTTAAAAGTTATATTAAAATCAAATTGGTAGAATGTGAAAATATTAGAAAGCTGATTGTTTTTGTTATATCCATTAAAGAAAGCCCACGTTAGCATTTCTATCAAATTTCAAATGTTTGTTTAACATCTAGTGATAAAAGAAATTGATTTCGAATGATTTAATGACTAAATCAAAAAAATTAAAAATTTTGTGACCAACATAAAATGCATGCAATAGTTTAATGACCATTTTATACTTTACCCTAAAATAAAAAACTAAAACTTCACAATAAATATGGATTAAATGTTCACAGTTTGAAGCTAATAAAGAGCTGAAAATTAGGAAAAATATGGATTTCTGGACTTATAATATGAGGGCCGGTTGAGTCATTATTTCACAAGAAATATATTACCATAGGAGGAAGGTAACATTTCAAGTATCGATACTTGTAAAAATGGAGGCAAAAAAAACCCTGCAGGTATCAATATCTGTTGTACTTTTCCTTTGAAACCAACAAATGATTAGTTTAACATTCTATATTTGCATGAAAACAGTTCAACCACTTAGCACCATGTTAGCCATAGAAAAGCTACATTATCACGTAAAATAGGCAAACTATAGGACAAAATTTAATTATTTAATTTTTTGGTCAGACTTCCCAGAAAAAGAACTTTGAGCTCAATTGAGAAAGCAATTCAATATAATTAGCAAAAAAAAAAAAGAATAACTTTTGTTTGATTACACTTTCATCTACATTTCCCAAGAGCATTATAATCAGTTGATAATTTTAATTTCAATCTAGTAAATTCCATTTCCATGGTAGAAATGTAACCTGATGGATCCAATCTTACAGTTCAATTTCATATAGTACGAAGCCAGAAAATTTTTTTAGGGGCTAAAATTAAATTTTAATTTTTAATAGCCTATATCTTTATAGTTTTTAAAGGATTAAATAAAATTTTTATTATTTTTAGGAGGGGCCAAAGTATAATTTTACCTTACTAATTTAAAATTTTAATATTTTAAAATTCCTAAAGGGTTTAAATAGACAATTTTTCATTTTAGGGAGGGTCGAGCCCTGCCAACCCCCTAAATATGCCAATGCTCTCATACGTTTTTTGTCACTAAAGAGAGCGAGAAGAGAGAAAAGGAAAGGGACAGGAAGAAGAGAAGTAAAATAAAGGGAAGAAGGAAAAGGAAAAGGAAAGTTAAAAGAAAAAAAGTATAGGGATTAGTTGTGCAATTTAACCTAATTTTTTAATCTAAAATGATTATTTAATGTTCCATGTCAGTTTGTTGTTACATTATTTACTACCATTAACAGCTCAATGGTCAAAGTGTTACAAATCAATAACATTACTGACTATTTCTTAATAAATTATAATTCGGTGACTAAAATGTAATTTAAACTATACATAAGTTATTATTTCTATAATTAAACCCTATAAAAATTAATATCGTTTATAATTATAATTAAAAATAACATTTATAAAATATTTATTTTTTAAATAGTATTTTTATTGTAATTATAAGAATTAAATTTAAAGATTTAGTTTCTATCTGAAATGTCTAGTTTACCCTTATTTATTTCAATTACTTTCTAAAAATTGACTACAAATAAGATATAGATACGATGAGGGGAAGGGAAAATTATATCTTGGGTGTTGGAGCCGTTGTGCAACTGTAACAACCGGACCTAGTGACGTATATGGCACGTGATGTGCATGTGCTTATGGCATGACTTTTCGGCAATCACCACCCCTAGTGTATCTCTAGTGTCCATGCGCCCCCTTAGCCTCGATAGGTCATGTTTAGTCTATTCTATTAATTAAATTAATATCATGAGTTGAAAATATATAAATATTTGAGTATTCAAAATACGTAAAATCTATAAATAAATAAAAACCTAAAATAGTTTAGAATAGAATTAATTGACTGAATTAAAATTTACGTATAAAAATAATATTTTGTGATTACGTAAAAAACCTACACATGTAATTATGCATAGTGAATCTTAAATTGTTAATATTTTATATAATTTTTTTATAAATATATTTTTTGCTTTTGAGGGTTAAATTACAAATGCAAGTATGAAGTTTTGAAAAAATTTGAATAAAATTATTAAATTAAAAAAATAGATTTGAGCAAGAAACTTAGGTATGTGTCTTGATTTAAATGGAGCAGTAATTAAAATTATTATCTGACACATTTTCATCCCATTTTCCATCTTCAATATTGTATCAAAGAAAAAGATAATTAAATATTTTTTATGAGGTTCTGAAAATTAAATATAAATATATGTTGGTTTTTATGTTTAAAAAGATTATATAAGAAAAGAAAAAACAATTATTTTGTATGTATATATGATGGTGGGGCCTCATAATATAAGATAATTGATATGGGTAATAGCACCCCAACCCCATGATGACATCGATATATTGTTGGCTTGTTGCTATTATGTTGTATGTGGGGTGTCCATGCATTGTAACCACGAGAAAGTGCCGAATGAAACTAAACCAATGGGAAAGCTCGGAGCATTCTAAGCTCCATTATCCAAAGAAGAAAGAGAGAAGCCTCATCTCTCTCTATATATAATATATATAATCAAGGAACAAACAAAAATTCATTAGATAATTATATGCTTTGCTTTGGGACAACCACAAAATGTTGGGTTTTTTTTTTTTTGAAAGAGTGATGTTTTATCTTTTGTTGTTTTGGGAGACCCACTTGGGTCATTAAGGACAAAAGAACACGAATCTAACCCCTAATACCAAAAGGAACTTCACACCTTTTCATGGAAATGACCAATTATATATATACATAGGAGCACTCGTCCACATTGTTTATGTTCTAGACAGAAATGCCCTTGCATAAGTTCCAAAAAGATGTTTTTGTCGTGTTGCTTCTTCTCCACCATGAAATATGAGACAAGTCCATCTATCTTGGAAGAACGAGTGGGGAGCTTGGGGGGCAATTAGGTCATACACGTACAAGTGAACGTGGGTAGTATTGTCAACTAGTGGAAGAGATTAGCAATGGGCGAGGATTGGTGTTGGGGGGAAATGTTGATATTGATGTTTTTCTACTCCAAGACAAGACAAAGGCACATGGAGAGAGAAAGAGAGTAAGAGAGGCTCCCCTTTTTTCCTTTTTAATCAAATATCTAATAATAAACATATCGAATTTAGTGGTGATCTTAAAAATTTTGAAAGTTTTTTACTCAATTTTGTTTATGTTAACTTTAGTGCTCGAATAATTCATTTTATTCTTTTTAAAAATATATTCTACACTTTTATCACTACAAATTTAAATAAATATATTAGTTTTATTATTGAAATTTTAGTTTGGGTTAGACTAGTATTGTTAGTGCTAGTTATAGGTGTAACTTTCAACATTAGTTACAATTTAAGGAAAGTGGTATAATATTACAATTTGCCTTTATCTGATTGGGTTGTTTATTGGACATTGCTCTTTGAATACTTTTTAACAGCGCAATGATGAAGACTTTAAATGCAAGAATTAAGTCAAATAAGGATTGGATTCAGTCTTTTAATACATCGAAGTTCCTTTAAATAAAATATCTTATTTTTAAGGAGTTTGATGACTAGACGATCTTTGTCGAATATATACCTTTTTTGAAGACTTTTTTTGTGGAATTAAAGATTGATATTGATTGTAACTGAACAAGCCTTTGATGCATATATAGAGAATGGCTTGTTTAGGTTAATACATACGAATCATCGAACACTTTATATGTTCAATTAGTAATTGTTTTTTTAGTGTAAAATTGTAAGTAAATTGAGTTGTGTTCATCAATTTGCATTTAACCTTGCAGGGGAAAAGACTTGAAGAGAGAGAAAGATCTTGTTCTAAGCATAGGAGTGAGGTTGCAACTTGGTGAATTAGTTGAACTTAAATCACAACTTGTATTTGTTTACAGTGAATCACTCTCTAAGTAAGGTCTCGCAGATGTAGGAAGTTTCTAAACTACATGAACAATTTTTTTGCGTCAATCTCTATTTTTATACTAATAGTTACTTCATCTAGTTGCAGTTGAACGAAACTCTGACAAGCAAAACTTATTGAATTTTCAGTTGGTATCATAACAAGACACTTGATGTACTAAGTGGATATTCTATCGTTGATTTTCAATTGAGATGGAAGTTTATTAGTTACTAAACCCTTATGTTGGATGGTACAAACTATGCTTACAACAAAGCTAGGATGATGGCTTTTATAAAGTCCATGGATGAAAAAGCCTAGAGCTCAAATTTGACTAGTTTGAAACCACCAACAATTGATATATCTGGTGTGTTGACTCCCAAACCTAAGGTTACTTGGACTAATGAGGAGGAAAAATTGGATAGTGAAAATTCTAAAGCTGCTAATATAATCTTTTATGAAGTTAACTCTCAGAAGTTTTGTAACACCCCTAACCCGTATTCGTCGCCAAATTAGGGTTACGGAGTATTACTAAACAATCAAAAATATTTACACATTATACCATTCAATATTATAATCACATCATAACCCATTCATACACATGCATACAATCCCTAAGTCGAGCCCTTGAGGCTCTAAAAATAACCCAAAAACAATTTGGGACCAATTTAAAGCAGTTTGGAAAGTTTAGGAGAAAGATGCAAAATTTGCCAAAACAGAGGTTATGCGATCGTGTGAAACAATCGAACTAGGGACACATGGCTGTGCCTCAGCCCGTGTCCTTACTCGTGTAACTCTCTGAGTAAGGTCACACGCTTGTGTGCAAGGTCGTGTAACTCTTTGAGTTGCCCTACACGCTCGTGTGTTAAGCCGTGTAACTCACTAACTTGCACCCTAAGGAAATAATCAAATGACACCCAGCCATGTTGCAGGCCGCATGTCTCACACGGCTGAGCCACACACCCGGGTGTCAGGCCGTATGGACCCAAATGAACCTTAAACGACAAGTTTACCATTTCAAACTTACTTGGGCTCTAAGTAATCCATTTGCCACCCAAAAAACCTATTCAAAGTGACATTAAACAAGCTAAAAACATGCTAAATCAACCATTCTAAGTGCCTAACCAATGTATCATCATTGCTACCACAAATATATACAATTTCACAACAAAAAGAACTATCATCCAAAGTATGTTAAATCACACCATCTAACATTTAACCAATATGCCTCATATAGGCACCTCAATCACAACATTCCATTAACACATGCCATAAACTTGCACTAAAACATCTTCCTTAGTTCACATATTATATTAGGTTAACTACTTGCATTTAGGATCATACTTTAAAGTTTTACATATCAAAACAAGGGCAATGACAAACAAGCCTATTACATGCCATATAATCCGAAATAAACGTTCTAAAAACTACCGAAAATAAATGGATAGTGTGACTTGAGTGCCGATCTGATCGTCCAACCTTCAAAGTATCTTCAAGAACAGAAAATAACACAAGTAAGCTCATTGAAGCTTAGTAAGTTTGACGTACTAAAACGATAAATCTTACTGAAGTAAATACAACAAATCATTCAACGATAATACAACTATATGTGTTCCCTATCATCCACAATATAAACCAAGTGAATTGTAAAGTTCAATTCAAGCTCAAATACATGTTATAACCATCAAAATCACTAAACAAGTTACAATACAGATATTTACAATCTGGTGAATGACTTACAGATATAAGTACATAGATATTCCAACCGAAACACGCTAATTGCTAGTAAGAGCTAATCCATTCGATAACACACTAATTACTCTAAAGAGCTAGTCCACTCAATAACACGCCAATTGCTCCGAAGAGCTAGTCCACTCGATAACACGTTAGATGCTCATAAGAGCTAGTCCAACCAAAAATACGCCAAAACAGGGAGTATAACACAAGAGTTCGCAACAAGTGTTGAACATTGGCCTACTTGGGAAAAATGCACATATCACACCACATCAATCTCCACTCTAATCCCCCACATAACACGCCAACATTTGATAGTATTCTATCCCGTGTTCAATCCAACCCAAGTATTAAATTTCAATAGCATTTCTCAAATAACTTTACATAATCTATAATCAAACATATCTATTATATCACATTATATCATCAAACATTTCATATAGATGTTAAATTATAAACTGTACGAACTTACCTAGACCGAATTGTAGTAGTTGAAGAAGTTCAGGAACTATTTCGCAATTTTTCCTTTTTCACGAATATCAACAGGGTCTTGATTCATGCAAGAGAGTGAACTAACCAAACCTCTAAACCTAAGCTTTCATGGTGTTTTTGGCTATGAAGAAAAGAAAATGAAGAAATGTCTTTTGCTTCACTTAATTTTGTTTTGATTTAATAAAAGTTACCATTTTTCCATTAAAACATGTAACATTTTATAATTTTCATCCATAATGTCGTCCAATGTTAATGTTATGGACTAATTATTACATAGGTCCTTCCTAACTTAGTAATTAAGCTATTTGATCACCTAAATGCTATAATTACTATGTTTTACACTTTTTACAATTTAGTCATTTTTCTTTAATTAACTATCTAAACGTTAAAATTTCTTTATATAGTCCATGGGTGAAAAAGCCTGGAGATCAAATTTCATTAGTTTAAAACCACCAACAATTGATATATTTGGTGTGTTGACTCCTAAACCTAAGGTTACTTGAACTAGTGAGGAGGAAGAATTGGATAGTGAAAATTCCAAAGTTGTTAATACAATCTTCTATGGGGTTAACTCTTCGAAGTTCAGGTGAACTTCTAAATGCACCATTTCTAGAGAACCTTGGATAGTTCTTGACACTGCTCATGAGGGGACAAACATTGCAAAGAAATCCAAACTTCATATGTTGACTACAAGATTCGAGATTTAAGGATGTAGGGGAATAAGTCCCTAATGGAAGCATATACAAAGCTTTGTGATATTTTAAATTAGGATTTTACACTAAGAAAGGAACAATCAAACTCGAAGCTTGTTAGGAATGTGCCTTTTATCTTTGACAGAGAAATTTGCAATCAAGGTGACTACAATCGAGGAAGCAAAAGACATAAACATAATTATGATAGATGAACTCATAGGTTTATTGCAAACTTTTGCGATAAACCTTGATTAGAAAAGAAAGAGTAAAGGCAAAGGTGAGAAGAACATTACTTTTCAAGTTATATCCCCTATTGCAACTAAGGTTGTATCTATCACAACCCATTTTTCAGTGGTGTCGAAAAGGACGGTTTTGAAACCCCATTTTTGATATTCGAGTCCATAAATGTTATTATTTAATATCTATGAGATTATTATTAAGTTTTATTAAAGTTTGGTCCCTTAATTTTGCCAAATTGATGGTTAATTAAGGTACATGGACTAAATTTTAAAATTTATTGCTAAAGATTTTTAATTAACTGAAGGATCAAATGAGCAATTAGGCCTTTTATTATTATTAGTTAGTGGAAAATGGAGGTGAAATCCACCATGTTTGATTAGTAGCCTAATTAGATTAAGTAAATTATGCTTAAATAATTAAAACATGGTTAATTTGTACAAGACAAAGTATAAAAGGTAAATTAATCGGTTGTCATCTTTTATTTCCTTCCTCCCCATGAATACAAACAAAAGAAAACATATTAGCCATTGTTGAAGGCTCAAAGCTATTCGGTCTTCAATTCTAAGGTGTTTCAAGTCATTTATTTGTAATTTTTATATTTTTGAGGTATTTCTAAGCTAGCCCATGTACTAATTTGCAAAAATGATAAAGTTTATAAAAGTTTTCATTGATTAATTCTTAAATAAATTGATACTAAATTGTTATATTTTAAGCTTAGAAGTGAAAAAAGACTAGTTTGTAAAGTTTATTTGCTAGTTTTTGAATATAGGGACTAAAATGTATAAATTTTGAATTTGATGTGAAATTTCTATAACTATAGATAATAGAGGGTTATATAAGGATGTAACTTAGATTGGTTTCGAAGCTGAAACTCAAATTTGAAAGTTATGGCAAATTCAGTATTAGGGACTAAATTGAATAAAATGTAAAACTTTAGGGGGCATTCGAATAATGAAATTGAACTGATACATGCTTATAATAGGATGATATAAGATGTAAATAATTGATAAGTTTAATTGAATAACTGTATAGATTGAAAATTGATAAATTTAAAAGATAAATTGTTGAATAGTCCTTGAAATTTCAACTTGTTTGTTGATTTAACCAGGTAAGTTCATATGGTATTACTGTATTTAAATTTTTATATACTTGAATTGTGAATTTGTGTATGTTTAATAATAATTTGAACTATTTGTAATTTGGTATAAAAGGTGAGATATAGACTAAATCGTAAAACAAATGATAAATTGACTGATACTTTTTATGTACCGGCATGTTACCTATCTGCTATGTTTATAAATGAGCATGATTAATCTGAGTAAATCTGAATATGTGTTATGATGTCATGTGCATTGGGGTGGGTTATGAATATGATATGGAGGAATTTCTAGCAGACTATGCTATATGATTTTGGCAGTTTACCCGTAAAGTATGATTCTGGCAATTAAACTACATTATCCGTTTCTAGTGGTTTTCCGCGTTATAACTAGTAGCTCGACTGCATAGTTTTTTAGTGGTACATGACCACTAATCCTGTTTGTTTTAGTTGGATGGGTACTTAATAACCCTAATTGATGTGTTAGGCGGACGGAGATGGTGTATATCGGTTGGGGGTCGAAATTATTCTGTATGACATTGCAATGCTAAGCATGCATTGTATCTGAATTTCTGCTTTAATATGTTTTGTTTGTGCATTATTTAACTATCTGTTATGTTTTTGGGCCTTGGCACATATTGGGCTTTTAGCTCACCCTACTATTTTATCTTCTAAAGTAATCCTCAAGGCTAGGATTGGGTGGCGTTCAGAAACTCTAAGTCGGATTCTCATAAACAAACTGGTTTATATTTTAAGGTTTATCTTGATTTTAAAACATGGACTGTTTTTCATACTGTTTATAGTTTTGGGACTTTATTATTGGTTTTGGGCTTTTGGTGGGTTGTGGTAAGCTAGTTTGATTAGATTGTCGGATATTTTTGTTAACTAACCAGGTCGCACGTTTGTTTTCAAAGTTGAAAATCTTGAACTTTTCCGTTGCAATTCATAATAGGCAAATTGAGTTTCTGAAAGATAAATAAGTTAATAATATGTTTTTTTTAAAATCAACTGGATAATAAATGACAAATATTTTAGAAGACTCTCACTTAACAACGGTAAAGTTTTCTAAAAATAAGATAGCAAAACGGGTTTTGCAAAAATGTTTATACCAGAACAAACAATGTTTAATAAAGCAAATAAGTAAATTTCCGAGTGAACGATGTAACTTTCAAAACCTGGTCATAACGGATATACCGGTTTCGAGGTGTTACATTATCACTTACACACTTTATTTTTCTTAAACAATTATCAATTTAGCTTCCATCATTTTTTATTAGTGTGCTTGAAAGAAAGATGAAAATTTAAAAGAAAAAATAAATTTTTTTCCTTTCATTATTTGATAGAATTGAAAAAAAATAAAGAAAATAAAACTTTTGAAAAAATACATAATTTTCAAATTAACTTACATTTTTTTTTCATGTTATCATTTCAATTTGAAATTATTTATTCATTTATAAGATTTTATAATTTCAAACTAACATGCATCTTTCTCCCATGTTACCATTTCAATTTGATTGTTTTTTTATATAAGAATTCAAGTACAACTCACACACTCACATTCACACATTAATAAGTTGCCACACAAATTATGTTACGGATCAATCACATATTTAGAACCGGTGAATACCCTTGATCAATGGACCCAATATTAAAATTCAATTATTTTTATGCATTAAAATAAAAAAATATATATTACCTCTTTTATTTTTATGGACCCAAAAAACCATTCTTTTCCACCTTTCTATTTTTTTTAACTTTTCCATTAACCAAATTATAAATATATATATATAAGATTTTCGAATCATACATGGCATATGAATAAAGATTTGCTTGAGTGTGTATTATATATATCCGAAATGGAGAGAACATGGTCCTTCCTGTGTTTTGTTCTTTCTCTTGTCATTTGTCCCTTCTATCGCCACCTTCAAACACCACTCAACATTACATTATATTTATCTCAAATGTCAATCATAAATAAATACTCATCACCCTTAGCTCCCTCAACATTCATCCATTCTAGTTACTTAGATTTATTAGACGTGTTTAAAAATTAGGCCACTTGTTTGGTTTAGTGGGGGGTCTTTTTAGATTGAGTTCTAGGTAAGGTAATTATAAATATATTTGAAAACTTTTATGGAATGTTGTAAGTAGTGTAGTTGTATGGTAGGATAAAAAATAGAAAAATTGAATATATAAAATGTTGATATAAAGAGTATGTTGTAACGGTTTAAGATAGTTCATCCGGAGAGCAGAAAGCGATAAGAAAACTAAGATGATGGGAGTATGGGAATCGGGAGAGGATTAGAGAGGAGACCAAAGTAGAAGAGTCTTTTCATGGTGTTGATAAGTCTCTAAGAGGTTTTCTATGGTAGTTCATGAAATACCATGTGTCGTCAATATATTGATTTTGAATTCTTGCAAATTAGATGATCTATAGGTGTCGTATCATTATAGGTTATCATAGATAAATTTTTAGTATAAACTATTATATATATGGTAAATGAATGATCTAATCTACCAACGACTACTCTAATATATAACTATTCCCATGAAGAAAGATTTCCTTCTATGTACTTGTATTACTAAGGATAATGACCGCTCCTCTCTTATGTCCATATAACCTATTATTCATATTCATGTGATTATTTTTAAAATAATTATCCATGTGCTAATCAATATTCATATACATGAGTTTATACCAAATACTAATATCACTCATGTATATATTAAATGTACAAGATATAAGTACCACTCATATAGTTTATGAATATATAAAAACGAGTACAACCACTGTCACCACCTGAGTTGTCCTTAACATGTACACTGAGCCAATATGTGTATTGGCCTATTGGGAACTAATTCCTCCACTTCTTTTTGGGGTAATCAATGCCTCCACTTGACTGTATTGGGAAAAGCAAAATTATTTTTGTTTATATAGGATCCACTAAGAAAATTCAACGACAAAAAAGAAAATTTTATTTACCTAGACTGATTTGACTGGTGCTTAGTTACTCGTTCAATATGATGGAATCAATTCATTTGAGTAAGGTCCTTAACAAAGTCTTCAATAATTGAAGTCCACAATACCTATATCAAATTGTTATTTAATAATTAAAAAGTATTTCACTATAATTTTTGTTTAATATTCAATAAATAGCAATTTGGTATCGCAAGTGATACTTTATTGAACAAAAAGGACTATGAATAAAAAAGTTAAAAAAAAATATAGTCACAACTCAACTTGTGGATAGATTTTAATGTATATATGGGTTGAGTTGGATCGAGCCCAAGTTCAAGTGAGGCTTGACCTGAAAACCTATTTCACCTTTTGTATAATAGACACAAATTTTGTGTCGAAAGTAGAGGTGATCATGGGCCGGGCCAGGACGGGTTTTGGCCGGGCCCAAGAAAAAATTTCAGCCCGCTTTCTAGGCCCGGGCTTGGCCCGAAATATGGGTCTGAAATTTTATCCAGGCCCGGACTGGGAAAAAAATACTAAGCCCAGCCTAACCTGGCCCGTTTTTTTATGATAGAAAAAATGATTTTACCATTTTAATAGCCTATATTTTTATAATTTTTAAAAGATAAAATTAACTTTTTTATCATTTGAGGGGCAAAGTGTAATTTTACCATTACTATTTTAAAATTTTATAAACTATAAAGAGTTAAAAAAAGAATTTTTATTTTTATTTTAGAGTAGAACCCTTGCCCATGAAATATCATATCAACAAATTTAACAATACTAATAATTAAAATTAAATTTTAAAATTTGAAATATAAAAATTAAAAATTTTAAAATAAAAATAAAAAAAGGGAGGAGGGAAGGGCTTAGGGATTTTTACGGGCTTAGGAAAATGGGAAATGGGAAATGGGGAGGGGAAATGAGAAATTTATTTAAAAATATATATATTTATTATATTCGGCCGGGCCCGTTTTTTGCTCAAACCCATATTTCGGGCCTATATTTTTACCTGAACCCTCCCATATTTCGGGCAGGCCATCGGGCCGGGCCTCCCAGGCCATGATCACCTCTAGTCGAAAGTAAGAACTAAACAATTTGAAATGAATTAAAAGTTTATTTATCAAACTTTGAAAGTTATAATCTCTTGGAGCTTCTTGAATAGAAAGCAAATAGTTTTATTCATCTCTTCCATTAAGCTTTGATATAAGGGTGCATTTGGATCATGAAATCTTACATTTATGTGGTAATATAAGATTCTGAAATTACATTCCTTTATTTGGACTTTGAAGATTACTTTGAGTCGATAGTCTTGCATTCCCAACAATGCTATAATTTGGTGATATATGGAAATTCTCAATACCACATCTTCCTTAAGTAATGTAAGATTCTCGTGATAATGTTGATTTTACGATAATTTTACCCTTTTGTATAGTTTTTATGTCATTTCTGATCATTTAACCATTCCACCTTTTAATAGGTCTAGTTTTAACTACTTTACTCTTGTGTGTTAAGAAAAAAATTCTATAACAAGAGCAATTTAGTAACATGTGTTGTAACCTCTCTAACCCGGCCTAGACGTTAGACGTTATAGCAGGATAATGAAGGCTACATTAGCCACCGAAATGACCAAGTGGCCCATTTTACTCACGAAAACCCTAATCAGGTTATTTTTAGGAAAAACGCTACTTCCGAGCTTGAAGTACACTAAAAAATTCATTAATTAAGTAAACTTTATTTAGTGCCAATATTATTAATTGATCACGATATTTTTGAAAAAACAATTAAGTTGTCATTTTTATTATGAAAAAACCCATTTCATTCTAATACTACGGAAACTTTAAGTATTCCAAATTTTACTTTAAATCAAGTAACATGCATTTACCAGTTATTAAGTTCAATAGACATGCATGCATGAAAACCCCAAATTAAAGTTTACCAAGCCATAGTCCAAAAATAATTATTACAGTCCAAACCAGAGAAAAATTATAATTATACATTTAATTAAAAATAAACAATCTAATGTCTGAGTTGCTGCTCCACATGCTGGCTCTGGTCCTAGTTACGAGGGTTACCTAAAAAGTTTGAAACTAATGGAGTGAGTTTATTAAAGCTCAGTGTGAGTCAACATAATGGGAAAACATTTAGTCAATCAAACAGTTGACAATCATCATTTTAGAATAGTACATGGCAAGACCAATCAGTGTATGAACATATTATGCATATGATGCGATACAAAAAGGTTTCTACCAAACCATCCGCTACACACTACGAGTTCCCCACAATTCGTCTACCAAACTCCAAACAGTGCGAGCCAAAGCTCGATGTGGATAAACCACCAATCAATATTGTAGATAAACTACCGGTAAAAATGCAGACTAGCTGTCGATAACGTGGACCTGCCACCAGTATCAATAATGCAATTAAGTTTCCCAGTCTCCTTGGTACGCCAAGTGCAGTATACTGACTCGATATTTCAGACTTAAATTGCCATTGGTACTCCACAGAACTCCTCCGTCAACCACAAAACCCAACCCAATGCAAATGCAAAATGTCATACCATTAGTGCAACAAATCATGCTTATCAATAACAGTTCAGTGCAATGGCATGCTTATCATGTTTTTCAGTAAACAGTATCGGGGTATGCCTTGCATACTTTCAATTAACAAAATCAATGGTATATGAACATGCTTTCAATACAATCAGTGGTATGCATAAAAAGTAACACAACACATACTTATAACATTATCAATCATGGAAACTTCATAAGCACATCAAATAGTGTCACAAATTTCAGCATGCTTTTCCGTGCGTCAATGATCAATATCCATCATATTGTAAACATTACGAAGTATGTCACAACTTACATTAAATCAATCACAATTATGGCACGTACCCATACAATGCATACATCCCATACATAATTAAACAATCCCCAAACTGGGTCCTAAAAGGTCATCTTGACTTGACCTTGGATTAATGTGGTCCACATCAAGGATCTTCAAGACTTAATCTTGAAAATAGGTTTGGAGAATTGCTTTCTTAAGATTTCTTAAGAATTGATCCAAGGGTCTACAAAACTTGAACTTGTGTTGATAACATTCACTTCAAACATCGTTTAGACTTGAGCTTGAAATTGAGTTTAATCTTTGTATTGACAATATTGGATTAGAAAGAGTTTACTCCAAAGGTCTTCAAGGCTTGACCTAGGATGGTTAAGTTTGATTCGAGGGCCTTCTAGATTTGACCTTGGAAGACAAGTTTAGCCTTATTTCTTTAAACAATTAACGTCAAATAGCAACTTTTAAGAATTCCTCAAGAACTATCATAAAGTTCTTCTAAATTCCTTTAGAACTATTGTAGAGTTTTTTAGTGCTACTATTTTGAACTGGTGTCGAATAGTTTGGAGATAAATCATTTTTATAATGTCAATGAAAAAGTTTAAGCACATTGTTAAGAGCACATTTTTGCTCTGGAGCGTCATTTTTTTTCTCAGTGAGAGTTTATGGTCATACTTAGTAGCATCATCATTTATTTGGATTAACACTTTACACTTGTGTTTAGGAAGAATAATATATTAGTTTAGAATTCTACTTTGGAGCATAATTTGAGATGAATAGTTTAAGCATGTGCTTAAGAGCATCATATTTTAGATAAATAGTTTAAGCTCATGTTTGGGAGCCATACAACAATTTAAACTTGCATTTAGGAACAATGCCTTTTATTGGCCTCTTTGACATGTGATTAGAGTCCAACCATGGTTATTTTGATATTTCAGAAAAAGATAATTACCCCCCACTCCCTTAAAGATCCACCCTCTTGCTTGGGCTCGAAGTTGACAGGATTAAAATAGTCAAATTTTAAGGTTCTATCTAATATATTGGATCGAGAAACTGTAGTTTTTTCAAAACAAAGCATTTCTCAAGTGGATGACTAACTTAACATATTACCAAATATGTTACGTTGTCATGTTTACTTCATTTGGCTAGAATATAATAAAATTTATTGTTATAGATATTATTTGTTTAAACAAATTTATTCTTTCATACTGAGATAAAAATTCATATAACTCTTCCACCAAACTCTAAACTTTATATTCTCATCTTTATTATTGAAGCCTAAACCTTTAGACAAGTAGTGTACAAATAATATTTTCTTTCACATTTTTTTGGTGAATTACAAACATCAACTAACGAGACTCGAATTCAGACTACATCTGGGGCAATGAACACCCTGACCATCAGGCCATGGCTCATATTTTCTTTCACATTTCAAGAGTTAAAAAGCATGATTATCAAATTATGCATCAAATTAAATGAAGAATCTCACACACACACATTTGATTAATTTTAAACCTACTTTAGAAGTAAATTCAGTCGTTACTTGTAAGACAAGTAACTTGGTTTAAAATGATTAGCATGTTTGATCATTACTTGTAAGACATGTATCTTGGTTTAATAATATAGGAGTCAATCCTATGCATTTTAATTCTCTTTTATTTTATTTTCATTTCTTATAATATTAAATATTAGTCCTTTCGATAGTATCATTTTATCAATTTAAGATAAATCTTTTTCATCATGAGAATATAATTTCGTAATTTAAAATTACCAAAAAAATTTTAAAAAAAAGTTCAACCCAAATCCCAAAAATATTCACATCCTAAGTGAGTACAAATAAGAACTGTTGTGATAAAAAAAAAAGTTTTCCCTTTCGGTGAAAATAAACCACACGGAGGTATTGCTTACACTGCAATTCATCCTTCAAATTTTGTTGACTAAAACTGTGACGGTAGTTCCCTCAATTAAAAATTTCCTTTTGATGGTAGTCTAAATTTTTATATGTTTTTTATTGAGTTTGTATTACGGATCAATCGAAAACAGTTGAATTATAAAGTTATTATAATATTTTTATATATAAATTAAGTTATTTTTTATGAAGATAATTTTATTTTTCAAAATAATAAATTAATTATAATAAATTTTTTAATAAATATATTTATTGCAATTTTTTATATTAAATTCAAGCTCCCGTACCTACAGCATAATGCTCTTGTCATTTAAAGGGGTCAATGGATTTTATAATCAAAATCACATAAACTTCCTTATTGAACTTTGCGATAAATATTAAAATTGCTAGTGGATTTTAATTTAATATGTAATTTGGTATATAAATTTTGATTTTGTGTAATTATACAGATGAAATTTTGATTGTGATTCATATATACATATGAGGCTTTGATTTGATTCGATTCTACACATTTAGAGAAATAAATACATCTATTTATTTTTTATATTGAATTAATATAATTGTTTATATATGCAATATATAAATGTACAATAGTCCTACCAATATGTGTTTAGAAGAAACGGGGTGAACTTCTTCCCCGAGCATTTGGATTGAATTTGAATCCTGCAATTATCATTATGAAGGTCTTTATTTGAATCCTACGACCTTGGCCCAAACAATATTAATGTCGGATAATAAAACAAATGATGACACTTATAGTTAAACAAAAAAAAAACACATTAAACCAAAGTTCATGTGTAGTTTTGATATTTATCCCTTAAAATTAAAATGGTTAAGATATTTTGTTAGTCCTTGTACTTGTTTAGAATTTGTTAGTTCATACAATTTAAAAGTTAAAAATTCAATCCTCCTACTTTTTCAATTTAAAAATCTTGGTCCAATCATTATTATCGTTGGTAATTTCTGTCAGAAATTATTAACTTATCATGTTTATTTCCTGTCAATCATATGCTACATCATATGAGGACAACCTAACCAAAATTCTAACTTGATAAATTTTGACAAAAAATATTTACAATTTTAATTACTAGAATGAGGTTTTTAAATAAAAAAAAGTAGGGATTTAATTTTTAACTTTTATTGTTATAGGGACTAAATATCAAGTTTTTTCAAAATACAGTGACTAATAGCATATTTCAACCAAGTTAAAATAATGATAAATTGAACCCAAGGTTACTAAATTATTAGTAAGTTTATGTTTTGGTCACTCAACTTCAAAAAGTTACAAAATGGTACCGAACTATTCGGAAGTTTCCATTTAAGTCATTAGGCTATTAAAATTGTTAATGTATGGCCTTCTCCACTCACATCGCCTGCACCAATTGAAACCTCTTTTTTCCTAATTTTTCTTCTACAATTCTTTTGTCTCCGACATTAATTGCCAATTGACTTGAATCTAAGATATGTTTTTTACCCGTCAATGGATAATGATCCATCATACTGATCATCAATTCATTGTTTAAGGCTCGCTAGCCGGACTTTTTAAAAAAAACATAACAATCCAGTGATTTAAATAAAAACTTTTGAATAGTTTAATGATCATTTTGTAACTTTTAAAGTTGAGTGACCAAAATATAAATTTACTAATAATTTAGTGACTTTGGTACAATTTACCCTGATATCAATCTTTTCCAAACTTAATCAAAGGGTATAATGGGCCGGGCCAATACCCCCCTCCAAGGTATTCTTTTAACCCATATATTAAATCAATTTCTCTCTCATCTATCTTGTAAAAAATATTTAAAAATATTAAAAAGAAAAACTTCTCTCTCTCTCAACCTCTTGTTTGGTCCTCTATATATAGTCACTAGGATCCATCATATCTCTTCAATTCCCTTCATTTTCTCTATTCCCTTTTTACAACAAAAGTACACCCCTCTCTCTGCTACTGCTCCCTCACTAACCTCCTTTCCAACTCATATTCAAATCCCTTTTCTTAAGCTCTCGATTTTTTAACTATGCCTTCGAGACTCTCCGATGCCATTATTAGACTTCATCCTGATTTCACTTCCCTTCAAGAACTACCTGAGTCCTACGCATGGAACCAACGCGACGATATTGACTACCCTTCCTTCGACTCCTCAGCCGAATCCGTGCCGATTATCGATCTTAATGACCCTAATGCTCTCCAAAATATTGGCCATGCATGTAGAACTTGGGGTGTTTTCCAAGTCATCAACCATGGTGTCTCCACTACTCTACTTGACATGGTTGAATCCACCAGTCGAACCCTTTTTCTTTACCAGTTAACCAAAAACTGAAAGCTGCTCGATCACCTGATGGTGTCTCTGGTTATGGTTTTGCAAGGATTTCTTCTTTTTTCTCTAAGCTTATGTGGTCTGAAGGTTTCACTATTGTTGGTTCACCCGATGAACATTTTCGTCAACTTTGGCCACATGATTACACCAATCACTGGTGAGAACACCCATTTCATCGTTGTGCTATATATACAGTATATGTTTGATTTTGTTTTAGTGGAGTTTTTTTTATTTTATTTTATTTTGATTCTTTTTTCAGTGATGTGATTAAAGAATACAAGCAAGAAATGAAGCAGCTAGCAGGGAGATTGATGTGTTTGATGTTGGGTTCATTAGGGATAACAGCCAAACAAGATATCAAATGGGCTGGCCCGAAAAGTGATTTCAAAGAAGCTTCAGCTGCTTTACAATTGAATTATTACCCAGCTTGTCCCGACCCAGACCGAGCTATGGGCCTCGCCGCGCATACCGACTCCACCCTCCTTACCATCCTTTACCAAAACAGCACTAGTGGGTTACAAGTACTAAAAGAAGGAGTAGGGTGGATCAAAGTCTCTCCGGTACCGGACGGGCTTGTGATAAATGTAGGTGACCTCATGCATATTTTATCCAATGGCTCCTACCCCAGTGTCCTTCATCGTGCCATGGTGAACCGGACCCGTCACCGGTTATCGATAGCCTATTTATATGGACCACCATCAAGTGTCAAAATATCACCCCATCCTAAACTAGTAGGCCCGACTCACCCACCCCTTTACCGACCAATTACTTGGAATGAATACCTAGACACCAAAGCAAAGTATTTCAACAAAGCACTCTCATGGGTTCGTGTTTGTGTCCCTCTAAATGGATTGGTTGATGTAAATGAACACAATAATAGCGTAAAAGTTGGCTAAAAGACAACCATATTTTTGTTCTTAATCACCTTTTTGTTCTTTTCCTCTATTGATTCAAATTTATACTCTTCATTAATTCATATTTAATTCACTATTGGTATATAAATTTTTACTTATAATTACTTCCATGTGAGAAGGATCTAAATGGATAAATTTTATATCAAATCATATAAAGGGATGAAGACAAAAGGGTCGTCTCTTCTCCTCCTTTTGTCCTTGTTTTGAAAGAGATTGAGTGGAAATATATTTTTATTTTCTATTCAATATTTGAATATTCCATTTGAAAAGACATCAGAACCGACAACATTTTAGCCCCGGATATGGAGGAAGATCCCCATCCAAAGAATAAGACACTGATCAAGATCATAAATTTTGAGTCTGTTCAATAATATAAGATCAAAACATACCTAATGATGCAATACTTTATCCCAAATTTAATGTGTGTCCTGTTTATTCACTATTTTAAGTTTTGGAAACATGCTTTCGTATTTATATTTAATGTCATTTTCCACCTAAATAATTTTAGAAAATATAAAAAATTTAGGATGATATTTGATTCATGGGAGGTTACATTATCGGTGGTAATTTTATATTTTGATATTATACATGTTTATTTTACGATTCATGTTTGGAGTTCGTAATTATTTCTTTCAATAATATTATCTTTAAAAAGAGAATATATATCTTACCAGTACCTCTAATCACTTATTAAAACAAAGGAAAATCTCAATACTTTAATATTAGTCTTACATTTTGATGTAATTTTTGTGGCAATTTTCCTATTTTTTATGACTCCAATTCATTTTTGATAAATCAAAACGAAAATCATTAATGAATCAAACTCTTTCGTTTATATATATTTACTCTCAAGTGAGATTTTAATTGCATTCATTTTCTTAATTTCATTTAATTAGAATGGTTCCAACGGTGGATTTATTCGTCCAAATCAAATGCTACTTTAAAATTTAGAAGGGTTTCGGAAAAATTAGTAAGTTTAAAAATTAAGTTTGAGAAAAAATTAGACTCGTTTAAAATGTGAGTCAAGATCGGATTTGAACGTTCAAAGCTCAAGCCTAACTCGGCCTATTTCCTAATTTTCCAATATATTATATTATGTTGTCTTTATATATTATATAACATATAACAATTAAATCTATAGCAATATATAATACTATAGGTAAACATTTTTTTTAAAAAAACACGTTGCCTATATATAAAATTAGGTAAAAATATGCTATAAGTCTTTGTACTTTTCAAAAATTCAAAATTTAGTCCCTGTACTTTTATTTTCAAGAGTTTAGTTCTTCTACTTTTCCGATTTTAAAATTCAAGTCCAACTATTAACAGTTAACACTATTAAATTTTTTATTGTTAAATTTGTTGACTTGACATTTCGAAATAAAAAAAATACTCACTTAGTAGTCACGTAATTAAAAAATGACGTCATAATTAACCTAAATTAAAAAAAATTAACAATCCTGAATTTTGAAATCGGAAAAGTAAAGGAACTAAATTCCTAAAAATAAAAGTACATGGACTAAATTCTAAATTTCCGAATAGCACAGAGACTTATGACATATATTAACCATCAATTTACAATAAATGAAAGAAAATATATAAAATTATTAAATTTTAGATTAAAAATAATGTAAATGTCATATTTCAAATTAGATTAAACTTAGGCAAAGCATAAAGTGTGTTAACCCGACCCATAAGCATCTTTACATTCAAGTACAACTCATACACCTACATGCACAATCGACCACACATATTCCCATGATTTAGGAATGGGATGAACACCCTTGGATGGGCCAAATGATGGGGTTCGTAATTATCAAATTTAAATGTCAATTTGACCCTCAAATTATACTCATTTTTCGCTTAAGTGCCTAAAAGGTTTTTAGTCAAAAATGGTACCTAACTATGAATTTCATCTCATTTACTCAAAAACACAATACCAACCAATAGGAACATGGCACATGGACATTCTTATTAAACATTTCACACTTTTTTTCAACCTTATTTGTGTTAATAATAATTCAGTACAATATGCATTTAAGTAATTTCATATACAGTCAACTAAATAACAAAATCTTACCTTCTAGCTAACTAAATCAAATAAGATGATGTAACATAGCCGTTTCAACAATCCTATCACTAAGGGTAGGTAGTAACCTTGGCTCCAAATAATAAAATTGCATTTAGGTTCTTTTAAAAATTATAAACTTATAAACTAATCTAATAGTAAAATTAGACTTTAACCCTACAAATTTCTATAATTTAATTTTGATCTACAAATGATTTTCTTGATTTCGTCTCTGACTCCAAGAGCATAGACAGTGGGCAAACAGTACCCTTCACCTCCCAAAATTTATAAAATTAATTTATAATTTAAAAAATATAAATTATTATAAAACCTTAACTTCCTAAAACAATTTTTTGATTTCGCTCCTATCTCACTCATAAGTACAATATGTTATAACTATTATAAGTGACTAAATGACAGTAAACCCACCCAAACCCTATTGAATTAATAATATAAAATCTAAATTATAAATGTCATAAACTTAAAAAAGATCAAATTGAAGAAAGGAACCTGGAGCCAACTGTTATCTCTATTATTATGGATGAGGGAAGACGAAGCAGGACAAAATTTTGTGTGAGCAGATATGAACAAGAGAAAAAACAAGAAAATGCGGCCATGATTAAATGAACATTCAATCTTTTTATAAAAGATTTAATAATATTGGAATTTGGAGCCATTATTGCAGAGACAGAAGTGTGTCGGTCATTTCGATTCACGAAAATATGTTTGTGTAAAACTTGACGACGATATTACGCCTGCAACCACGTGCACTTCCTCTCTGTCACTATTCTCCTCCTACTCCTACCTTCTCATCAGATTTTGGACTTACTTTTTACATTCTAACTATTTTTTTACGTTAAGTTTTGAGTTTAAATGTGTAAATAAAAAGAGTGATTTTTTGAAAATGTCTTTAAACTATATTTTCAAAAGATTATGGGATTAGGTGATTTTTGTAAAAACATTTTTAATTGGAAGTATTGTGAGTTGATTTGTAAAAAATTATTTTCAACTACAAGCGTTTTTTAACATATTTACAAAAAATGTTTCTAATTGAAAACGCTTTCCACCCTCAATATCTTTTCATACCATCTTTTGTGAAAATAAAACTTACTCTTTTTATAAATTTCAAGTTGATATTTTATAAAATCGACTTAGTACCGTAATTTTTAAGTTTATATAAAATTACGGTACTAGGTCGATTTTATAAAAAAAATACCGTAATTTTATTATATAATAATTTTTCATTTACCATTTATCAAGAGATTAAATGATAATTTTTCTATTTGAGGGGAGCCAAAACTCAATTTTAAAAGTCAAAATATAATCTTATTATATTAACTTGCGATTTCTTAAAATTAAAATGATAATATAGAGAAATTTCTATTTTTTTTAAGTCCTTTGGTAATAGCTTTGACTCTCAAAATCAGGAGTAAAAATCTGATTTGTTATTCCCCTATTTAAAAGGATAAGAATGACGTGGAAACACAGTTTCGTACAATCTCTTCTCTAGTTATAGATATAAAACTTTCCTTCGTACAGTTAGTATGAGTTGTAAAATTACAATCAATTAATTTCACTAAAAAACTTTGATTATATTGAAACTCTTCAAATCAATCTTAAACTAATACTTGTTTGACTTGAATACCAAATAATCAATATTACGATAAGTAAATTCGATAAAGAAAAAATATAGCAGCACGATAAATCAAGTTGCAATTGGCACTAACAAAAGATTAATTTTAGACTAATCGTATTTTCTTTGATTCACAACTTTGTTAAAGTTGTTGACGTTATGAGAATCAATCCATTTTACATCAAATCCCCACGATTTATTAGTTACACTATCAAAATCATATCATTTTGATTTTCAATTCAGATTCAACTTTCAAATCCCAAATTCCCATAACAACTTCAAAATCCAAACCATTTTTTGTTTTTGTCAAAATGTACATAATTTTGCGGGGTCAGATCCCACACTTACCCAAATATGTTCATCAGCTAATCATGTTGATTGTTTTTTTTTTTTTAATTTCCATATTCGTTTTCTTCGAAAATCAACAGCTTACAGGGCGGTGGTAAATAACAACAAATAGTTTATAATAATAATCATCATCCTTATGATTCGCTTCTGTGGCCTATAATGTCCTTTCAATGACTCGATTTGTGACTAAAATATTGCTTAATAACCGAATTTCATGGTTAGAACAAAGAACAAAACAAATCATTACAAGACAAAAGTGTGTGTTATTTTTCCATCGGTTACTTCAAACCATTCCATCCAAGCAGCATCTTCTATAGTAATATGAAGAAAATCATGTCTCAATTCAATGGTATCAACCACCAATCACCATCTAATGCTAAAATTCGGGATTGTTTTGGCCCTCTGGATATAAATTTTATGTAAATTTATCAGATACGTATATAGATATGTTCAATTTTTTTGAAACTTTTTCATGCAAATAGGTTTGGTTTACAAGTGTAGAAGCCCAAATTGCCCGGGACCGATTATATCAAAACCCAACCAAACCTTTAAACCCACTAAAACCCTTAACCCATTACCCATTTACATCTACCCAAACCCATTACAAAACCCAAATATTAAACCCAATTCAAAAGCCCATTAAACCCTCCCCAAAAAAACCTAACAAAAAAAAAAGAAAAAACCTAACCCAAAAAAAAGAAAAACCTAACACCCCAAAAAACCAAGAAACCCTAGCCACCTAGCCACTTTCCCACTTGCCCCATTTTTCCTCCCATTTTTGATATCCATTGTCTACCACCACCACCTACAAAATAGAAAAAGAAATAATAGAAAATCATGTAAAAGATGGCTATAAAAAGCCATTCAAAAATCATGTAAAAGGAGGGAATTTTGATCAATACAAAGAATTTATCTTCAAAAAATACCTAAAGGTGATTTTATCTTCTTTATTTTACCCTTTTTTATTTTTATTTTTTATTTTTTTTCCTTTTTTGAATCTATTAATCTATATATATACATCATAATAAAAGATATAATAAAATATATATACAAAACAAATATTAAAAAAAATTACCTTTTCCAGCCACCACGTGCGGTGGCCGGCGCCGGTGACGGACGGCGGCCGACGGTCGGCCGGTGACCGGCCCCTGGCCGGATTTACCTTCCCCCCTCCCTTCTCTCTTCCCTCTCTCTTCTTTTTCATTTATTTTTCGTATTTACCTTGGATTTCATATTATTTTGCTATTTAATTTAGCTTTAAATATTAATCATGTTATATATGTAATATTGTTATCACTATTATTTTTATATATTGTTATTATTATATTATATTTAGCTATATATATATTTTCTTTATGTTCCGTTTCTTACTATTATATGCATATATATCTATTATTATATTTATTATTAATATTGTTAGCACTAGTACTTTTACTTAATGTGTATGTAGATATACATGTACATATTAATAGTTTTTTTATCATATGTATATATTGTATATATTATATTTATATTATATATATTCTTAATGTTATTAGTTGTATACTTCTTGTATATTTCTATGTATATACTTTATATTGTCTCATGTACATACTCCGAAATACTATTATACATATACGTATTTTTAATACCATATTGAGTATATATTATTGTATTTATTTTTATTCCGATTATACTTATTATTAATGTTAGTACATATATTTCACCATAAGTGTATATATACCTTTTTGTGTATATAATATTATTTTCGTATATTTAATTATTATTCTAAAAAAGGGTTATAATATGTACATATTTATGAAGTATTATTAATAGTATTATTTTTAAACATCATTGTTATTTCTAATATATATTATGTACATTTTTTATTTCTATTTTGTTTTTTTATTTGTCAATATTAATTATTATTATTCTAATATTTTGATATTTTAATATTTTATATTATTCACATCACTATTCACATTTTTTACAATAATATTCTTACATTTTTACTATCATTTTAGAAACTTTTTACATTTTAATTTTAAGAATAAGGCAATGTACCGATTTTAACATTAAGTCATCGATTTCATCGCTATGTTGGGTGAAATTCGTCGGCTTGTGTTAAAAAACGGGACACCCTTTCTAAAAAAATCGAAAACTAAAAATTCTCATTTTTCAATCGGATCACGATTAAATATTATATTGAACTCGTATTTTTGAAAATCAAGTCAACACATGTTTATGAGATACCAATTTTGGACGTCGCGAGGGTGCTAATACCTTCCTCGCGCGTAACTGACTCCCGAACCCCAATTTTTCTCTGGACTTTCACGTAGACCTAAATTCGGCCTTCTTTTTGTTTTAAAATAATTTTATTAGGTATCCGATCACACCTATAAAAAAGGATCGGTGGCGACTCCCTTTTTCAAATAAAATCGAGATTCAGTTTTCACATTTTCAATAATTACTTCAACTAGCGCCCGTGCCTAATTTTTAGGTCGCTACAACAAGCTGACAAGGAAAACTAGGAATAAAACTAAGCAATAATAGTCTTTTATTTTGTTATATGCACATGTTATATATTGTAAAGGACAAACTGTCTAGCTTGTTCGTGCACTAAGTTATTGCACCACTTGTTGTTTTGTTTATTGTAATATGGTTAGACAACAAGTTTTGAGGAATAAGTTTGTGGCTTTCACATGTTTGGTATTTTTTTATAAGGTCTTATAATGAAAAAAATGTAAAAATTATATGAAAAGGAAACTAAAAAACAACGAGAGTTTATGACATTGAGAACACTTCTATATGATGGGATGGTCGAAGCTAAAATTAGGGGATAATTTTGGTTAAAGAAAAACTAATAATCGACTAAGTGAAACTACATGCAATAAAAATATCAAGCTTAGTGAGCACATTGTTGTTCAAGTCTAGGACACTTGAATCATTGTAGTTTAAGTGAGTGTAATTGTTTGAGAGTTCACATTATACGATTGCGAGGCTGAGACGCTGAGGAGGTTGGTTGGGTTTATTGTACTAGATTTTAGTTGTAGATTCATCTTTGGACAGGCTTGCAAATGTAGAATTGATACCAAGCTGCATAAACAGTTTTTATTGTTGTTTTTATGTTTATTCTCGTATTTGTATTGTTGTTTTTATGTTTATTCTCATATTTGTTCTCGTAACTTATTTTAAAAGAATATACAATAAATCTATTCATTAAGTTCTTACCAAACACACTTTCACTAACAAAAGGAGAAGTGAACTAAAATTCCAAGTTAGAGAAAGAAGTTTACCTCAAATTGCAATTATGCAAATGACATATTTGGCACTTAGGCAAAGCATTTGAAATTGTCATTAAGGTACTATATATGGCCTTATCTAATTCTAGCTAAGATAGGCAAGATTATTATCCACTTCAAGACTAAGTTTTATGTCCAAATACGTAGCATTAAGTGAGTTATTATTTGATTTTTCTATCCCTTAATTTTCTCATGTTTTAACTATTTGGTTTCAATTTGAATTACTTAAGAGTTTTATCTCATTTGTTAGTAACTTATATATATATATATGGTTTTTACAATCAATAAAGCAATACACTTTTCACCTTTTTCTAAAACCTTATATGGTATCAGAGCTTTCTTCTATAAACAATTAATCATGGCTTAATTGAAATGTCAAATTTCATTTCATTCCTATTGTGCAATGCAAATGTGCAAGCTTAATGCACACTTTAGTATCTGAAATATATCGTTTTTCCCACAAGTTTTTTTGGCCCATTTCAGTCTCTAATATTATCAGGCATTCTCAATTTAGTCCTTAATGTTATCAATTATTTTCAATTCAGTCTTTTGGACTTTAAAAAACTCGGTTGGGATATCTAACCAATCATAAATTTCCACATGTCATATGTTAACGTCACAATGACATCATCATCATCCAAAAAATCATAAAAATCTCTAAAAATTATAAAAAAATTATTAAAAAATACAAAATATTAATAAAATTATAAAAATGATATATTTAAAAAAATAAAAATATGCTAGAATTCTATAAAATAATAAAAAAACTATAAATATTATTAGAAATTGTAAAATAATGTAAAAATATAAATTATTAGAAATTGTAAAAGATTGTAAAAAATTATTAAAACTTTTATAATAGTAAAACTTATTGTATCTTGGAATAAAGTATACATTTGCTAATCACATTTAAAATATTAAAAAATTGATATAATACTTTTATTTAGTTAAAAATATAAAATTAATTTTTATAAACAAATTGACATTCAAATATTTGTGAGCATTTGATTTGTAATTGTGATAAAAAAATATTAAGAAATCCAATATATATATATTCAAATATTTTTAGGCAACAGATGTGTATGTTGGTACTTAGATATCCACTTCATTTTTAAAAATTATTATTTGTGAATTAACATATTGATCTAGAAACACATAATTTGTCTTGAGATAGTAAAAAAAAATTGGAATAAACAAATAATATTATTTAAATTATTATTTTAATTGAAATAACATTACTTTTTATTATTTAAATAATTTTAAAAAAATCCAAATTTATAACCTAAAAAATCTTCCAACTATAAATTTTGATTGATTGAATTATAAAACAATTATCGTAGAAGGTATCATTTCATGAGATAACAATCTCATGTTTAAGCTCTAGTAAATGTGAATTATTATTTTTTTAAAAGTATTAAAAATTTTAATATATTTTTTTAAAAAAGTTTAGTTTTCTTTAATTTTTATAATTTTATAATTTTTCTTATAATTTTAATAATTTTAAAAAATAAGTTTTTAAGTTTTTCAGATGAAATATTGACATCATCATTGTAATAGGCTTAATTTGCCCGGGCCCAAAAGCACAAACAAAAATTACTTATAAAAATCAAATAAATAAATAAATTAAACAAAAGTCCACAGTCCAAATACATGGACCCAACGTGGCCCAAATCATTTTAATCTAAACACTAGCCTAGCTTAAATAGCTAAACCCAAACCCACTAAGACCACTAACCTAACCCTGGCCCAATTAATTTACCCAAACACAAAATACCCAAAAATGAAACCAAACCTACACCCATTACACCGGTCCAAATAACTAAAGCCCAAATTAGCCCAAAGCTAAGAAAACGAGAAACCCTAGGGTTTCTGCAAACTCCAGCCGCCGCAACAGTAGCCTCCAAGCGCTGCGCCGAGCCGTGCCACGTCACCGTACGGCCTCGCACTTGCAACAACCTGCAACAAACGCAACAAACAAATAGAGGCAGACAAAACAACACAAAGAATAGCAAGAAAGGACAGCAAATAATGCGAGATTTTTCTGTAATTTTTCCTTTTATTTTATTCTGTTGTTTTTCGGCCATAAAAAAGCCATTTTTCAGCATTTGTAAGGGTACACACACATATGGAATACAAGAAAAATCAAAATATTGAGAGGAATTGAAACAAAAGAAAAGATTTGAAGGTAGTTCTTCCGATTTCTGTTTTTTTTTCAAGCTTCTTTATTTTTTTTATTATTTTCTTTTTTTTATATACAAAAAAGAAGAGAAAAGGGAGAGATTGAAATACAAAACAAAAAGTTTGAGGTAAATCGGAACGTTCATATTGCTTTTCCATTTTTTTTCATTTTCGATTCGTTTTTTTTTGTATACATACGCGAAGAATAAAAGAAAGAGATGGGGGAGGGAGAGTTACCTTGAGGTCGAATCCCTGTTCTCTCCGTCGCAATCGGAGCATGAGCGAGGGTTCGAAGGCCTTTTCCGATCGGTCATCGGCAGAACGGCGCGGAGAGTGTTTGTTTTTTTTTAAAGTGAAAAAGTTATGTTTATTAAGGCTTCGAAACGGCGTCGCTTGGAGGTTCAGATCCGCGCGGTGACCCGACCCGGGGAGGATCCGCGCATTCTGACTTATTGGTTTATTTGTGCTGAGGGTCCCTTTATGTTTTGCTCAGTTTCAATCGGATTTCTTTCCATTTTTTTTAATTTGTATCGCATATTTAACCTTATTTTCATTTAAATCCATGGTAGAATGGCGCCGTTTCCGTGGACGGGATTTGAGCACACAAATTTGTGCGTTTATTTGTTGTTTTAGTCCCCTAATTTTGAATCGATTGCAATTTTAATCCTTCAAATGTTTTAATTTTGATTTAATCATTTTTTAGTTATCTTTACTATTATTTTTATTGTTCTTTTTAATCTTTTTTTTCTCGTTTTTTTGCTACTATTCTTACATTTTTTATTTGTTTATACCTTTTATTTATTTATTTATTTATTTATTATATTTTATGATTTTAAATCTTTTGTAAATAATGATATTCAATTTCGCTTATGTATTTTTATTTGTGAATTAAATTCATTATTTTAGTATTTTAGATTTATTATCATATATTTGTTTTTAAAAATTTGTCATATATTATTTTTAAAATGTTGTCTTATTACGATACATTAGTATTTTATCATGCATTTTTTATTATTTACTGTTATTTATATAATAATTTATTTTGTATAATCGATCAATGATTTCAAATTATATTCTTTTATACCAATTTCTATATATTTTACTCATGCAAAATATTCCAATGTATATTATTATATATTATTATTTACAATATGCTTATGAAATATTCATTCTAAATCCACGCTTGTATGTCTTTTAATATTCACTTCCAAATTCATTCAAATAAAGTTATTTTATTTAACATCATTCTTAATTTTCTTTTAAATCTACTTCCAAACTCAAATGTATCGTTGCTTTTTTTAAAATCATTGTTGAGATGATATATTCCTCACCTTAATGTGTCATTTGAAATTGATTATTGATTCTTTTAATTTTCAATTGTTAATGTTGGTATTTGCTTAATGTGCTTAAAATTATTATTGTTATTTTTATTTGAATTTACCTATTGCTTGCTTAATGTTTTTGTGTATGATTGGATTGCAAGTTATTCTATTACATTGTACATTTGTGTTCAATTGTCAGCAAATCTCATAAACAAACTACACCATCCAGAATCCTTTCTCGGAGGAAACACCGTCTGAGCTAGAAATGGCAAGACAAGAATTCGAACGAGAAAAGGCCAAGATGTCTCGGGACCTTAGTGCCCTACAAGAAGAAAACTATCAACTGAAGATTGAAGTTCAGGTTGAAAGGTCCAGGACTGAAAAAGTACAAAGAGAAGCCGAGATTGTGAGAAACGACTTAAGGGACCTTCATTTGGAAAACAAGAAATTAAGAAACACTATAAAGAATAGCGGGTTGGGCAAGTCGACAGCAGAATGGAAGGAAGAAATTAGCAATATCAAGGGAGGAATGGAGTTTTGGAAAGGAAAAGCAAAGAAAGAGGAGGAAAAGGCTGCGCGCGCTGTGATAGAGTTAAGAAGGAAGAACGCCAAGTATGAAATAGTGACTGCAAAATTGGCGAATAGTCAGTCTGAACATCAATAATTAAAAAGGAAAACACGAGATCTAGAAAATATGCTGCAATCTCGTCAACAACAATTAGATAACCTCTTGAAGGCTCTAGAAGAAAAGAGTGAGCAGTACGATAGGGACATTCACGCGTATGAAGGAACTCTCAAAGAAAAAGAAATGCAACTTGACTTCTTGATCAATGAAATTCGTAAAGCGGCTATGCAAGTTGTTCAATTATCAGATGAAGCCGAAGTTCTCAGTTGCCAATTCCCTCCGAGCCAAAGATCGAGCATATCAGAGTTTTTAGAGCAAGTGAAGAAACAAGGCAATGTGGCTAGGAAATTTGTGTAACTGTTGGAAAAATGAGAACTTTGTGTAATAGACTATGTTGATAAATGAAATGCCTAAATATGGGGCTATCTTGAAATCAACACCAATTTCTTGCATTTCATTCATAACTTACATTCATTTAACATTTATGCATTCATTCATGCATCAATTCATTCATTGCATATCCCATACTCGTTCGCTGAGATTAAAGCGTACAATTCGCAGTTGCCAGACTTCAAGACTGGAACCACGTCATCCGTATAAAACGCGCCGACAAGCTAGAGTAATGGAGAATGAATTCAATGAGAGAATTGAAAGGATGGAAAGGGCTCAAAAGGAATTACAAGAGCAACTGGCCAAATCGCAACAAGAGACGAGAGACCTAATGGTGAGATCTCGAGAGGAATCGCTCGAGCAAAGAGATCAGATGGCTAAAATGATGGAGATGATGACAATTTTGGTCAAAGGAAAGGGACCCATGCAGAACTCCGATGTTATGGAACCTCGGTCAAGAATTCACCATGATCAGGATCCATTCTATCCCTCAGGATTCACTCCACCGCCCGCATATACAATACAAAGAGGGTATACTCAAGAGGAACCCACTGGCTTGGAACATCGACCTATGCCACCTGCTCCACCCACTAATTTGGGGCAAGGAATGTTAGCGTCGAACCCAGGGGCTAGTCCTGCTAATCCACTAGTTCCAGATCTGGATGACCCAGCAGAGGTAGCCAAGTTGAAATTGGATAACCATGACGCAAAATATAGGAGTCTAGAGGAAAGACTCAAAGCAATAGAAGGCACTGAAGTCTTCTCCGCACTAGGTGCCAAGGAACTCAGTTTGGTACCTGATCTAATTTTGCCTCCGAAGTTCAAAGTGCCTAACTTTGAGAAGTATGATGGGACAAAGTGCCCAAAAGCACATCTCATTATGTTCTGTCGAAAGATGACCGGTTATGTGAACGAGGATAAACTACTCTTACATTGCTTTCAAGATAGTCTAATAGGGTCAGCTCTTCGGTGGTACAATCAACTCAGTAGAGAAAAGATTCGATCCTGGAAGGACTTGGCGTCAGCATTTTGCGAGCAGTACAAGCATGTATCGGATATGGTGCCAGACCGTATGACTTTGCAAATGATGGAGAAAAAGCCATCAGAGACCTTTAGACAGTATGCGCAGAGATGGAGAGACGTCTCAACTCAAGTGGAACCCCCACTAACAAAAACGGAGATAACCGTTCTCTTTATCAATACTTTAAAGGCACCGTTTTATGACAAATTAGTGGGAAGTGCTACGAAAGATTTCGCGGATATTGTAATATCCGGTGAACTCATAGAGAATGCCGTCAAGAGCGGTAGAATGGAAGGATTAGAAGGATCAAGAAAAGCAGCACCCTTAAAGAAGAAAGAGCCAGAAGCCCTCATGGTGGGAACTGGGAGTCGTTACATTCCCAATTCGTATCCTAATCAACCCCGACCTCGAGATTATCCACCCTCGAATTTCCATTATCCCCCTCAAACCCCTTACTACCAAGCACCACATCCATCCTGCCCCGTATACGCCACGAACAACCAAAGACCCGTCACCACTTTCCCACAAAACACGATACCCGCCCAAAGCCAACCCAGAAACGAACCAAGACCATCAAGGGCTAATCCCGAGAGACCGCAATTTACCCCCATCCCTGTGTCGTATGGGGAATTGTACCCAAAACTTTTAGAAAAACAGCTAATTTCTCCCCATTACATGGCACCCCTTAAACCTCCATACCCAAAGTGGTACGATCCAAACGCTAGTTGTGCATACCACGCAGGGAACCAAGGGCACTCTACTGAGAACTGTCTCGCTTTCAAAAGGAGAGTTCAAGGACTCATTGACGCGGGTATCTTACGATTCGATAGTGCTAGTAACGCCACGGGGAACCCGTTCCCTAACCATACCGAAGGGAATGTGAGCACAGTGGGGAAAGAGGATGAATGGAAGGTCAGAAGATGTGTGGCAGAAATAAGGACGCCTCTGCAGAAAATCTGGGAGGTATTAGTTAAGAAAGGATTGCTCTGTCACTCTGATAGAGTTTTTGGAGAAGAAGGTCAAAGTTTTTGCAATTTTCATGGGATTGTTGGGCACGACATTCAGTCGTGCGAGGACTTTAAAAGGTTACTTCAAGACCGGATGAATAATAAGGAGATCAAGGTCCTTAACAAGAGTGAAGATGCCAACGAAAGAGAAGTATGCGTCTCTGATAGCCAATCATCAGGGCCCCCTTATAGTGCTGATCGACCGTTGGTAATTTATTACGACGCGATGAGAGAGCCATTGAAACCACAGATGGTAATTGAAGTACCATCTCCTTTCCCGTATAAGGACAACAAAACAGTACCGTGGAGATATGATGTTAATATCGTTACACCGGAAGTTGAAAAGTCCAAAGCCATAATTGAAGATGTTGGAGAGGTAGGTCATTTTACTCGAAGTGGACGATGCTATTCTAAAGAAGTTGAACCGGTAAAGAAAAGTAGCGACTCGAAGCAAAAAGGGAAAGCAGTGATGCACGAGGTCGAAGTCGAGCAAGAAATTCCACCCGTGCAAGAAACTAAAAAGCCTGTGAATGAGGAAGAAGCTCAAGAATTCTTGAAATTTATTAAGCACAGCGAATATAGTGTGGTGGAACAACTGAGCAAGCAGCCAGCTCGAATCTCAGTTCTATCTCTACTGTTAAATTCAGAGCCACACCGGAACGCTTTATTGAAGGTGTTAAATCAAGCTTACGTGGCCAACAACATATCTGTCGAAAAGCTTGATAGGTGGGTAAACAATCTGAATGCGGACAACTTCATCTCTTTTAGTGATGATGAGATACCGCTAAATGGTAGAGGTTCGGTGAAAGCGCTGCATATCACGACCCGCTGCAAGGGCTACATAATACCGAACGTACTCATCGATAATGGGTCAGCATTAAATGTTATGCCATTGGCTACACTTTCCAGAATACCGATAGATTTGTCCTACTTAAAGCCCTGTCATTCCACGGTAAGGGCCTTCGACGGGACGAGGCGTGAAGTCATGGGAAAGGTCGAAATCCCTTTGGAAGTGGGCCCCTACATATATGAGGTCGAATTCCAAGTCATGGACATTACACCCTCTTATAACTGCCTTTTTGGAAGACCTTGGATTCATTCTGCTGGAGCAGTCCCATCATCCCTCCATCAAAAAGTGAAATTCATCATGGATGGCTGTTTGGTCACAGTCGAGGGCGAAGAAGACATCATCGCATCTATCTCTGCTGATGCGCCATACCTGGAAGTAAGCAAGGATGCAGTGGAATGTTCCTTTCGATCCCTTGAATTCATCAATGCCACTTTCGTCGCTGAGGGAAATAGAATTCCGATGCCAAAACTGTCGAGAAATACCAGAATGGGTGTCAAGTTGACCATAGGAAGGGGAGCTCGTGCGAGAAGAGGTTTAGGGAGACATCTGCAAGGAATAGTGAGGGCTTTAAAGCCAGTGCACCACAAGGCCCGATACGGTTTGGGGTTCCAGCATGACATGCGCCAAAGAAGAAGACAGTGGAAGAAGGATCAAGAGAGAAGAATTGCAAGAAATTTGGGCCGAGAACCAGAATAGGAACTAATAGAGTACCCTCCTTTGTCAAAAACATTTACATCTGCGGGAATGATGTACCCTGGACAAGAGGATCCATGAAACATGCTGGGATTAATTGAAAAGGATTTTCAGAATGCTAGTATAAATGTCATTGACAAAGAAGCTGGTGCAAGTAAAGATGTCTCGAGGATACGCCCTTGCCCTCCTGGTTTCATGTTGAACAATTGGATTGCTGAGGAGCTTCTTGTAGTTTATAAGCCTTCAGAGTAATGCCAAACATCAACCTTCTATTGTGTCCTTAGATATAATAGAGTTCTTTTGTAAGAGTTTGCATTCGCTCTTTATCATTTAAATGAATTTCAATGAAGATGTATTTTGTCATGATCTTTCACATTATCACTAATTTCATAATCATTTTCTCATTTCATAGCCAATCCTTACATTTGCCTCATCCCATGACATAACATTTCGTTTACTTGGATGCCCCTCTATAGTTTCCTTTTCTATTTAACTTTCAGGTGTTCAGATGTCAACAGCATGAACAAACCCGTTACGAGTCCTAAAATCGACTTTGAGAAGGTTGTTTGTTTAGGAGAATTCGAAGCCGAAGAAAACGCTGAAGACTATGTCTCATCTTCTGATTTGCTAAGAATGGTGGAACAAGAGGATAAACAGATTTTGCCTCATCAAGAATCTGTTGAAACAATAAATCTGGGAACTGAAGAAAGGAAGCAAGAAGTGAAGATTGGGACTTCTATTTCAGGGGGCACCAGGAATAATTTGATTGCTTTGCTCTGTGAATACAAAGATGTATTCGCATGGTCATATCAGGACATACCAGGATTGGATGAAGATGTAGCGGTCCATAAGCTCCCATTAAAGCCAGAATGTAAGCCTATTCAACAAAAGCTAAGACGGATGAGGCTTGAGATGTTGTTGAAGATAAAAGAGGAAGTCAAGAAGCAATTTGATGCTGGCTTCCTACAAGCCTCCAAATATCCAGAATGAGTGGCTAACATAGTCCCGGTGCCAAAGAAAGACGGCAAAGCACGAATGTGCGTGGATTATCGTGACCTGAATCGAGCAAGTCCTAAAGATAATTTTCCCTTACCACACATTGATACGTTGGTGGATAACACAGCAAAACATTCATTGTTTTCTTTAATGGATGGATTCTCGGGGAATAATCAGATCAAGATGGCCCCTGAGGATATGAAGAAAACTACCTTCGTAACAATGTGGGGAACATTCTGCTACAAGGTGATGCCATTTGGGTTAAAGAATGCTGGGGCAACATATCAGAGGGCTATGGTAACGTTATTCCATGACATGATGCATAAAGAAATAGAGGTCTACGTCGACGATATGATTGCTAAATCCCGAGGGGAAAAAGAGCATGTAGTGAACCTGAAGAAGTTGTTCGATAGACTAAGAAAGTTCCAGCTACAGCTTAATCCGGCCAAATGTACATTTGGGGCTACCTCGGGAAAATTGTTGGGCTTCATTGTCAGTGAAAGAGGTATCGAGGTTGATCCAAATAAAATAAAAGCCATTCAAGAGTTACCACCTTCGCGCACGCAAAATGAAGTTAGAGGATTTTTAGGGAGGTTAAACTACATCACCCGATTCATCGCTCAACTTACTAACCAATGCGACCCAATCTTTCAGCTTCTTCGAAAACATAACCCGGGAGAATGGAATGAGGAATGCCAGGTGGCCTTTGATAAGATAAAACAATATTTGTCTAGTCCTCCAGTACTAGTACCGCCAACTCCGGGAAGACCATTAATTTTGTATCTGACAGTGTTCGAAAATTCAATGGGTTGCGTACTGGGGCAGCATGACGAGTCAGGAAAGAAAGAAAAGGCGATCTACTACCTCAGTAAAAAGTTCACTGAATACGAGGTAAAGTATTCGTCTATTGAAAAATATTGTTGTGCTCTAGTTTGGGTAGCTCGGAGACTCAGGCAATATATGTTGTATCATACAACATGGTTAATTTCAAAGCTGGACCCAATAAAGTACATGATGGAATCATCTGCACTCTCAAGAAGAATGGCACGATGGCAGATTTTACTATCGGAGTACGACATTGTCTATGTGAGTCAAAAGTCCATAAAAGGAAGCGCAATAGCTGACTTCTTAGCAACCCGAACAATGGATGAATATGAGCCATTGAGATTTGATTTCCTGGATGAAGATTTGATGTGCATTACAGAAAAAAATGGCGAGTCATCAAAAAGGAAGTCATGGAAGATGAGCTTTGATGGTGCATCGAACGCATTGGGGCATGGGATTGGAGCAGTCTTAGTATCACCAAAAGGGAACCATTACCCACTCACTGCCAGGCTGAATATCTTCTGTACCAATAACATAGCGGAATATGAGGCATGTATCATGGGACTTCGTGCAGCTATTGAACGAAACGTCAAAACTTTAGAGGTATACGGAGACTCAGCCTTGGTGATTTACCAAATCCGTGGAGATTGAGAAGTGAGAGACTCGAAACTGGTTAAATACAGAGATCTAGTGGCAGAGTTGATTAAAGAATTCGAAGAAATAATTTTTAATTACCTCCCACGAGAAGAAAACCAATTGGCTGATGCCTTGGCCACTTTGGCTTCAATGTTTAAAGCAAATAGGGAAACATAAATAATGCCTCTTCAAATGAGCATATATGAAGTCCCTGCACATTGTTTCAGCATTGAGAAAGAGATAGATGGACGGCCATGGTTCCATGATGTCTTAGAATATATCAAGAATCAAAAGTATCCCGAACAAGCAAATGAGAACGATAAAAGAACAATTAGAAGAATGGCAGCGGGATTTGTTCTTGATGGGGACATCCTGTACAAAAGAGGAAAAGATCAGGTGCTCTTGAGATGCGTAGATGCTGTTGAAGCCAGAAAAATACTTAAAGATGTCCATGAGGGAATTTGCGGGACACATGCCAATGGTTTCACTATGGCCAGGAAGATTATGAGACTCGGATATTACTGGCTGACGATGGAAAGCGACTGCATTAATTTCGCACGAAAATGCCACAAATGTCAAATTTATGGTGATAAAATTCATGTAGCCCCTTTGCCCCTTCACGTTATGACTTCTCCGTGGCCTTTTTCTATGTGGGGCATGGATGTTATAGGACCAATTTCTCCAAAAGCTTCTAATGGACACCGATTTATTTTTGTGGTTATTGATTACTTCACAAAATGGATAGAAGCCGCATCGTTTGCCAATGTGACGAAGACTGCGGTTTGCAGGTTTTTGAAAAAGGAAATCATTTGTCGATATGGTTTGCCTGAAAGAATCATTTCAGATAACGCCTTGAATTTGAACAACAAGATGATGAAAGAAGTGTGTGAGCAATTCCAAATAAAGCATCATAACTCCTCGTCTTATCGCCCAAAGATGAATGGAGCTGTTGAAGCGGCCAACAAGAATATTAAGAAGATTATTGGGAAAATGACCGAGACATATAAAGACTGGCACGAGAAGCTACCATTTACTTTGTATGCATATCGCACATCTATACGGACATCTACGGGGGCAACTCCTTTCTCTCTGGTCTATGGAATGGAAGCTGTGCTACCTATCGAAGTTGAGATCCCCTCTCTACGAGTCTTAATGGAGTCGAAATTAGAGGAAGCAGAATGGGTTCGAACTCGATATGACTAGCTAAACCTCATCGAAGAAAAACGTCTAAAGGCAATTTGTCATGGATAGATGTGCCAGAAGAGGATGATCGCGGCCCATGACAAGAAGGTATGGCCAAGAGAATTTCACGAAGGAGAACTCGTGCTGAGAAAGATTCTCCCAATACAAAAAGACCTGCGAGGAAAATGGGCACCAAATTGGGAAGGACCATATGTCGTAAAGAAGGCTTTCTCAGGAGGAGCTTTGATTCTCACTGAGATGGATGAGAATGAGTTACCGAATCCAGTGAATTCAGATGCTGTGAAGAAATATTATGCCTGAAAAAAAAGGAACAAGGTGAAAACCCAAAAAGGGCGTCTTGATTAGTACAAAAAGATTAAGATGAAAACCCGAGAGGGCGTCCTAATGAAACAAACCTGGCGGTCGAACGATAGGTCAAGCAATGAGGCTACAGTATTTGAAGCATTTCTGAAAGCTCGAAATCTTCTACGCAAGAAGCCGCGCTCGAAAAGATTTTTGATTGAGGAACGAGGAAGAGTTCATGTGTTGAATATCTAGAGCATTTGTATCCGTTGAATACGATCCTTTCTTTCTTTTTGACATTTTTTACTCTCATTGTTTAACTTGCTTTGTTTGCCACATTTGAAATAGATGAATATGAAATATCATTTTGTCCCTATCTGACCTTTTTCATGCATCTCATTATGTGTTTATTTACATGATAAATGGTGAAATGACATACTCTAAACAAAAGAAATGTTAAGCATTACCTGGATGACAATTTGATAAGCACAAGAGTCTCAAAGTAAGAACAAAGTTCAATCGGGGGCAGAAGAGTGATATCTGAGAAACGTCGATTACTCGTGAAGCTTGAAGACAAGTATAAGGACTGAAGAGAAAGTCGAGAATCAAAGCAATGAACACAGATCCTCAACAATCGTGGCTAAATGGATATACGACAAACATGTTTAAGGAGCACTGCATAATCATGGAGGCATAAAAGCATTTAAGACAAACATGTGCATATCATGATAACATCATACATGGCATATACAGGTACTCCAGCAGAGCAAGAAATCTTGAATAAGAGTCGCACTGAATCAAAGGAAAATACATCTGAGTTCCACCAGTTGACATCTTTTGGTATTTTGATGTTTTTATTTCTGTTTCAAAAAAATCAACTCATACTACGAGAGGTGAGTTGAGCCTCAGGACACGCTGGGGTAATTTCAATTTCTGTTGTCAAAAATAATCAACTCATATTGCAAGAGGTGAGTTGAGCCTCGGGACACGCTAAGGTAATTTCAATTTCTGTTTTCAAAAATCAACTCATATTGCGAGAGGGTGAGTTGAGCCTCGGGACACGCTGAGGTAATTTCAATTTCTGTTTTCAAAATTCAACTCATATTGCAAGAAATGAGTTGAGCCTCAAGACACGTTGAGGTATTTTCAATTTTTGTCTTTCAAAAAAATCAACTCATACTGCGAGAGGTGAGTTGAGCCTCGGGACACGCTGACGTAATTTCAATTTCTATTTTCAAAATTCAACTCATATTGCGAGAAATGAGTTGAGCCTCAAGACACGTTGAGGTATTTTCAATTTCTGTTTTCAAAAAAATCAACTTATATTGCGAGAGGTGAGTTGAGCCTCGGTTCACATGCTGAGGTATTTTCAATTTCTGTCTTTCAAAAAAATCAACTCATATTGCAAGAGGTGAGTTGAGCTTCAGATCACACATTGTGGTATTTTTTCAATTTATATTGCGAAAGGTGAGTTGAGCTTTTTAATTTCTGCGAGAGGTGAGTTGAACCTCAAGACGCTGAGGTGTTTTCCATTTCTGTTCTTCAATTTCTGTGTTTCAAAAAAATCAGCTCATATTGCGAGTGGTGAGTTGAGCCTTGACTCACACGCTGAGGTATTTTCAAATTCTGTTTTTCAAATTTTGTTTTTCCAAAAAAAAATCAACTCATATTGCGAGAGGTGAGTTCAGCCTCAGGACACGCTGAGGTATTTTCAATTTTTTTTTTCTTTTCAATTTATGTTTGTCAAAAAAATCAACTCATATTGAGAGAGGTGAGTTGAGCCTCAAGCCACACGCTGAGGTATTTTCAATTGATGTTTTTTTTAATTTATGCTTTGCAAAAATCAACTCATATTACGAGAGGTGAGTTGAGCTTCGGGTCACATATCGAGTTTTAAAGAGTCAATTCATATTGCGAGAAATGAGTTAAGCTCAGGATCACATGCCGAGTAAAGAATAAAGACTGGAATTAATCGAAGACACAGATTTTATATCCCTGAAGTTACAGTGAAGCTAATTGAAGTTACAGTGGAGCTGATCGAGGATATCAGATCTTGCCTTTTTAAAGTGGCAGAAGAGAAGACCAAAACCTTATCTCACTGAAGCGATAGAAGAGCATATTGAAGTTGTAGATCTTATCTTTCTGAAGTTACAGTGAAGCGGATCGAAGCCACAAATCTCATATCCTTGAAGTTACATTGGAACATATTGAAGCTACAAGGCATATCTCCGAATTTGCAGTGGATTGAACCAAAGCTACAAGATGCGGTGGACTGAAAAGGGACTAACTAAACAAGAAGAGTTCCAAAGTAAGTCAAGACCGGGCAAGTTTGGTCTTCCTTGAAAGTCTTTGCTCTATTATCGTTACACGACAATGAGCAAAGAGGGGCAGTTGTAGAAGCCCAAATTGCCCGGGCCCGATTATATCAAAACCCAACCAAACCTTTAAACCCACTAAAACCCTTAACCCATGACCCATTTACATCTACCCAAACCCATTACAAAACCCAAATATTAAACCCAATTCAAAAGCCCATTAAACCCTCCCCAAAAAAAAAACCTAACCAAAAAAAAAAAGAAAAAACCTAACCCAAAAAAAAAGAAAAACCTAACACCCCCAAAAAAACTAAGAAACCCTAGCCACCTAGCCACTTTCCCACTTGCCCCATTTTTCCTCCCATTTTTGATATCCATTGTCTACCACCACCACCTACAAAATAGAAAAAGAAATAATAGAAAATCATGTAAAAGATGGCTATAAAAAGCCATTCAAAAATCATGTAAAAGGAGGGAATTTTGATCAATACAAAGAATTTATCTTCAAAAAATACCTAAAGGTGATTTTATCTTCTTTATTTTACTCTTTTTTATTTTTATTTTTTATTTTTTTTCCTTTTTTGAATCTATTAATCTATATATATACATCATAATAAAAGATATAATAAAAATATATATACAAAACAAATATTAAAAAAAATTACCTTTTCCAGCCACCACGTGCGGTGGCCGGCGCCGGTGACGGACGGCGGCCGACGGTCGGCCGGTGACCGGCCCCTGGCCGGATTTACCTTCCCCCCTCTCTTCTCTCTTCCCTCTCTCTTCTTTTTCATTTATTTTTCGTATTTACCTTGGATTTCATATTATTTTGCTATTTAATTTAGCTTTAAATATTAATCATGTTATATATGTAATATTGTTATCACTATTATTTTTATATATTGTTATTATTATATTATATTTAGCTATATATATATTTTCTTTATGTTCCGTTTCTTACTATTATATGCATATATATCTATTATTATATTTATTATTAATATTGTTAGCACTAGTACTTTTACTTAATGTGTATGTAGATATACATGTACATATTAATAGTTTTTTTATCATATGTATATATTGTATATATTATATTTATATTATATATATTCTTAATGTTATTAGTTGTATACTTCTTGTATATTTCTATGTATATACTTTATATTGTCTCATGTACATACTCCGAAATACTATTATACATATACGTATTTTTAATACCATATTGAGTATATATTATTGTATTTATTTTTATTCCGATTATACTTATTATTAATGTTAGTACATATATTTCACCATAAGTGTATATATACCTTTTTGTGTATATAATATTATTTTCGTATATTTAATTATTATTCTAAAAAAGGGTTATAATATGTACATATTTATGAAGTATTATTAATAGTATTATTTTTAAACATCATTGTTATTTCTAATATATATTATGTACATTTTTTATTTCTATTTTGTTTTTTTATTTGTCAATATTAATTATTATTATTCTAATATTTTGATATTTTAATATTTTATATTATTCACATCACTATTCACATTTTTTACAATAATATTCTTACATTTTTACTATCATTTTAGAAACTTTTTATATTTTAATTTTAAGAATAAGGCAATGTACCGATTTTAACATTAAGTCATCGATTTCATCGCTATGTTGGGTGAAATTCGTTGGCTTGTGTTAAAAAACGGGACACCCTTTCTAAAAAAATCGAAAACTAAAAATTCTCATTTTTCAATCGGATCACGATTAAATATTATATTGAACTCGTATTTTTGAAAATCAAGTCAACACATGTTTATGAGATACCAATTTTGGACGTCGCGAGGGTGCTAATACCTTCCTCGCGCGTAACTGACTCCCGAACCCCAATTTTTCTCTGGACTTTCACGTAGACCAAAATTCGGCCTTCTTTTTGTTTTAAAATAATTTTATTAGGTATCCGATCACACCTATAAAAAAGGATCGGTGGCGACTCCCTTTTTCAAATAAAATCGAGATTCAGTTTTCACATTTTCAATAATTACTTCGACTAGCGCCCGTGCCCAATTTTTAGGTCGCTACAACAAGCTGACAAGGAAAACTAGGAATAAAACTAAGCAATAATAGTCTTTTATTTTGTTATATGCACATGTTATATATTGTAAAGGACAAACTGTCTAGCTTGTTCGTGCACTAAGTTATTGCACCACTTGTTGTTTTGTTTATTGTAATATGGTTAGACAACAAGTTTTGAGGAATAAGTTTGTGGCTTTCACATGTTTGGTATTTTTTTATAAGGTCTTATAATGAAAAAAATGTAAAAATCATATGAAAAGGAAACTAAAAAACAACGAGAGTTTATGACATTGAGAACACTTCTATATGATGGGATGGTCGAAGCTAAAATTAGGGGATAATTTTGGTTAAAGAAAACTAATAATCGACTAAGTGAAACTACATGCAATAAAAATATCAAGCTTAGTGAGCACATTGTTGTTCAAGTCTAGGACACTTGAATCATTGTAGTTTAAGTGAGTGTAATTGTTTGAGAGTTCACATTATACGATTGCGAGGCTGAGACGCTGAGGAGGTTGGTTGGGTTTATTGTACTAGATTTTAGTTGTAGATTCATCTTTGGACAGGCTTGCAAATGTAGAATTGATACCAAGCTGCATAAACAGTTTTTATTGTTGTTTTTATGTTTATTCTCGTATTTGTATTGTTGTTTTTATGTTTATTCTCATATTTGTTCTCGTAACTTATTTTAAAAGAATATACAATAAATCTATTCATTAAGTTCTTACCAAACACACTTTCACTAACAAAAGAAGTGAACTAAAATTCCAAGTTAGAGAAAGAAGTTTACCTCAAATTGCAATTATGCAAATGACATATTTGGCACTTAGGCGAAGCATTTGAAATTGTCATTAAGGTACTATATATGGCCTTATCTAATTCTAGCTAAGATAGGCAAGATTATTATCCACTTCAAGACTAAGTTTTATGTCCAAATACGTAGCATTAAGTGAGTTATTATTTGATTTTTCTATCCCTTAATTTTCTCATGTTTTAACTATTTGGTTTCAATTTGAATTACTTAAGAGTTTTATCTCATTTGTTAGTAACTTATATATATATATATGGTTTTTACAATCAATAAAGCAATACACTTTTCACCTTTTTCTAAAACCTTATATGGTATCAGAGCTTTCTTCTATAAACAATTAATCATGGCTTAATTGAAATGTCAAATTTCATTTCATTCCTATTGTGCAATGCAAATGTGCAAGCTTAATGCACACTTTAGTATCTGAAATATATCGTTTTTCCCACAAGTTTTTTTGGCCCATTTCAGTCTCTAATATTATCAGGCATTCTCAGTTTAGTCCTTAATGTTATCAATTATTTTCAATTCAGTCTTTTGGACTTTAAAAAACTCGGTTGGGATATCTAACCAATCATAAATTTCCACATGTCATATGTTAACGTCACAATGACATCATCATCATCCAAAAATCATAAAAATCTCTAAAAATTATTAAAAAATTATTAAAAAATACAAAATATTAATAAAATTATAAAAATGATATATTTAAAAAAAATAAAAATATGCTAGAATTCTATAAAATAATAAAAAAAACTATAAATATTATTAGAAATTGTAAAATAATGTAAAAATATAAATTATTAGAAATTGTAAAAGATTGTAAAAAATTATTAAAACTTTTATAATAGTAAAACTTATTGTATCTTGGAATAAAGTATACATTTGCTAATCACATTTAAAATATTAAAAAATTGATATAATACTTTTATTTAGTTAAAAATATAAAATTAATTTTTATAAACAAATTGACATTCAAATATTTGTGAGCATTTGATTTGTAATTGTGATAAAAAAATATTAAGAAATCCAATATATATATATTCAAATATTTTTAGGCAACAGATGTGTATGTTGGTACTTAGATATCCACTTCATTTTTAAAAATTATTATTTGTGAATTAACATATTGATCTAGAAACACATAATTTGTCTTGAGATAGTAAAAAAAAATTGGAATAAACAAATAATATTATTTAAATTATTATTTTAATTGAAATAACATTACTTTTTATTATTTAAATAATTTTAAAAAAATCCAAATTTATAACCTAAAAAATCTTCCAACTATAAATTTTGATTGATTGAATTATAAAACAATTATCGTAGAAGGTATCATTTCATGAGATAACAATCTCATGTTTAAGCTCTAGTAAATGTGAATTATTATTTTTTTAAAAGTATTAAAAATTTTAATATATTTTTTAAAAAAGTTTAGTTTTCTTTAATTTTTATAATTTTATAATTTTTCTTATAATTTTAATAATTTTAAAAAATAAGTTTTTAAGTTTTTCAGATGAAATATTGACATCATCATTGTAATAGGCTTAATTTGCCCGGGCCCAAAAGCACAAACAAAAATTACTTATAAAAATCAAATAAATAAATAAATTAAACAAAAGTCCACAGTCCAAATACATGGACCCAACGTGGCCCAAATCATTTTAATCTAAACACTAGCCTAGCTTAAATAGCTAAACCCAAACCCACTAAGACCACTAACCTAACCCTGGCCCAATTAATTTACCCAAACACAAAATACCCAAAAATGAAACCAAACCTACACCCATTACACCGGTCCAAATAACTAAAGCCCAAATTAGCCCAAAGCTAAGAAAACGAGAAACCCTAGGGTTTCTGCAAACTCCAGCCGCCGCAACAGTAGCCTCCAAGCGCTGCGCCGAGCCGTGCCACGTCACCGTACGGCCTCGCACTTGCAACAACCTGCAACAAACGCAACAAACAAATAGAGGCAGACAAAACAACACAAAGAATAGCAAGAAAGGACAGCAAATAATGCGAGATTTTTCTGTAATTTTTCCTTTTATTTTATTCTGTTGTTTTTCGGCCATAAAAAGGCCATTTTTCAGCATTTGTAAGGGTACACACACATATGGAATACAAGAAAAATCAAAATATTGAGAGGAATTGAAACAAAAGAAAAGATTTGAAGGTAGTTCTTCCGATTTCTGTTTTTTTTTCAAGCTTCTTCGTTTTTTTTATTATTTTCTTTTTTTTTATATACAAAAAAGAAGAGAAAAGGGAGAGATTGAAATACAAAACAAAAAGTTTGAGGTAAATCGGAACGTTCATATTGCTTTTCCATTTTTTTTCATTTTCGATTCGTTCTTTTTTTTTTTGTATACATACGCGAAGAATAAAAGAAAGAGATGGGGGAGGGAGAGTTACCTTGAGGTCGAATCCCTGTTCTCTCTGTCGCAATCGGAGCATGAGCGAGGGTTCGGAGGCCTTTTCCGATCGGTCATCGGCAGAACGGCGCGGAGAGTGTTTGTTTTTTTTTAAAGTGAAAAAGTTATGTTTATTAAGGTTCTGTTAGCCTTTAAGCATAGGGATAAAACGCCGTCGTTTGAGCCAATACAATGGCTTCGAAACGGCGTCGCTTGGAGGTTCAGATCCGCGCGATGACCCGACCCGGGGAGGATCCGTGCATTTTGACTTATTGGTTTATTTGTGCTGAGGGTCCCTTTATGTTTTGCTCAGTTTCAATCGGATTTCTTTCCATTTTTTTTTAATTTGTATCGCATATTTAACCTTATTTTCATTTAAATCCATGGTAGAACGGCGCCGTTTCCGTGGACGGGATTTGAGCACACAAATTTGTGGGTTTATTTGTTGTTTTAGTCCCCTAATTTTGAATCGATTGCAATTTTAATCCTTCAAATGTTTTAATTTTGATTTAATCGTTTTTTAGTTATCTTTACTATTATTTTTATTGTTCTTTTTAATCTTTTTTTTCTCGTTTTTTTGCTACTATTCTTACATTTTTTATTTGTTTATACCTTTTATTTATTTATTTATTATATTTTATGATTTTAAATCTTTTGTAAATAATGATATTCAATTTCGCTTATGTATTTTTATTTGTGAATTAAATTCATTATTTTAGTATTTTAGATTTATTATCATATATTTGTTTTTAAAAATTTGTCATATATTATTTTTAAAATGTTGTCTTATTACGATACATTAGTATTTTATCATGCATTTTTTATTATTTACTGTTATTTATATAATAATTTATTTTGTATAATCGATCAATGATTTCAAATTATATTCTTTTATACCAATTTCTATATATTTTACTCATGCAAAATATTCCGATGTATATTATTATATATTATTATTTACAATATGCTTATGAAATATTCATTCTAAATCCACGCTTGTATGTCTTATAATATTCACTTCCAAATTCATTCAAATAAAGTTATTTTATTTAACATCATTCTTAATTTTCTTTTAAATCTACTTCCAAACTCAAATGTATCGTTGCTTTTTTTAAAATCATTGTTGAGATGATATATTCCTCACCTTAATGTGTCATTTGAAATTGATTATCGATTCTTTTAATTTTCAATTGTTAATGTTGGTATTTGCTTAATGTGCTTAAAATTATTATTGTTATTTTTATTTGAATTTACCTATTGCTTGCTTAATGTTTTTGTGTATGATTGGATTGCAAGTTATTCTATTACATTGTACATTTGTGTTCAATTGTATCATATTCGTTTTAAAAATAATATTTCATTAAAGCATTAGAATCATTTTATTTCACAAATTTTCAAAAAAGGCTCTATGTTCGCGATTCTCGAGATAATTGTGCCCTAACTTATTGGGCTTCGATTCTTCTCGTAGAACTCAAATAGCTAAGTGTTTTTTTAAACCCTATAACTTCTAAATGAAGCTCTTTGGGATTTCAAGATGTTGGATCTTAACTTATTGGATCTGATGTTTTGCTTCCTCGAATCAAGGATTTTTAAAATAAAGGCAATATTCGATATATTTAGGAATTTTGTGAAATCAAACCCTAACTTACTGGGTCTTGATTTTCTCATTTGACCCAATTAACCAAATACCCTTCTTAAAATGCATAGGTTTTGAAAATCAAAAGATAGACTTAATTTTGAGGATTTAAAATGTTGCACTCTAACTTACTGAGTGCGACAATTTATTTCTTTGAAATAAGTAAGTCTCATCATCCAATTTATTTCATTTAAATTTTCATTTCAAGGGATCGTATTTTAAAATCTTTTCAAAATTTCGACATTAAGACATTAAACAATCAGTTTGGTACCAATTTTGGGCGTCACGAGAATGCTAACCCTTCCTCGTGCGTAACCGACTCCCGAACCTGTTTTCTCAAGATTCGCAGACCTAAAATTTATTTTAATGGTGAACCGATCACACCTTAATAAAAGATCGGTGGCGACTCCCATTTTCATTTCTTTTAAAAAGGTCAAATTCCATTTTCAAATCAAAGTAATGATGGTTTCGACAATCATATACAAGTGACAACATACGATCGGTTAGATATCCCATCAGTTAGTTTTTAAAATCCAAATGACCAAATTGGAAACATTTGATAACATTAGAAACTGAAGCGAGCCAAAAAAAAAACTTGATTTTTCTTGTTATGCAAACTATGTTGCCATTTGAAAAGTCTAAGTCATGTTGTGAACTCTTAAGTATGTTGTTATGAAGCATGCAAACCTGTTTATGTTTGCTTGTGAAGCTCTCATGTTTGCTTTCTGTTACCATTGTTGTATTTTAAGTTAGCACAACTTTTGTTAAGACTTAAGTGGCATGTTGGAGATTAGGTTGAGAGTCAACGGAGAGTCATTTTCGTAGCTAATGTAACTTGTCAAATTCAGGCCGAAACTTTTAGAGCAGGTTTGAAGTGTTACATTGATTGGTATCAGAGCAAGTCAGGTTGAGCTCGTCGAAGCAAGGGCAAGCTAGGTAAGTTCGCCAAAAAGTAGTGAAATATGATCACCGGAGCTGAAAAAGATAAGTTAGTGTGTGAGAAAATTTGAAGTGCTCTATACGCATAATTGTACGATTGTTTGCTAGGGGAGGACTGGGAATAAACATAGCTAGTCAAAGTGGGAAACAATATATTTTAGAGACTAAAGCAAACATTAAATCAAATGCTCACAATGATCCACCAGTTCCTGTCGCACAATTATTGGATGCTTCAGATACAATATTTTCCTTTACATAATTTAAACCAATTTGAACTTTCCTCCATTCTCACTTATTTTCGTCGACCAAGAACCACCACCACCTAAATTACAAACCTTCCTCCATCACTACAACCTCCATTTTGCACCCACCTAATTGCTCAATCACCAACTTAAATTGAACCTACCTTAGCAGCCGGCGCTTTCCAACCATCCCATCCCTTTACTAGATCCAAGAATAATATTTTTAACCAAAAAAAATTGATTATATAGCCCGTGTAAACTCTACGTCCACACCAAAACCTCACAAGCAAACTTTGAAAAATCATCATTAGTAAGCTGCAATGCAATCTAAGTTTGAAGAATTGCAATGAAATAACACTCGGGAATTAATTTTACCAGACTTAGATGTTGCTATAGTTGATTGCAAATGGGTGTTTTAAGTAAAACAAAAACCAGATGACTCTGTGGATCGCCATAAAGCGAGATTAGTAGCGAAAGGATTTACTTAAACACCAGGTGTGGATTATCATTCAACCTTCAGTCCTGTTGTCAACCTGCAACAGTACGGTTTATGTTTTATGTGGCAGTGCAAAATCAATGGAAGTTGCACAAAATTGATGTTAATAATGCCTTTTTATAAGACTCACTTGACAAAACAGTTTTTGTGAAGCAACCTTTGGGTTTTGAGGATTCATCAAAGCAAAATTATGTATGCAAGTTAATCAAAGCCATCTATAGACTTAAACAAGCTCCTCAACAACGGCATAAAGAACTTACCAAGATTTTGTTGTACATGGGCTTCAAAAGGTCGTAATGTGATGCTTCTTTGTTCATTAAACATAGTGATTGCCTCTGCCTCTATTTACTGGTTTACGTGGATAACATTGTAATCACAGATAATAATCTAACACTCATAAGCACTATCATTTCCTAATGATCTGGAAAGTTTCCTATTAAAGATCTTGATAAACCAAAAATTGTTTTGGGCATTGAAGTGCTTCATACTCCATTTCTTTAACATAAAAGAATATTATTAAGCCTAATTCACTCATTACATCAACATCTTGGGGCAAGGCACAAAAACAAAATGTACTCTCAAAACAAACGGTGCAATGCACCCTTAACTCAGGAATAGAGCCCTTACTTCCTTACCCCTGCAAGTAGAACCAAGATCAAACAAACTAAAAAGAAAAGCATGGGAAAACCCAGATTAGCTACATACAGATATAAGATCCTTACACCTATTCACCCCTGCTCTGGCCAATCTATCAACTTCGCTGTTGTTCTCTTTTGGGATTTGATTTATCAATCGAATCGCTAACTTTCGAATATCACAGAACTTGAAGCATGAACACACGACATCTTTGAACATATATGGTGCTTTTGAAGGACACTTGAACCAACCCACAGTGCTTCGTACTCTTGATGATTTGCTATTGTTCCAAAGCAAATATGTTCTGGATATTCTTCAAGAGATAAACATGCATGAGAGCAAGAGTGTTCACACACCTACGAGTTCCACACAGATGTTATAATTGAATGTTGTGACAAATTTAACAAATGTCACAGGATATTGAAGAGTGCTAGGCAAGCTGTAATATTGGACATTTACTAGGTATGATATGTGTTTTTCTGTCAATGAACTATCCAAGTTCATACATAGTCCATTTGAAACTCACTGGAAAACAGTAAAGAGGTTGCTTTGATGCTTGCAGCAAAGTGCAAATTATAGACTTCGTATAATCAAACCATGTAAACTCCAATCTATATATTTATAGTGGCGTTGATTAGGCCGGTGACCCCAACGATCAAGCTTCTACAAGAGGCTATATTCTGAATTATGGTATTTCTCTCATAAGTTGATCATTGAAAAAGCAACCAACTATTGCACAGTCATCCATAGAAGCTGAATGCATAGCAATTGCTACAGTTGCATCTGAAATTCTTTGGGTCAACCATCTTTTACAAGAGCTTCAGGTTCCTCCAATTCCCCCATCAATGGTTTATTGTGGTAATTTTGGTGCAAGTTTTCGCTGCCAACATCGTCTGTTGCTTAGTAAAATGAAACATTTGGAGGTTGACATTTATTTTGTTTGGAATTATGTTGAACGCAAGTAGCTAGCTGTTTCACATATCCATGCAGCTGATCAAATTGCATACATCCTCACCAAGGCTCTTCTAGAGGCTTTTTTTTCATCACAATCTCTCCAAGTTAGTTGTTGAACCTCACCACTAAACTTGAGAGGGGTGTATTAGTGAAAGACCCGATCTTATCTGGCTCAAGACTACTTAATATTGAGTGAGTTATTATTTGATTTTTACTATCCCTTAGTTTTCTCTTGTTTTAGCTATTTGGTTTCTGTTTGAACTATTTAGGAGCTTTATCTTATTTGTTAGTCACTTATATATAATGATGTTTTTCACAATTAGTAAAATAGTGCAGTTATCATCTCCTTCTAAAACCTTATAAAGGTGACCTATAAGTTACAGCTTCTCTTTCATGTCAGTATGTTGAAGAAAAATATTAGTCTTGAGGTTGTGCCATTTTTGCTCCTCTAGAGTTAGGCCCCGATGGTTAGCCTTTGGTGTATCCTGCAGCAGTCATAAACAAGTTGCAAAGGATGAATGCATGAAGCAACTCGAGTATGTCAATAGGCATCAGGGAAATAAGCTCAAAATGAAATCACAAGAGCCACAAACTGAAGTCGCAAACAATGATGAGCTGGACAAGCTCGGTTTACAAGCTGATATGGAGTTGATGCAAGTTGAAAGGATTTGAATGAACTGATCAAGCCAAGCCAGGAATAAAATAAGCCATTATAGTCAGTTTATGTGTTTTGCATTTTACATGCTACATCATAAAAGACATCCCTCTAGGTTTCTGCTATATTTCATTTTGGGAATTCAAATATTTTACCACAAATATTGAGTAGAGTCAGTCATCCTCATACCTATATCCAAAAATGTACGGAACAAGTACATCAAATATGGTTAGTTCAAGAAAGATGAAGAGTTGAAGCAATATAGCACGAAACTGTTATCCAATTCTAACTCCACTATTGCACAGACCTTTCTTGAAGCATATATCCAAATCTAACTTCGAATCAAAAATTATTGATGCATTCTATTTCATATATTTCTAGCTATTTTTCACAAGCATTCCTTTAGGTTAAAGTTCTCAATTACATGTAAATTTTCTAATCAACAAGACAACAAAGAATATATTCATGGAAAACAAACCACTGGCAGTCATGTTCTTAACACTTGCTTTGATTCCAGCTATCATGAATTCATCTAATTCAAATGCTCATATGCACAAAGAAAAGAATTTAAAAATATATGGAAAATATGACCTATCTTTTCATTGATGAATATATGTATGTATTTAGATAATATAAGAATCATAATTCTCAAAACCTGAATCCAAAGTAAGGAGTGTTGATGGTTCAAGGACAAGAAAGGGTCAAAGGGGGTATCGGAGTTGACACTCCGGGACACACTCCAATGCCTGTTGACGGGCTGCCTGCCAAGTCCTTGCCCACTGCTTTTTATAAGCAATGAAATGAAAGTGTTTTTATGCGCGTATCAAGTATAAACAACTTCAATAAGCAATATAAGATTTTTAGAACAAAAAGGGGTTTTGATTGATGTCCGATTCTAATGCAATATCTGCAGGACACAGTAACTAAGCGTTTTCTCTTATAGCTATTATTTTTCTCTCTATCTATATATAAAAGAAGTATATTCTAGACGAGTTTTTACCTATCACTGCTTACCAGCTTCTTAGTCTTCTGTTTTCTAAATATTTCTCGGAGTTGATGTTTCTGATGAACTTCCTGTTGAGTCATCTGATGCAGCGTTTAGTAATGAACTATTTGCAACAGAGTCATTTCTAGGTTCAGACACGACGGGGATCTTAACAGCATCTCTTTCCATCTCCTTTTCGAGCTCTTCTTCCCTACGCAATGCGGTGAATTGTGTGTCCAAAGACTTGGCTGCTGATAGCCATGTAAAAACAATCATCAAAAGTATACCACCAAGGTATGGGGTTGAATTTGCAAGTGATCCAAAGGTCAAGATCATAAACTGTTGAATCAGAGCACCCCCTGATTTCCCTAATGGATTGCAAACAACATCAATGGCAGCCTTCCCTTTCACCTAAAGAAATCATCAAATAGGTTACATGTAAACGACCGGAAGTTCTGAAAAATATTCGAAATTGTGAGTAAAGATTCCGAACCTTGGTGTCTTCATCTAAAGGAATATAGGCCATTTCTTTGCATGGATCAAACAAACTGTACTTAGCACTCTTGCTGAAAATATTTTGCATGGCACCAACATATACAGCTGCAAGAAGAGGGGTCATGCCGAACTCTGCAAGGGCTGGTCCAAGTGGATCACCAAATAATATCAAGGAAAAGAAACCGACTCCAGTCAGAAGCAGGACAGTAGGTGTAATTTTTGCCGCAACTCCCCATCCATATTTGTCGAATATAAATTGACTTAGTAGCATCATAGTGAATGTAGCTATCCCAGTTGCAGTCGAGAAATCACCCATGAAGGAGGAGTATTCATTTGGACTTGGAAACTACAATATGGAGGGAGAATCATTAGTTAATAAGCCTGTTAAGATTGAAACTATATACATACATGCAGAAAAGTAACCATATAATTTTACCTGTGCTTTGAGCTTCGATTTCCAGGTAACTTCGACAAGGTTGATGCTAATACCATATGCAACCACCAAAGTAGCAAGATCCCTAATGTACCTTGATGATACCAAGAATTTCAAGCTCTCCATTGTTCCCATTTTAGGCTTTTCCTGCAAATAACATTAATCAAATTGTAGACACAAAATAAGCATGTCCCGGAGAGCCTAACAATCGAAGAAAACAAATACGGTAAACAAGGAGAATAGGTAGCCTATGGATTACCTTCTTCTTCCAGCTACGTGTGGGAAGAGGAACAAACTTATTCACCCACCAGTAAAGGAAACAGATAGTGAATCCCATCAGTACAACAATGCTCATCATTCCCTTTAAGGAGATGGCCCAACCGTCGACTCTGGGACCTAGATTTTTCCTCAAATTAGAGAAGTACTTAACAGTTCGACCGGAGAAAATGAGGGCAACATTAGCTCCTAGTCCGAATAGCGGATAGAATCTTTTTGCTTCCTCAACAGTAGTTATCTGCAGAAGGAAAATGAAACCAAAAAAGGTATATAAATGCTTGCACAAATGAAAGGTGCCACTAAACATGTAAGGTGAATGCCACCATCATGCTTGCACAAATGAAAAGCAACCCGAACTAGCAATCGAAAGGTAAATCGATGATGCAAATTGAGCATAGCTAACTACTTTTGAAATGCAGAAAGCAACCAGAATTAATGGAAAAAATTAAATTTATTGATGCAAATATATCATTGAACATACTAAACTAGTGTTCAAAACCAAAAGCTAGCTAACTCTATCACTTGTGGTTACCATCAGATGAAGAAAACATGCCATTAAAATACATAAAACTAGCATATGCTTATACAATCATGCAGATAAGCAATTTCCAAAATTCAGTAGGCTAAGATCATATAAATTACCTGATTGGCAAACCCCCAGAACAGAACTGAAATGACAACACTGCCCCAAAGTTCAGCCATGACATAGAACAAACAGAAACTCCAAATCCTCATAATTGCAAGAGGACCAAGAAACCTTGGTCCAAGAACTGCTAGAAGCTTATCAGAAAGGGCTTGAGGGTGGATATAATTGCTGAGAGGATACAACAGGAACCCAAATGCACCAAAAAAGGAACAATAACAGTGTAGAAAAGAGCCTTCTTAGACAACACGTTAGCCAACTTTGTATATAACAACATGAACCCGATAGCCATTGGCAAATTAACCCATGTCTTTAAAAATGGTATTATCTCTGCACTGCTTCCTTTAGCTGTTACAACCAAGACATCCTTTGTATCCCTAAGGATTGTATAATTGAAAAGTATACAAAAGAACATTAACCCAAGTGGTATAATCTTCTTAAGTGTCAGAATCTCAATTCCCATGAATTTTGGCTTCTCATTTTCATTAAAAAAAGGGCTGCTTCCCATCAGCTGCAGAAGCAGCCTTAGCCTTGCTGTTGGTGCAAGAGGCAGCAACAAAAGAGAGAACAAGAGCACAGAACATGAAGCAAGGTGCAAGAAGCATTTTTACTTGCTCACAAATGTGCAGCAAGGGAGCTAAAGGCTGATAGCTCATTCAGCTCATTCATTCAACTAGAAAAAACATACAGTTATAGTCAAATACATCACCAAATAGTCAACTAACCCCACTAATCAGCATTGGGACTATTAAAACATTGCTTGTACACATAAACAAGCCACCTAAACTAGTCATTCAACACCTAATGCATCAAGTTGTCATCAACTTGTCCATTTTAAACTAGATTAATTGGAATGAAACTAAAGAGAAACCTTGCTGTTACAGCAAGCATATGTGCTGCAGCATGTCATCAAGCTGCATGCACTTCAACCACAAAATGTAACAACAGCATGGTTGGCCAATTTCCAATACTCCTCCTTGGACTCCATGCTACAAATACCAGTCATTCATCAAGTTTTTTGAACTTGGCAGCTCTTAGATGCTTTGATTCAAGCTGACCAATTCATTTTCTTCTTGCACAAACAGTTCGTGAGTATAGTTGCTTGCCTTCATTCTGCCATTTTGGCTTGCAATTCGACAGGCTCACACTTTGCTTACTGTCTTCAAGAGGCTTGCAACTATACAACACGCATTGAGCTTCCACATGTTGCTGAGCTCACACCTTTGACAGACTCACATATTTGCATATTGTCTTCAACAGGTGTCTTCATCAGGCTCGCACTTTGCTAAGCTTGCAGCTTTGACATCTTGCTAAGCTTGCACATTTGGAAAGCTCACACCTTTCCTTTAAACTCCTCCAGCTTATTCAAGCTAGTTTGGGGATCTTATAAGTTTGAGCCGATATTATCTTCTCTACAAGCAGTCCTTAATGACTTGCTTGTGCTTTGACAGCTTCTTTCTTTTCAACAAGCAGGGGAAGCAAAATCAATGGTCCCGTAAGACATAGGCTCATGATACCAATTGTTGGTGCAAGAGGCAGCAGCAGACTGCTTTTCAATCTTGCTTGTATGGCAAGCCTCGACCCTTGCTGGAGAAATAAACTCAGAAGCAAGAACAGAAACACATGCAAATGGAAAACAAAGAAATTGAGAGAGTAATTTTGAATGAAAAGAGCTGATATTTTTCATTCATTCTTTTAGAAGGCATAATGCCAATACATATAAGAGATTACAACAGCAAAACAAACAAGTTATCACCTAATAACTTACCTAACACCACTAATTTGCCTAGTAACTCGGTAAACTTGTTTGAATACATAAACAGCTACCTAAACTTGTCATTCATCACTTAGTTACATCAAAATGCAGCTACCAACTAAGTTTGATCCTAACTAAATACAAAACATTCAATTAAGGAAACTAAATGGATAGCTTCAGCTTGCTGCACCAATTTTGCTGTTGAAGCACGTTCCTTGCATGGCCACCTTTGCTGCTACATGGGAGCTGACTTCAACACTCCTCCTCAGCTTCTATGCAGCAGACTCCTAGCTCCCTCTTTAGGCTTAGAAATCTTGATACACCAAGAGGCTTTGTGAAGATATCAGCAATCTGATTTTCAGAATTGCAATGGATTAGCTCGATATCTCGAGCTTGTTCCATTTCTCTTATCACATGGAGTTTGATGTTGAAATGTTTTGTCCTGCCATGGAAGACAGGATTTTTAGCAATAGCAACTGCTGACTTGTTGTCACAATGTATCACAGTTGCTTCATTCTGCTGTAGATTCAAGTCGCTCAAAATTTTTCTCAGCCATATAGCTTGATTAACAGCATTGGCAGCTGCTACATACTCTGCTTCTGCTGTCGATTGAGCCACCATTGTTTGTTTTCTTGAGCTCCAACAAATCATAGCTGAGCCAAGTGTAAAAGCATAGCCAGAAGTGCTCTTCATATCATCCTTTGAACCAGCCCAATCGCTATCAGTGTAGCCAATCAGTTTCAACTCTTCAGCCCTTCTAAATTGTATTCCATGGTTTAAGGTACCTTTGATGTACCTCAGAACCCTTTTTCCTGCTTTATAATGCTGCTGATTACAGCAATGCATGAATCGTGACAGCATGCTCACAGCAAATAGAATGTCAGGTCTTGTTGCTGTCAAATACAATAAACAGCCAACAAGGCTTCTGTAATCTGTTTCACAGACAGATTCATGTTCCTCCTGGCTCGATAGCTTTATGCCAATAGCCATTGGTGTGCTCACTGGTTTACAATTCTCCATTGAGAATTTAGCCAGCACTTTCAAGGCAAATGTCTTTTGTTTCAAGAAGATTCCTCCTTCTACTTGATTGACTTCCATTCCTAGGAAATATGTCATCAATCCCAGGTCTGACATCTCAAACATTTCCTTCATTCTTGCTTTGAAATCAGCCATCATTAACTTGTCTCCTCCAGTCACTAGAAGATCATCAACATATAGTGACACAATAAGCTGTGTTTCAGCTCCATTCCTCTTAACATAGAGTGTTGGCTCACTAGCACTCCTTTCAAATCCCAAACTGACCAAGTATGAGTCAATTCGAGCATACCAGGCTCGAGGGGCCTGTTTTAGGCCATACAAGGCCTTTCTTAGCCTATACACCAAATGTTCCTTACCAGGCATTATAAAACCTGGGGGTTGCTCGATGTATATCTCCTCTTCTAGGAATCCATTGAGGAATGCAGACTTGACATCCATTTGGTGGATTGTCCACTGGTTCTGAGCAGCAACTGCAATAAGCAATCTGATTGTATCGAGTCTGGCTACTGGAGCAAATGTTTCCATGTAGTCCAGACCATACCTTTGACTGAAGCCCTTTACAACTAGCCTGGCCTTTAGCTTGTTTAAACTTCCATCCGCATTGTGCTTCACTCGATAGACCCATTTTACACCGATAGTCTTTCTATTGGCAGGCTTTTCAACCAACTCCCATGTCTGATTCTTTACAATCATGTTGATTTCATCAACCATAGCTTGTTTCCAACCTTCATCTGCCTCAGCCTCTTCAAAACTGCTAGGTTCTGCTATTGCAACCTGTGCCCTTTCATAAATATCTTCTAGGGGCCTTGTGCCTCTCACAGGCACATCATCAACATCCATTTCAGGTCCTAGCTGCTCAAGTTCAGCTTGATTAGGCACTAGGTCTTCTGAAATTGCTTCTGGCTCATTTTTCTCCCAATTCCAGCAGGCTTTTTCATCAAAGATGACATCTCTGCTCACCTGGACTTTGTTTGTCAAGGGATCCAGAACCCTGTAGCCCTTTTTGACTGAGCTGTAGCCTACTAGAACACCTGGTTGAGCCCTTTTAGAGAGCTTGTCTCTCTTTGCTGCTGGTATTTGTGCATAACACAGGCAACCAAACACCTTCAGATGTGCCAAGGAAGGCTTGAAACTGAACCAAGCCTCGAAAGGTGTCTCGGATGCAAGAGCTTTGGTAGGAAGCCTGTTCTAAAGGTAAACAGCAGTGTTTACTGCCTCAGCCCACATGGTCTTGGGCAGTTCCTTTTCAAACAGGAGACATCTGGCCATATCCATCAGACTTCTGTTCTTTCTTTCAGCTACCCCATTCTGCTGAGGTGTGTATACATTTGTAAGCTGATGTTTGATACCAGCATCATTGCAAATGGCTTGAAACTGAGTTGAAGTGTACTCAGTGCCATTGTCTGTCCTTATCGATTTCAGCTTGTAACCTGTTTCTGTTTCTACAGCATTTTTAAACTTCACAAACACTTGAGCTACCTCAGACTTGTGTTTTAAGAAGAAAATCCAGCAAAACCTTGTAAGATCATCAATAAAGAGAATGAAATACCTGTTTTTGCTGAGTGATTCAGTCCTCATCGGGCCACATACATCAGAGTGCACCAGCTGCAGTCTTTCAGTAGCTCTCCAAGCTGAATTTTTAGGAAATGGCAGTCTTGCATGTTTCCCCATCTGGCAAACTTCACACACATCATCATGCTCCACTGAGCTGGTGAAGTTCTCTGCCAAGCCCTCTTTGACCAATCGAGCCATTGATCTGAAGTTGGCATGTCCAAACCTTTGATGCCAAAGCTTGAAGTCATCAATAGAAGTTGTGTATGCTGAGTTTGAGTCATTTGCCCAGTGAACCTCAAAGCATTTATCAGTCATTGTGACTGTCATAAGGCTTGATCCACTTGGATCAGTAATGTGGCATTGTTTGTCCTTGAACACAACAGAATAACCTTTCTCGAGCAGTTGAGCTATGCTGAGAAGGTTTCTGTCAATCTCTGGCACCAACAGCACATTTGGAATGATCTTGTTGCCTGTGGGAGTACATATCAGCACTTCTCCTCTTCCTTCAGCCCTTATAAACTGACCATTTCCAACCTTGACCTTGGTTTTATAACTTCTGTCCAAGGTTTTAAACAAGGAGGCATCTGGTGACATGTGGTTAGTGCAACCACTATCCAGCAACCAGCCTTTTGAGCATTTTTTCTCAGCAGCTAAACAGGAAACAGCAAAGACCTGTTCTTCTTGGTCACTACTGTCCTCAGCTACTCGAGCTTCAACCTTTGACTGCTGAAATTGATTCTGCTTTGGCTTACTCCTGTTTTTACAGACCCTTTCAACATGGCCCTTCTTCTTGCAGTGTTGGCATACTGCATCTGGCCTAAACCAGCATCTGTCTTCTGGATGGCCTAGCTTCTTGCAATATCTGCAGGGCTGGTCATTGCTCCTTGCAGCATCAGGCTTAGGCCTGCTTTTCCAAAGCTTTTTGCCTCTTTGAGCATTGGTGCTCAAGGCTTCTCTGGCCTTGACATTGAATGCACCTTCCTGGTTGTCTTCAGTCCTGCTAGCTCTTCTTTGTTCCTGAGCATAGAAGGTGTTGATTAGCTCAGTCAAAGAGATGGTAGCAAGATCTCTTGAGTCCTCTAAAGAGGATATCCTGGCCTCATATCTCTCAGGCAAAGTGGAGAGAACTTTTTCCACTATCCTTGCCTCATCAAAGTGCTCACCTAGGAGCCTTATACTGTTAACCACTGCCATGATTCTGTCTGCATACTGTTTCACTGTTTCTTCTTCCTTCATTTTCAGGTTCTCGAAATCCCTTCTCAAATTCAACAGCTGCTGTTGCCTTGTTCTCTCAGTGCCTTGAAACTCCTCCTTAAGCTTATCCCAGGCCTGTTTTGGAGTCTCACAGGCCATGATTCTGGTGAAGATGACATCTGGCACACAGTTCTGGATGCAGGACATGGCTTTGTGCCTTTTGGTCCTCTCATCAGCATGTTGCCTAATCTGAGCTACTGTGGGATTAGCCCTCAGTGGTGCTGGCTCAGTATCTGTGTTGACAACTTCCCACAGATCGAAGGCCTGTAGGTAAGTCTTCATCTTGACCAGCCATATGTGAAAGCCTTCTCCATTGAAGACTGGTGGGGCTGCTGGTGAAAATCCTGAAGAAGCCATCAGGTTCCTTGGTTTGAAGCAACAGGTCCACTAAGACAAGAGCTCTAATACCAATTGTTGGTGCAAGAGGCATCAACAAAAGAGAGAACAAGAGCACAGAACATGAAGCAAGGTGCAAGAAGCATTTTTACTTGCTCACAAATGTGCAGCAAGGGAGCTAAAGGCTGATAGCTCATTCAGCTCATTCATTCAACTAGAAAAAACATACATTTATAGTCAAATACATCACCAAATAGTCAACTAACCCCACTAATCAGCATTGGGACTATTAAAACATTGCTTGTACACATAAACAAGCCACCTAAACTAGTCATTCAACACCTAATGCATCAAGTTGTCATCAACTTGTCCATTTTAAACTAGATTAATTAGAATGAAACTAAAGAGAAACCTTGCTGTTACAGCAAGCATATGTGCTGCAGCATGTCATCAAGCTGCATGCACTTCAACCATAAAATGTAACAGCAGCATGGTTGGCCAATTTCCAATACTTGCAAATGAAGGGTACACCATTTGGTTTTGCTACAACACTTAGAACTCTTCTATAAAACAAACATAACCCATTAAAGCCTAAAGGTTTAGAAGCAAAAAGCCTATGGGTTAAGCCTTGTGATGGATTCAAAAGACTACTAGCTTTGGTTGGTTTGGGAGGTAATGAAAGAAGCCCTCTGGTTTGTAAAACAGCTTCCATGTCTATCTCCCTTAAGGTTCCTTCAAAAGAACTGAAAATTTAAATAAAAAGAAGAACAAAAACTTAAAGCTTTGAACATAAAGAGAGAATCTTTAATCAAAGTTAAAAGACTTTAAAATCTTTTAAGTTCAAAAGTAAAGAATTTTTTTATTAAGGGTCATTAAGAAGAGGTTAGAGCAGTTAATAAGAATGACAAAATTTTGCAGATTAGAAGAGAACACATGGAGGAGGGTGATTTACGTATTTATATGGGAAACCAGAAACAAAAAGAAACTGAAGAAGGAATCCCAATACAATCTCACCCAAGCTTTTACCATTTTTGAATGAAAATATCAATTTGGGTATTTAAAAAGTGATCCGATTTTCCTTCATTGCCTTTGGAGGACCAGTTTGAAGATAAACGTTATGGAATAAAGTAAATTCTTCACTTTTAGTGACACAACGTCGGCAAAGGAATAGATATAAATAATGGGTGATATCTGTTTGGTTAAATTTTTTGAACTAAAAATATTACTAAATTTATCATAAAAGTTATAAGTTTTATAAAGTAAATCAAATTTTTCTTTAAGAAAAACTTTAGAAAATTTGGGAACATAAATTTATCTTATTTTTAGGCACTAATTATAACATTAAAATAAAAACTTTAAAGGATTTAAATGAAATTTTACAAATTAACCTTCAATGGGACAATCCATATCAAAATCATCATTATCGATTGTCAAACCATAAGCAGTATCTGATCACTAAACACAAAGGCATTCCATCATTCAAAGAAATGGCAAATGAAATCGCCACCCTGGTTTCCAGCCAACGCTAATTCTTGATGCAAACACACAACATTTTGGTCAAGTTATGGCTAAATGTTTTTAGGTTAATAGGTAATATTATTTGGTAAATGATCCTACCACTGTAAAATAAATTAATTTTTCTATACAATAATATATATATAAGTCTCTCAATTATATAAAATATTTCAAGACTTGTTAATCGTAAACATGGGCTCTTGTCAACTAAGAATGCAATGTTCCAATCTAATCCAATCTTTCAAATATGTTTATTAAGTGATATGATTTTCATTAATAGGTTAGATACAATCCACATAATCAACCCAACTCATAATCATGTCTCAATAATTGTCCAATGAGTGAGCACTCCTCCGGACAATCCATTACTTTTTTTTATATTTTTCAACATCCTCCTCCTTTGAAAACTGAAGACTCCCTTTCAATGAAGTAGTAGAAAACATAATCTCCCCCTTTGGATAGTCCCCCACTTCAAGAATAGCTTTCAGGATCTTTAAGCATTCATTCTTTTCTCCTTTTTGGGTTAACAAAATGTCAATCTAATCTTCATTGAGCAAGGCAAGTACATCAGCCACCAAAGCCTTTTGCTTGTCAATCTATTTAATCACAAATTTGGTTTCAGCTCGCAACCTATCACAATGCCTTTGGTTGAATTCAATGAAGCTCCAAGTTTAGCAATTGTTCGTTGTCTGATGCCTTTGGGGATGGAAGTAGTGCTTGCGGGAGTGGGCAATTCCTAGAAAGGAGCCTCTTCCTTGTCATCCTTCTCGGGGTCAGAGCCTGAGACCCCTTCATGTTCATTCAAAACACGTTTTCCCTCAAGCCATTTGTGAGAAAATTTGAACTTAGGGACAGGCTTCTCATATTGTTCGGTAGCGCAAACGATTCTTGAATTTTGGGAGTATAAGACTTGGAAAATCAAAGATGGTGGTAAGGCAACCAAAACCTTGTAAAAAGTTTTTCAACATACTTTGCAATTTCATCAAAAATAAGTTAACCAAGGTCAAACTCAATCATCTCGACCACTTTTCTCAACAGAATGGCCATCCTCTTACTCACTGTATCCCTTTGGCTACTTAGAAGCCAATTTCGAGTGGCAATAGTAAAGATAGCAGCATAAACAATGGACAAAGAGAAAGCATGTAAAGTACGTACCTCTTTTTGGCCAATTATGGCTCTTTTCAAAACATTCCTTATGTAAGCACACTTTCTGCTATACCTACACCTCAACCCGCTACATCCCATTTCTCCTTCCCACTTGTATCTAAAGCTTCAAACTACTCGGATACGTCGCGTACAACCACACAACCCACGTTAGTGCATCAGAGTACCATGACACCTACATCCAACACTCCCATAAGCTCTCAACCCAACTTTACATCTGTAAGTAGGGGTTTCCCGAACACCTCTAATCACCTTGAAACCTCTTTCCACAACCCATTTGATTATACCACTTTTCCAACCCAATACCCATACCAATCTCATCCCAACTCCTTTTTTCAAAAACCCAACCCAAATTAAACCCCAACCCAAAATAAAAACAAAATTGAGAACCTGAAAACCTTATCCATTTCCTTTTTTTTTCTCCTTAATTATTAAAAAATATTTAATTTAAATTTTTTTATTTTTTATTGTATTGATAAAAAATTATTAAAAATTTCATTTTAGACCCAAAAGCTTTATAATTTTATTTTTTTTATTTTTGTCCTTCTCATTTTTTTAAAGAGGTTTTAAGTACAATCATAATCAGAATTACAATGTATTACAAGACTAATACAAATATTTATTCCAACCTAAATCAAAATATGATGGAAATTAAACCACGATTATTAGTAATTTAGTATTCAACCCTTTGCTTTTTTTCATTAAAAAGAAACCCCAACTCTCTAAAGATAAAGAGGGCAAGGTGGCCCCCAAAAGGAGGGCTTTCAACCCAAGTGGGGGATTTAAAATTAATTTTCCTTTTTCCAATTCTATTCATAAATCTTTCACAAATTCTGTTTAGCTATAATTAAAACATTAATTTCATTTAATCAAACCCTTCATTGAATGAAAATGAATTAAAAATGGTCACTGCCACTTCCTTCAATGGATTTTATCATTTATATATGTCTCATTTCGACACATAAGATTAATGGAAATATTAAAGCAATATAAATACTTCATTGTTTTGTCGATTGAGTCTTACCTTGATTAATATGGGTGTTATTGTCAATGTAAGAATACGTGAGTTTAAACATCTTAAAACACATTTTTCTTTTATTTATGAGTTAGAAAAAACTATAAATAGATTTAAAAATTATCTAAAATGAAATTGTTAAAAAAATCCCTCAAATAAAAAAAGTGACAACATCTAAAAAATCGATAAGTGTACGATAAAGTGAGCCTTATACGTATTTAATTTTAGAAGGCAAATTATGAAAAGAGAGGAAGACAAGTGTACTTTGGATTTTGGATTTTTTCGATTTTCAGACAAAACAGAGCACAGTATTGACCATACAAAATGCTAGTCCTCGTACTTTGTTCTTTTCCAAATCAGTGAACAGCAGAAAATTCTAATTTATTTGCCAGATAAACTCAGCCAATCGTTTCCAAATAAACTCAGTCCATGTTATTCAGCAAAATGTAAGTGCTTTCCTCCATTTCATGACTGGAAACTAATCTTGTTAGGTAAGTCAAAACTTCGAATTAAATAATAAATTTTTGAATGATCAAAACATAATTTTATAATATTTTAGTTTACGATTTAACATCATAATTTTCTTCATTTTAAAGGAAACTAAAGTACAAATTTACCATAAATTATTTTTTTAATTTAATCATTTAATAAGAATTTATATAACAATTTTTTCATCTATTGTTTGATACTGATGACTCCGAAATTCAAAAAAAAAAAACTAAATCCCATTTCTTCCAGACACTAAATTTGAAATATTGAGCAAAAGTTAAATCTTTATCAAACCATATGAGGAAAAAGAATAGAATTTTCTTAGTCATTCATTTTCAGATAAAGAAAATGATTAGCATCTGTGGCATTTAGACTATTTGAATAATATTTGATGTACCGTCAGGGTATAAATCTTATGTATTATCAGTAAATAATAACATGACATATCATTATATTAAACAAAAAAAAATATGAAATACTTGTTAATGAATACTAATAATTTTAATTAAACGTTAATCATAACTATTATAAATAATATTAACAACTCTCAGATTTAGTATCTTGGGTTTAAGGTCTAAGATCTCGAGTTTAGGGTTTTAAGATTTATTTATAATTGATTATTATTTAATTATGTTTAAATAAAATTATTAGTATTTATTTACAAGTTCTTCACTATTTTTTATTTTATTTAACGATGAAGTGTCATGTTATTATCCATTGATGGTACATAGAAGTTATATACGGACAGCGTCTCAAATATTCTCCTATTTTATATTTAATGTTAACAAAAATAAATATTAAATACGTGTATATTTGTTTTTTTTTACATTTTTTATATATTAAGAAATATATTTTTGTGCATATTGGAATATGTGTCAAATGTAAAATTAAAAAAATTGAAAAGTTTGAATAACATAATTGTTGATACAAGATCTCAACAAAGGAGGTTACAAGGAGATAGAATAGTGAGTTCACCTAAAGTAGGCGAGGAGCTAGAATATGAGGTTGTGGGGAGAGAAGGAGAATATAAGGAACAAGGAGGAAGGAAACTCAAGTTTTCTTAAGGAAGAAGAAGATCATTTGTCTCTCGTGCTTTGGGATATATAGGAGGGTGTCCTCTTGTTTGGTAAAGCCACATAGTCGACAATATGGAGGGTAGGCCTACCCGTGTGGCCGGTTAGGTAGTAGGGCCATTACAAGTCAATTGTTATCATACATGACACTATGTGGTCCTACTCTAACATTTTCCTTGTTGGGACCGTATAAGGTTATGATTTTCATGAAGGGTCCACAGTGAATCATCTTTAGGGTGAATCAGGTAGGATACTCAAAGGGTCAACCATAAATGATTCTGGATAGAAGATCACTACAAATGATATCTAGTGGAGGATTGCTTTCAGGCTATTCTCATTGGAGGGTTATTGAGAAGTCATCTCGTGTTCTACCATGTATCCTTACTAAAGCAGGGGTATAACTATAATATAATATTGTTATCTCAACTTAAATTTTACTTGTATTGGCTGATAAAAAGATTTAATGTGGAACAATTTCTTTATTAAAAAAGGAGAGGAAAATATGATATAAATAATACAAATTTTTAAAATATATATATATTGGTTTAATTCCTTTAATGGTTTTAATTGTGAAGGTTCCAATCTAATGAATAGTGAGGCTTAATTTTCTTGATCTCCTTTTGAATTTTCATTCTATAGACTTTTCTTTTCTGAATAAAATTTTATATACTTTTTCAAACTTTTCTTTTTTCATTCAGGTCCAATGCTTAATTTGGTAGAAAGTGATGTTAGTGGGTTCTTGATAATTTTCATATGTAGTATTATAAACTTGTATCATTCACTTTTCTTTAATAACTAGTTTTACATAGATTTTTACATTGTCCATATATATATATATATATATCATTTTATTTTTGTGACATTACATGTATTTCTTTTTTTCTTTTCTCATCATGTTTCCATTCAATTAATAATTTGCTTAGATTTTTCACTAGGGCCGAATCCAAGAATTTGATATGGAAGGCTAAAAATAAAATTATAAATTATTCGGGTCAAAACTAAAAAATTTAATAATTTTGAGGGACTAAAATTGTTATTAATCCATTTAATCAAAGGGCCAAGACCCTTGCCCCCTTCGCTACCCCCATTGTTTAGGAAATTTTAACTATTTACCGAATTTTCTAACTTATACCAATACCAAAATTTCTAACAAAAATATTAAAAATTTTGATAAAAATAAAATATTTGTGTATATATTTGAAGAGGGATAGAGTGAGAGTTGTCCAGGATTTAAAATCGAGAATAAATGTTAAGCTCTTTTTTACACAATGCCTAAAACTAGGCATAGCCCCTCCCAACCTATAAATAGGAGGATAATGCGTTTTAGCGCACTCCGTTCTTCCTGTATTAGTATAACAATACCCATGCCAATTGAACTAAGACTCAATCGACTTCGTATTTTAATTTTTAAAAATTGATAATAAATGTATTTTACCTCCACATATATTTTTTTTGGTTAATCTCTTAAATAAAAAAAAGTATAAATATAAAAACTATAGCAAATATATACATATATAAGGCTCAAAGTGAAACCCAAAATTAGGGATGTGAATCTAAATAAAATTAAAACAAGTAAACAAAAGCAAGACCAACATAAATACTAGGGTAAACTACATCATCATTAAATTATTAATAAGTTTGTGTTTTAATCATTTAACTTTAAAATGTTACAAAATTGTTACTGAATTAGTTGAAAGTTTTTATTTAATTCACTAGGTTGTTATGTTCTTTTTTTTTTAAATCCAACTAGCGAGCTCCAAGTGACGGTTTGATGATCAATGCAATGGATTAGTACCTATTGGCGAGTAAAAGAATGGTATTTAAGTCCAAGTTGATTTGATGGTCAGTATCGAAAATCAAAGAATAAAGTGATTTTGATTTTAATTTACAAATTCGTGATGTTCAAAGTTGTTTCATGAAAAAAAAACTAGCTTGTAAAAGAGAAAAAAAAGAACTTTCAATTGATGTAGGTGATGTAAACAAAGAAGCTTTACAACAACACTTTTAATAGCCCGGTGACTTAAATGAAAATTTTTGAATAATTTAATAATCATTTTGTAACTTTTTTAAGTTAAATGACTAAAACGTAAATTTATTAATAATTTAATGACCTTGGTATAGCTATAAACCTTCTAGCTTCTTTTTAGGTATCTAAAGTGTTTTTAGGCTCAAATTTATACTGAAGACATATTGACTATTTTACTAATCACATTAATTAACTACTAGATTTTATTACACCTACAATGTGGGTGAACAAAAATAATTTATATTAAATATATATTTATAAAAACATGTCAACCAATGATTATTGGTGGAGTGACAAGATATTTTTATATAAATTTTTTGTTCTTATGTTTGATTCTCAAATAATTTTTTTAATTATTTTATTTGATGTCTAAATAAAAGTATGAAAAGATAAAAATGCCTTTATAATAATTGTGGAGTGTGCCTCGCATTTTCGAACCCTTTCAAGCACTTACCGTTACCCGTATCACGACACGAGGACGTTAGAATCGCAACACCTCCAACAAGCGACAACATCGCGACGAGGCGGTTTTCGACGATGCGACGTCACGACGAGGAGATTCCTAACATCATGATGATGGAAGACATCGTGATGAGGCGATTCGGGACGTTGCGATGTGATGATGTGTTCCCACAAATACTGGGTCCTTCTCCTAGTTAAACTCTGTTATCTTTTTCATCGAACTCTGATTATTATAGGAATATTTTAGTCATATATTCACACGGAGTTCATCCTATAAAAGGGCCTTAGTAACCCTAGATTTGATATCTTCATCACATTAAGATTAAAAAAGATTAAGAGAGTTTTGGGAGATCTTTAAGGGAATGTCGTGTTTTAGTCAGAGAGCTTTGTTTTTGGGGTTTAGGGCTTATTTGTTTTTGGCTTATCTCTATCTTGTACTCGTTCAGATTATTTTCCATTTGATGAAATTTTCTTTATCCGTGATTTTTATCCTCTTCAGAGGAGTTTTCCACGTAAAATATTTGTGTTCGATCTTTTCTACCTTTTTATTTCGTTGTTTATACGGATCGGTCCCCAACAATAATATTAACTACCTTTAAAATAAAAGTATTTTAGTAATATTACAACTGAATTGATATCGAGTTGACTCATGATACCAACTCAATCAATCGTTTTATACATATAGTATAGATGAGAAGATAAATATTTCAAATAAAAAAGGCAAAAAATGACAAAAATGTACCCAAAAATAATGTAACTTCAATATGATTAAGTTAAAATTTGAAAAATAAAAATAAAAATAAAAATAATGACCAAACTAAATATATAAAAGTTTTCAAAAAAATAAAGTTTTAGAAAAAATAGAAAATTGAAAAAAATAAAGTTTTTCCATTAAATTATTGATTAAATTTTCTTTTTCCAGCACATGATTACTATAACTAGTTAAGGTTATCTCTAGCTATGAAATTACCTAATTTCTATAGTTTAGTTATTTTCCCAATTTTTCTAGCTTGGGGATAACTGAGTTCGGCCATTAATGAAGGAAGTTGACAATACGTTTGAATTCACGAATTTTGAAGATGTTATAATGACAACAATTAACATATTTAATATTATTTTATATGGTTTTTACACTTCAATAATTTATTTTATATAAAAATTTAAAATTTTAATCATTATAAAAATGATATATTAATATAAATATTTTATTATCTTTAATTCTTACCATTTATAATTATATGTTCTTGTAGCATGGTTCTCTCTCAGGTCTTGTGGCACGTAACTTTCTTATTTCTTTGTAACATCCCAAAAATCGGGTTAGAAGAAATTGAGTTTTGAAATTAAGAGTGGCGATCTCTAGATTTTGAGTTTAGATTTTGAAAATTTATGACAAGTAAATTGATCTAGTTTAGTGGTTAAGTGTTTGGGGTATATGTGTGAGGTTCTAGGTTTGAATCTTGTTTTTGGAAATTTTGTTATTTTGCTTAAACCCTTACCTTTGAATGTTGGGTTTATAAGTTAAATTCTGTCAATTAATGTTAAGAATGAGCTTGTTAGTTCAATGGTTAAAGTTTTTGTATACTCTTTGGCCCTGTATTCGAATCTTGGCGAAAGTAATAGGAAATATTTTATTTTAAATTTTGTTGTATGGTAGTTAGTTTCGGTTGGTTACTTAAAACTTTCCAAAAACCTCTAGCGGGTTTTTCTTTCCATTTTTGTTCTTTCTTTTTTCTGCTATGTTTCTTCTGTCATTCATTCTCGATATATTTAGTTCTTCGTTTTGCTTTCTTCCTTTCAAAGTGACATTTTATTTTGTTACGTTATGTTGTGCTGATTCTGTACGAGACCTGACTTATCTTTCTAGTTCAATTCGTTGGTCGGGACGGGACCTCATCCTTGTTGTTTTTGCTTCGAATTTGTATAAGGTGGGTACCGAAAACCCTTTCTCCTTTGGATTTTAGTTGTCGAAAAACATGACTATTGACACCACACGGCCGTGTGCCAGGCCGTGTAACTCACTGTTCATGAAAATTGGAGGCACACGGGCGTATGCCCAGGCCGTGTGTGGTTACGTGTTATGCAGGGTTCATACTGGCCAAGGACATGAGCGTGTGTCTAGGTCGTGTAACTCATTGATTGCGGATTGGGACCACACGAGCGTGTGTCAAGCCGTGTGAAACACACGGGCAACCACATAGGCATGTGTGGGATCGTGTCAAGGACGTGTGAACTAACATATGGACTTTTTCCCTTGGGCCACAAGCGTCGTTCGAAACGAACGCAGGCCTACTCTAAGGCCTCTGCGATCTGAATTAGGCAATATAACTTGATATCTGATGATCTGATGATGAACAACTTGTGATCTACACGTATGTCTGTTATGTTTGAACCTAAGTGAATAGGATTTGTCAAAATGTAATGTAGTATTGTTTGATGTACGCGAATTATCCAGGTACAATCTATAATGTAATATAATTGTTTTTATATTAACTTATATTAAAATGTTTCAAATATTTTATTTTTATATTTTTTAAGCCCAAGTTTTAAAGGACTAATCTGGAAATTAAAATTTTTTTTTGTTATTCAATGTTACATGGAATAGCCATTCTTTGGTGATACTAAAAAATAGCTATTACGGGAAGATAAGTAAATAAGGAAGTAGTGATTATTCCATTAAATGAGTATTACATTCAATCAAACAAAAGATCAGTTTAACATTCATTGAATAAAGGGAGAATGCTATTACATTCCCCCAACCAGACATGATGTTAATACTAAGATTCATAACTATCAGGACACTTGCCTATGAATCAAATAAAATGTTAGGTACAATCTAAGAAGATAGCAACCAATAAAATTGGTGTTTGGTACATATGAAAGTTGATCAACATATGCAATTAATATTGCAACGTAAAGTTTGCTTGGCAGTTGCGATGAGAGAATAAAGCAATAAAATGATAAAAAAATGCAGACCGAGTATTTTTTGTATGCAACTAGATTCAACCACCTGTGTAGGGCTTTGCTTAAAGAGCAAATTCACGAGACAAACTTCAACAGTACAAACTTTGCTAACCAAATCAATCTATGATAATTGCATCCGCAAAGATAATACAATTTGTATGCACTCACTATTTACCCAAATATTCTTTATACGAGGCTAGTAAACACCCCTAAACATATGTATACTAAGTTATCACAAAAAGCACAAAGAAAAGTCTCGAATAATGCTCACAGAATACCAACTTAGCTCCCTTTGCTACCTATGGAGGAATCAACTTTATCTCTGTATAGGCTTGTATCGTAATCTCTTTTTCAATCAACTCCTAAAATATCTCTTTATCAAAGTCAAATGATAATCACAAAGGGAAAGAGATAAAATCCCATATTTTAAGGACTTTCATATCCTTCTTAATTATTCTAGTTTCTTATTAAAAAAATTTCCTATCTTATTGCATAAAAATTATGATAAATTTCACTTGCCTTACAAGTAAAAAAAATCATGTTATACCTGGTTTTATTTGATAGTATGTTTTGATATAACAAATTAAAATATTTTTGAATAAAAGTTAAAATTGACAAAATGATAAAATCAAATTAAAATGGTTTCATTTGAGTTAAACATTTAAGTTTAAAAATGTTTTAAAACAAGTGAGTATTACTCCAGACCAAAAAGTATAGATACTTTATGGCCAAGTATCGATAATTTTCAAAATATCGATACTCATTCTAAAATCGATACCAAATTGACATTCTGTTTTCAACCAATTTAGCTAATTATTGATCCAGTCTCGATACTTTTTATATGGTGTCGATAAAAGTCCATTTGTATCGACATCTTTAGCTCAAACGGTCATTGAACTTTGCATTAAATGCTAATAGTATCGATACTCGTACAGGTGAATTTAATGATTTGGTATTTTCATCCCTAATGGCTCTATTTATTTTCTCAACAACCACAACAGTTAGAAATGAATTAAAGGGTATAAATACCATCTTCCAAAGGACCTACAACAAGAAGAGAGATCATCAAGCTTAAAGATCAATCTAAATAACTTTAGTGCTTAATTCTTCCATACATTTCTTGTACAGTACACTTGTGAGCTTTCATATTCTTTAGCTCAAGTGTATTTTTGTTTATTTGTGCTTACTTGACAAATATTCTGATCTTGTAATGATTACTTCTTAGTTTGTTATTTGTTGTTCTCTTTGAGAGAGTTGCAATCTTAAGATTTTAGGTAAAAATCTTAAGGGAGATTGTAAGATTAAAATTTGCCCTCAAAGGTTGTTAAAGCTGAGGTAGTGGAGTAGGCAATTGGGATCGAACCACTATAAATCGTTGTGTTCTTTGTTGAATATTCTTTCTTTGCTTCCACCATTTTTCTTAAGGGCCAATTCACTTCCCTCCTGACGATTTCGAGTTGATTAATCAAGTTAACACACCAACACAGACCAATTTAAGAATCATGGTGTTAAAACACAATTAATTTCTCAAAAAACACACAATTAATGGTTGAAATAAACATTTCTTTAAGAATAAATAGACTAAAAAGTTGCCTTATAAATTATTGACTAAAAGGTCAGGTTTAATCCATAGAAATAATTGGTGTTTGGTATATATAAAGAGCACTTAAAAAATTAAGGCCTTAATAACACAATTAATTTACGTGTCTTTGATTAAGTCATGGAGAGTTTCAAAATTAATTATTATTCAAAACAATGTAAACCTTTTATCACCCAAGTCAAATCATATGTAAAACTAATTATGCTCATTAAATTATTATTATTTTAAATTAATTATTATTGCCAAATATTGTACCAAGTTAATAAATTAGGAATATAAATTCAACAGTTTGAAATGTGTTGGACACCGTCTTCAAAAGATATTTCCTCGTATAACATATCTCTCAAGATTTTACCAGGTTCTTTCATTATAAAATTAGAACATGAATCGATAATATATTATATAATTAGATGACTTAATATCAATAGTTAGTTTTGGTAATTTGCATGTCTGTTTTATGGTTCATGTTTAGGGTTTGTGGTTGTCCCTCTTAACAATGTTGTCTCCTATGTTCAAATATAAGTTCTCCTCTTAAGAATGCAATATGCCTCTATGTTCTCCTAAATTCAACCATGATGTGTGCTGTAGTGGTTGCTCACCTCATCCCTAAACCATTACGTAGGAAGTTCAATCTTCGCCCCGTCAATCTTTTTAAAGAACACCCATGACGAAAAGATTAACGATTGTTACCAACAATGAATACTCTAATTTCGAAAAAAGAAAAAAGAAGCTAAATTCCGTTGCAAATACTATGTATGACATATGAAAAACAAAACCTACCTATACAATATACCTAATTCCCCCAATTTGTACACAACAAATTGTTTCTTTCAGCATACAAAAAATAAATCTGTCATCTATAGTTACCCCTCAATTTGAGATCCTATCTTTAGTTGGTAATCTGTTCCATAAAGCCATCGAAGCCACAAGTGAATATCTCGGAATGTACAATTGGGAACCAATATATAAATTGAATTATTCACATGTAAAATACTATATAAATTTATAATATTTTATAAATATAAAATTATTTATATTTATTTTAAATAAATTGAAAATATTTTTTTCTTTATTTCTTTTCTTATATAATAATAAATTTAATCTTGACGTTTACATTTTTTATTAATTTTCTCTTTATTTGTTTTTCGAGTTAAATTTTGGTTATTATTAATCTTTCAAAAAATAGTTAAATCCATTTTTTAATAGAAATGCTAACTAAAATATTAGTTTTTAACATTGTTGGCCTGGTAAGTCGCATGGTAGTCCATGTGCACATTATGCTAACATAGCACAATTTGCCTTATATGTGATGCCAACAAATAATTATAAAAAATTAAAAATTAAATCAAATTAAAATTAAAAAATTCGTAAAAATTTATAAAATTCAAATAAAAAAATAGCATGAAGTATACGTGGATTGTCATGCTGGCTGCCGTGTTTAAAATTTTAACATTTTAGTTAGCATTTTTGTTAAAAAAATCATTTCAACTCTTTTTCGAAAGGCAAACTCGACTCTTTTTAAAAGGTTAAAGACCAAATTTTGCTTAAAACTAATATGAGCCAAATTGACAAAAGATGCAAACGTTAAAAATTAAAATTGACATTATACCTAAAAAGAATTAAATTCACAAATACCCTTTCAACCCTTAGTTAGACCTTGTCCTAGCCAAAAGCATCTAAAATTGAAATAAGATTGGTAAATGTAATGCATAATATTTTTTGGTCCTCCAACTTTATAAAAAAATTATTTTAATTTTCTATTTAATTTTTTTTATTTTTTAAATCTTTGAATTTTTTTTATCAAATCACCCTAAAATGAATAAATGTTTTTTTTTTAAATTTTGTTGACATTACATACATGTATGACACATCAATATTTAATTAATATTTTAAATTTTAAAAACATATAAATTATTTTTAAAAATTTAAAATCATTAAAATTATAAAAAAAATTATAAAAAAAAATATTTTTAATATTTTTTAAATTTTAAAAAAATAATTAAATGTTGATGTGTCATATACATGGAAATCCACGTGTATGCCACATCAGTAAAATTAACAAACGTTAACTTTTTAATCAATTTTGAGATAATTAGACAACAAAATACAAATTCAATGACTAAAAAAAAGCGAAACATTAAATAAAAGGTTAAAATGTGAAAAAAGTCATAATACCTAAATATAATTTATTTCCTTTATCCTACAAAAATTCTCTTAATGCACTAAATATATATAATTCTATAAGTATTAATGAATTACATGATGATGCATCAACAAGCAAAACTAAAAGCTAAATTCACTTAACTTAATTCTCAATAATATGTTTAATAATATACATCAAATATTAACCCATAGAATAATTATATTATCAAAACTTATTTAACTAAAAAACTTTGTACAATTCAACCCAAATTCTATTTTTTTATCAAATAAATTTATTCAAGTAATAATTGTCACAACAAAATTGGAATTTTCACTTAAAAATGCGATAAATATTTATTTTAGTGCGTTGAAGCGTATTCTCCTCCTATTTAAAGGTTGGTGAGAGGCTATGAGTAGTTCTAAGCATTGTATCAAAAAGAACAGACATGATTGATCAGAACTTATAATAAGATTAATGTTCAAAAAAATAATATAATTAATAATGAAATAGGAAGATATTTTAATGGTTAAAAATATTTTCACTTATATTTTATATTAATTGATATAAGGTAAGCACATACGTCACCATAACAAACCAATTAACCAAACCATAAAACCTAAGTTTCAATTTTTTTTAAAAAAATATTCAACTTAAAAATAAAAAGATGGAACAAAGTTCTTAATAAATGTTAATTTGGCATTTTTAGATTTGGCCTCTTTAGAGTCATTCTCAAATGAATACCATCTAAGTATATTAATTTTAAAATAGAGTTATTATTTATTTATTAATTATTATTTTTAATAACATTATTTTAATTCAAATAAATATGATTTTATGCTAATTACTATGATTAAAAATTAATTAAATATAAAATGCGTTAAATCACGTCCAATCAATGTAATATTAGAGACTAATTTCAACACGCATCTTAATCTTTTTTTTTAACAAACTAATTTATTTGTCATGTAATTGTCCTCATATATAAATACATATTATATTACAACCTACATTAATATTTAAGTCCAATTTTCCACGTGGCATAGTTACTTTTGTGACAAGTGGATAGCCTCTTTACCCTTTTTTTACATTGCATTAATGTGAACCTTATTAATCCATCTCAGAGATTTTTTTACCTAATTAATTACATAGAGTTATTAAAAAACATTTCAATTAATTTTAAAATATTTTATCTAAGATATATTTAAACTATTTCTGTGTCACCCTCAATCGGATTTTTAAACATGATAGTTCAAATTGCAATTTACATGTACTTCATGCTAATTTTTTTAAGGTTTATATATTTAAAATCATTTGTTGACATAACATGTCAACATGCGGACTGCTATACTAACATTGTTAAGAAAATTAATGTTTTAGTCGGTATTTCTGTTGAAAAACATGATTTGACTTTTATCAAATTTAGCTAAAAATGGGAGTCAAGTTGACGATAAATGTAAACATTGAGAGCTAAATGTAACATTAAAAAATCAAATACAACTTTAATTAAAAAAGTAAATTTAAGATGACTTGAGTTCGGATATCATATATTTTTCAAATTTGATAAAAAAACATAAATATCCTTAAATTAATATTTATTTTTTGGTGTATAAAATAAATTAAAAACTCAATCAAAGCATTAATATATAAAATAAAAATGACATCAATTTCAACATTTGACAGATAGAGTGATATCAGTCCACAATCCAGTATTAATTAAACTATATGTTTTTGGTTTATTCGTACGGCTTTTATAGTATTATAGGTGATCTAAATAAAATTAATTCAGTTTTTGCGTTATATGTTATCGAGCGGTCGATTTTCGCTCATGAGAATGAAGTATATTTCGTAATCAATTGTTTATCTCATTTGAAAAATTAAAACGACATAGACAAAATTAAAATATCTTTTAAAGAAGCTAAAAATGAAATATAAACATTTAGAGGGATCAAAGTATAAATTTATCATTTTATTAACCTATAACTTCATGAATTGTAAAGGAGTTTATTCTTAAATTTTACCATTTTTAAAATCTAAGACCCCTACTTGTCCTTCACGCCACCTCAAGTTTTATATCTTAAAAAAAATTAGACAGAGGTCGAAAAATAAATAAAATAGTCAAAATTTTAGAGAAATCAAAATATAATTTTATTATTATGTTATCTTGTAACCTCACAAATTTAAAACGAATCTATTTTCATAATTTTATCATTTTTAAATCAAGACCCTTACCTACCATTGACGTGGTCATGTTAAAAAATCAAGTTTTATATCGATTTTTAATTGGTTAAAAGAATCTCTAATTTTAAGGAGTATTATACATCAAATAAAATTTAATTGAACGGTCCATTCGGTTCGATTTTTAAATAATAATAATTTAAACCTATTGAAGAAAAAAAACGTACGGAGGTTGGGTTTAGGTGAATAGGCACCACCAAAATGAGGCAACATCAAGGAATTTCCCTACAATTTTTGGCCAATCTAATTGGCTATATTGCTTTCTCTTCTCAGCCCTAAGATTAACAAAAAAAAAAAACATACAAATACATGAGTTTGTCACTAACAGTTTGAACTTAGAACCCCAGTCTAACATCCAGAGACTGGTGGCTGTTCTATATAAGCATGTAGGGAAACTCTTGTTCTTGGGTTGCCATTGTTTTTTATCATTTTGTTTGCCATTGTCTCTCAATATATTATTATTGTTTTTTGGTTTCTGGTAAAAACCCTGTTTTCTTTCTTTTTTCCGAATCTTTGTCTATAAACCAATCTGCATGTTTTGAATCATTTGTTTTATATATATGCATGTAATGCATATATGCATATGCATATGTTTTTATGTTTATAATGTAGTTTATACCATGTGAGGGGTGGGTGGGTTATGAATGTGAAACCAAACATGTTAGGCACTAATGTTATGTTTGGTTGACAGGAAAATAGTGATGAAAGTAAAATCAAAGTTTTCTTTTGAAAAATCTTGCCCTGTTTTTTTTCTTCTTCCAAGTCAAAGTTTGTATGTGTTAAATTGTTAGAATTTCATAAAAAATATGACTTCAATATAATAACAATCCAACTGGTTCATATTTTCTATGTCAGTTTCCAAATCTTTTCCACCAGAAATGGAAAACTTGAAAGCCCCTTTTAAGGGTATTGCAAATGATGTTAAAGGAAGAGCAGGTTGCTATAAGCAAGATTGGATTACTGGTCTTCGTTCAGGACTGGGGTATAATACATCTCTATGTATTTGATAGAATGCATAGAATGAAAGTAAATTTTGGTATATATTCAAATATTTACTCTCCTTTTTTGTAGGATATTAGCCCCAACTACGTATATCTTCTTTGCTTCTGCTCTCCCCGTTATCGCCTTCGGCGAGCAACTGAGCCGAGATACAGGTTTGTCACCGTTCCATTCACGAAACAGTATTCAATGGTGAAGTTAAAAGGTTATGTTTAACATGGATTTGGGTTTAGATGGGAGCCTAAGCACGGTTGAAACGTTGGCATCGACTGCCCTTTGCGGTATTCTACACTCAATATTCGGTGGCCAACCACTTTTGATTCTTGGAGTTGCAGAGCCAACTGTTATCATGTATACATATTTGTATAACTTTGCAAAAGGAAGAGACGACTTGGGGCAGGAACTATACTTGGCTTGGGTCGGATGGTAAAACGAGTCTCCGTTGTTATCAGTTTTGCGGAAATTTTGGAAAGTACTTGATCTTCTAAGTTGATATATGTTTTGCAGGGTTTGTGTTTGGACTGCTCTCTTGTTGTTTCTGCTTGCAGTATTCAATGCTTGCACGGTAATTAATCGGTTCACAAGGATTGCAGGCGAGCTTTTTGGCATGTTGATCAGTGTTCTGTTTATTCAAGAGGCTATCAAGGTAAAATCTGATCAAAAGAAAATAAATCATCTACTATATGAAGTTCAAAACACCTACTGATGATTCGATTGCAGGGAGTTGTGAGTGAATTTCAAGTTCCCGAACATCAAGACGCGAAGTTAGAGAAGTATCAATTTCAATGGCTTTACACAAATGGATTGTTGGGAATCATATTCTCGCTTGGCCTTCTCTATACTGCCTTGAAAAGTCGACGGGCGAGGTCATGGTGGTATGGCACAGGTTTGTCAAGCAAACAAATTCATAGCATTTGACTATTTTCAGATTTAGTATACAAAATAAGCTCTCATAAATGGCTGCTGAATGTTGTACAGGGTGGTTTAGAAGCTTCATTGCAGATTATGGGGTACCTTTAATGGTTGTACTGTGGACAGCAATGTCATTTAGTGTACCAAGCAAAGTTCCTTCTGGGGTTCCAAGAAGGCTTTTTAGTCCTCTGCCATGGGAATCTGCATCAACACAACATTGGACCGTAATTAAGGTAACCATACTCGTTTATCGTATATGTCTTGCAAGAAAAGGCTACAAGGTTCAAGGTTGACAGTTTTATAAATAATCAAATTGCAGGATATGGGAAGGGTCCCTCCAATGTACATCTTTGCTGCATTTATTCCAGCTGTGATGATTGCGGGACTTTACTTTTTCGACCACAGCGTTGCTTCACAAATGGCACAACAAAAGGAATTCAATCTCAAAAATCCATCTGCATATCATTATGACATCTTGCTGCTTGGATTCATGGTAAACCTCATGCTCGAATGGTACCACCACCCGAATTATAAACAATCTTATCGTATACTCACGTTTTACCACTGCTAACATGCTTGCAGACTTTACTTTGTGGACTAATCGGCCTCCCTCCTTCGAATGGAGTCCTACCACAGTCTCCTATGCATACTAAAAGCCTTGCAGTTCTCAAAGGGCAGGTGGGTACATACATTCTAAAGCAAAGTTTCCTATCAAATATAATTGACGTGGTTACATGCTTAATTTTCTGTGTATGAAATGCAGATCATCCGACGAAAAATGGTGGAGAGTGCGAAAGAAAGCATAAAGCAGAAAGCTAGTGAATCCGAAATATACGGCAAGATGCAAGCGGTCTTCATTGAAATGGACAGGAGTCCAGAAGTAAGTGTCTAAGTGATCCTTTATCTTGAAACATTGCAAATGACATCTTAGTCCACAACTCGTAGTTTTGCTTCAACCCCAAATTGCCGGTCCATATTCTCTGAATACATAGCGATAAGTCTTATACAATGCCTGCATCTGACCTTAACTATTCCAATTACAGACTGCAGTTGTTAAAGAGTTAGAAGACTTGAAGAAGGTTGTTATGAAAGGTGAAAATGAAGGAGAAATCAAAAAGGAAACATTTGATCCCGAAAAGCATATCGATGCCTACTTGCCGGTTCGAGTTAACGAACAGAGAGTGAGCAATCTTTTGCAGTCACTCCTAGTTGCTGCATCAGTATGCGCTATGCCTGCAATCAAGTTGATACCTACATCGGTTCTTTGGGGATATTTTGCATACATGGCCATTGATAGTCTTCCCGGCAATCAGTTCTGGGAAAGGATGTTACTTCTCTTCATCACACCTACTCGGCGATACAAGTATGCAGCATTCTCTTTGCTTCAAGTACCTTGATTGTTCACAATAAACACATTCCTAGACAATTTGTTAATTCCTCTGCTGCATCAATGATCCAAATTTGCAGGGTGTTGGAACATGTTCATGCTTCATTCGTGGAGTCGGTACCGTACCGATTTATGGCGATGTTTACACTCTTCCAGTTCATATATCTCCTCATATGCTTTGGTGTAACATGGATTCCTATAGCTGGAATCTTGTTCCCATTGCCCTTCTTCCTTCTCATCATCATAAGGCAATACATTCTCCCAAAGCTCATTCTCCCAAATTATCTCCGTGAACTCGATGCCGCCGAATACGAGGAGCTTACCGGTGCCTTCCCAAGAACATCCCTCAGCTTCTCTTCAAGGGTATTTGCTATCGGTCATTTTCTATTTGTAGAGCCATAAAAAACTAACAAAAACAGCTAAAAATGTTGATTTCTTTTTGGTTAGGAAATGGATATATCTCGTCTTGAGAATGAGGCTGATGCAGTTGAAAGGTTTGATGCTGAGTTATTAGATGAGTTGACAACAAGAAGAGGAGAGTTAAAGCTCCGAACTGTTAGCTTCAGTGAGGAGCGGAAGGGCCAGGTAGGATGCTCCAGTTTTTTTGTACCTGTGACACATAAGCACAACGATATGACTTTCAAAAATCTCCCAAATACGTTAAAAAACTCGAAAAAGAATCTAACCATACGTTTGTGATATGCATGTCTATATCCAATACTCGTACTTGAGATTGAGTAATATAGCTTTTTCGTGCATGATAATTTTTTTACTCTATTACTAAGTCTTCGTTTTTCTTAATTTACTTATATCTGACATTCGTATTTGACACATAGGGATATGACCTTGAAGAATCTTTTACGTACATGAATTAACTTAGAAAAAACTAATCATACCCATATATAAATAACATAACTCTTTCATACATGATTATCTTGCTAATGAATTTTGTATAGTAATGTCTTTTATATTTGTCTTTTGCAGGTTTATCCAAAGGATATTGTTGAGGAAGAATGAGATTAAGAGATAAAGTTGAAAAACATGAACATCATATAGGCTTCTTAGATGTTTTCCTTTTTTTTTTTTGTTCTTTTTTTTCCCCTTTTTTCCTCCATGGTTGAATCTGAAAAATTCCACTTAGCCCTTCCATATATGTAAAATGCAAATATATTTCTATGTAAACTACAAAAACATGCATGTAGTGTGTTTTTTTCTACCTTCAACACGCAAATCTATTTCCATGTAAAGTGTAAATCTATTTCATTGTTTTTTTTTTCACAGGAAAAAAAACCTTGGTTGTTCAAACTGGACTAGACCAATCATTAGGGTATAGGTTCAAAGAGACACTAGATTGATTGACTAGTGAACCGGGAGAAATCAAACTAAATATTTTTATGAATTTTTTAATGATTAATTTAATTGAATCGTATGAACTAGTTAAACCGACAAACTAATTACTTGATTGGTTTAACCTCATGCAAAAAAAAAACAATTAGGAAATGATCATTTTCAACATAAATTCTGTCTAGTCACTAATAAAATAATAATTTACCGACGAAATTAAAATCCACCAAAATATTTCATCATAAAAAGCATTTTACTTGTAGTATTAGCAACAAAAGAACCTTGGAGGCTAATATTATACATGTAAACGCGAGTAATCCTGAGGCCATAGAGATTTTCGATTGACAATGTTGTTGTCAAGATAGTGAAAATACATTTTAAAAAAAGATTGGAGAACGAAAGGTCTTATAATAATAAAATTTCGTCACTAAAAGTGAAAAAACTACAAACAGTTTGGGTCCCTAGCATAAGCTATGCAAACCTCAAACATTGTACCTATTTGATGATGACATTTGAGGTAGGGTGTTGAGAAAGATATACTAAGTTTGTTTTTAAGTGTTTTCAACTTGGGATTTTGTAAGCTTCTACGTTTTCTTTACAAGTCCACTAGTTTAAGCTATGGCACTCAATCCTTTGTCTTTTCTTTAATTACACATTTACTATAGGTGAAATCGATTCTTTTAAAAGAAGTTTTTGAAATATCGTTTGATAAAAGTTGATAAACTGTCCCTGAATAGGTTGGTATCAGGGGCGAAGTCAGAAAATTTTTTAGGGGCGTCGAAATTAAATTGTAATTTTTACGATAGTAAAACCGTAATTTTTAAATAATTAAATTAAAATTTTATCATTTTAGGGGGCAAAGCGCAATTTTACCTTTACTAAGGACTAGTTTAACATTGCTTTTGAGAAGTGCCCTGGAAAATTAATTTTGAGAAGTACTCTTAAAAAGTTTGATTTAAGATTTAGGTGTTTAATATTGTTGTTAAAAAGTGTTTTTGAGAAATAAAATGTCTATTTTAGACATGGTGTCATAAAGTAATAAATATGCATTTAAATAATGTTCAAATTAGTTAATATTATGATATCTTAGTAAGAATATAAAAAAATAATTTATTTTAATCTGTTGTTAATATTTTAATATATGAAATAAAAATTTTAAATATTTTTTAAAGAATTAATATTAATTATTCATAAAATTTAATTCGAATAAATAAACTATATTTTAAATAATAAAATATAACCAATAAAAATTTAAAAATATAATATTATATATAAAATAAAATTTAATAGGAAAATAATTACATACAAAATATAAATATTATGTAAAATATATTATAAGGGTTAAAATTGTCATTTCGTCCAAAAGCATTTTTGTTAATAACAAAAGCTAAAAAAAACTGCTTTTGCTTTTAGGTTCAAAAGCACTTCTAACTCCAAAAGTTGTTTGTTCAAAAACATTTTTCAAGCAATGCTAAACAAAACCTAATATAAAATTTTAAAGGACCAAAATGTAAAAATTTTTATTTTAAGGGGGGCTGGGCCCCTCCCAGCCCCTGGTTGGTATTATCCCTAGTGGGGATTTTGTCTCTCGACTCTACTGAGAGCCCGAGGGTTTGAAGAGGCGACAAGTTCAATAGTGGAAGAGTTTCATTGGGTGTCTGTAGAGATGGATTCTGCATGTGCACTTGATCATCCACCAAAGAAATCTCAATATTTGCATTTGGTGGGATTTGAACATGTGTCCTACAACATAGAGGGAATTTATGAAAAAAAAAAACCTCACTCAAATACCGACCTTATCACGATTTACCAAGACAAGCTATTAGTAACAATACTTAAAACACAAAGCAAGAAGGTAAAGACTTAGGCCCCATGACTTTTGGCGTCAAAACTATGGTGCAAAAGTGTTTTTTCACCCAAACACAAAAGCAGATATTTAAATATTTTTAGCTTTTGGTATTTGTGTTTGAGAGTGAAAAGTATCAAAATACTCTTGTTTATATTAATTATTTAAAAGGTATATAAAAATAGATTAATATATATTTTATGTATCATTATATTAAAATATTAAGTATAATTTATCATTATATTTAAGTTTTTAAATGATTTTATGTATCATTAATTTTACAAATAATATATATTAATTACTTAAAAGGTGTTTAAAATTTATACTTCATGTGCCATTATGTTAAATTATTTAAATATCATATCATTTAACTAATTTTCTTTTGCAACAATGGAGAATATTGAAAATTAATAAACAATACTTTTTCATAGTACTCTTCTCTTGCACTTTTGAAACCCACTTTTTAACTGCAACAACAATAGACAATTACCCCTTAGAAACTTTGTGGTTACAACTCCTCTCTATCATACATATTGCTGAAGTACAAGTTGTCAAGACTCTTACCCCTCTTAAAAAGTATAAACCCGAAACTCTATTATCTCGTATTGGAAAAGGTCACTTTATAACTATTATCTCATTTCAAGAAAGGTCACTTTATAACTTTTCCCTCGACTTGGGGTGACAATTGTTAAACATATCTCACCAACCACGTCTTAGACAACCTCACTTGTCAACACGTCTCAACAAGCATGATCCTCACAATCACATGCATGGTTGACATGTGAAACGCTTCTAGTCTACTTCACCAATGATACGTGTAAAACCTTCCTACATGAAACACACATCTGACTTTATCATGTTTGCAATTGATATAAGTTATTTGCTCAATCTAATCTCATGTATTACAAAAAACTTAAATTACCTATAAACAAAAGTTGTCTTCTCGCATTATAATCTATGTAATATAATTTAATGTTTGTTAAACCTCAAGTAATCAATTAACCAATTTTTGTTTATATAATTTATTTTACTTGCAAAAACATTTTAAATAACTTACAAAGAATATTAAATAATCATATGATAATTTTTTATTCAATCAATTCGAAAAATTATAACTACAGCACGGGGAAATCATTGCACTAAAAATGCTAACAATCCAATTAAAGCAAATCTTAGCACACCTCCACCATCATAGAGGTGTTGGAATTATGTACTTTAATGGTAAGATATGTCTTCACATAAAGACATATATAATGGTAAAATACTAAAGGCAAAAAAATCAACAAGGTGAAATCTAATGGCCTACGACACAAAATTCATCTATTAATATTGTTTGAGTCTTAACTCGATTGTTATTGGTATTGATGTTAGTGTAAGAGGACGTGGATTCGAGTGCGTTAAAACGTATTATCTTCCTATTTAAGGGTTAGAAATGGGTTATGAGTAGTTCTAGACATTGTATCTAAAAGAACAGATATTATAAGAACCTATAATGAGATTAATATTTATTTTTTTATCCATTAGTTGCATATAATACTGCTAATATTGACAATATCATATTTATAAGAGATAATATTATAATTTTTTACCTCGAAATTTGGTAACTATATCTACTTTTCTATTTATATTTTTTTATTCACTTTAGTACCTGATTTTAATAATTAAATTATTTTAGTTTTTAAACTTAAAAAATGTAAAAGTTTGATGACGTGATACAATTTTAGAGTATCGCATACAATATTCTAATAATTGAATTAGTGGTTGAACCAGTCAAATTACTAATTCCAATTCAATATGTTTGATCGATTCAACTGCTAAACTAATAATAATTGAAATACCAATTATTTGTCTGGGCCCACATAATAAACCAAAACAAAAAAATAATAATAAATAGGCCCGCACAAAACAAAGCACAACCCAAATCTTTAAAATACAAGCCCAATTAAAATAGCCCAACACAGCAAAACTAAAAACCAAAAAACAAAACCCTAGCCACATGTTTGCCTAGCAGCCTCCCCGCCTCCAGCAAAGCCTCCAGCTGCCGCACGTCTCGGGGTCGATCCTCCACGCGCGCTCCACGAACGCCTGCAAACACGAACTCAGAGAGTCCATCAGTAAAAATATAGTGGAAAAGAAGTTAGTTTTGGGCTATATAAAGCCATATTTTTACTTTGTAAAGGGAAGAGGGGAGAGAAATCAGAGGAGAAGATTGAACAATACAGATTCGATTTTTTTTAACAAAGGTTTTTTTCGTTTTATTTAATCGGTGTTTGTCATTCACAATTATTCTTTTTCCTTATTTTTATTTTTTTCTTTTTTTATTCGTCTAAAATATAAAAAAAAAAGGAAGCTTACCTCTTTCGCTGGAGTCGCCGAATCGGCGCCACCTTGTTGAAGAATGTTCTCGAGAAGAAATAGAATCTAAGAAGAAGAAAAAAATCTAAAGAGAAAGAGCTAAAGAGCAGAGAAGCTGAAAATTCAATATTCAATTTCATGCCCAACCTCTTTTCTGTTACACGTAATATAGTCAACCCATAACCTAATTCTACTAAACGCACCCGTTTTGTTCAATTCAAACTCACCGTATTACTAAACTTATTTAACAAAAACGCAGCACTTTAACTAATTATTATAACCCACGTAACAATAATAGAACCATAATAAGAACCATAACAATTTCCCCCCTTAAAAGAAATCATTGTCCTCAAGGATCAAAGGTAGAGAACCTGCGTTGTAACTCAGATAACTTCTCCCAGGAAGCATCCTCAGGAAAAGTGTCTGCCCATTCAACCAATACTTCCACTGCAACATGATTGCCTTGTCAGACCATCCTTCTATCCAACACTCACACTGGAGACTTAAGGAGAGCACCATCCGAGGCAACTGGTGGTAGCGTGGGAACACTCATTGCTGAACCAATATGCTTCTTTAACTGGGAAACATGGAAAGTGTGATGAATTCGAGCTGAAACGGGCAATGTCAAATTATAAGCCACATGTCCTACTCAAGCTTCCACAGGAAAAGAACCAAAGTATCGAGGTGATAATTTTTGGTTTCTGAATTTGCGCAGAGAGTGTTAACGATATAGTTGAAGCTTCAAATAAACTAAGTCACCCACCTGAAACTCCCTTTCTATTCTTTTTCTGTCAACCATTTGTTTCATTCTGTCTTGAGCTCGGGTCAAGTGAAACTTAAGAACCTTCCGCATAATCTCTCTATGCTGTAGGGTTCGATCGACTGAAGCTACTGGGGATACACTGACCACATAAGGTAGCTGTATAGGTGGGGGTTGTCCATAAAGAGCCTCATAAGGCGTTGTGTGAATTGTTGAATAGTGTGTCGCAAGTATCCCCAACCACGATAACCATGCTAAAGGTTTCTCCCCAACCATGCATCGCAAGTATCCCTCCAAACATTTATTTAACACCTCGGTCTGCCCATCTGTCTGGGGATGATAAGCTGTAGATTTCTTCAACTTGGTTCCTATGTGTTTGAACAACTCCTGCCAAAACTGACTCAGGAAAATTTTGTCCCTATCGGAGACAATGCTCTCTGGAATCCCATGAATCTTGTAAATATGGGTGAAATACTCTGGTGCCACTGTAAGAGCTGAGAAGGGATAAGCAAGTGCCAAAAAATGTCCGTACTTGGTCAAATGATCAACCACTACCAAGATGGTTGATTTCCCTTGAAACAATGGCAGTCCCTCGATGAAATCCATGCCAATGTCAGACCAAACCCGTTCTGGAATAGGCAACGGCTACAACACACCAGGCGATGCCGCATTGTCCGACTTACATCTTTGACACGTCACACTCTCGTGAACCCAAGCATGTACATCTCTGGAAAGCCCCTTCCAATACAATATAGTTGATATTCTTTGGCGAGTTGCATGGACTCCAGAGTGACCTCCCAAAGGTGTGTCGTGGAAGATGTCAAAAATCTGCTTTCGCAGTGTGGCATCCTTGCCAACCACGACTTTTTTTCCTACACAAAAAGGTGTCATGCCATGAGTATTTGGAATGCAACTGTGGCTGCACACGCACTTGCTCACAAAGTCGTGCAAGTTTCAGATCACTCTCATACAAACCAACAATCTTGTCCCAAATTGTAGACCAATCTGACTCCATAGTGCTTTCACATTGCAACAACTGATGCTTCGTTTCTGAGGGTTTCCTGGATAACGCATCTGCTACTGCGTTTTGCGTCCCTTTTCGATACATGATTGAATAATCATAACCAAGCATCTTAGCCACCCACTTTTGTTGATAGGGTGTAATAGCTTGTTGTTCCGAAAGAAATTTCAAACTCTGATGATCCGTTTTTATGACAAAAGGTCGACCCACAACGTAAGAATGCCTTTTTTTTACTGCTAGTAACACTGCCATCATCTCCTTATCATATATGGATAAAGCTTGGTATTTTACTCCCAAAGCCTTACTAAAGAAGGCTATTGGCTTTCCCTTTTGTTGAAGAACAGCGCCTACTCCTTTCCCACTAGCATCTGTTTCAACACAAAATTGTTCCTGAAAATTCGACAGAGTCAGAATTGGGGCTTGACAAATTGCTGACTTGAGGTGCTTGAATGCTTGTTGTTCCTGTTCGGTCCACTCCCATAAGACCCCCTTACGCAAAAGAACAGTGAGCGGCTTAGCCATTAACCCGTACCCCCGTATAAACCTCCTATAATAACCCGACAAGCCAAGAAATCCCCGTAGTTCTTTAATTGATTTTGGAGGAGGCCAATCTAATACATTCATTACCTTTGATCGATCCATGCTAACAGTCCCCTGGGCGATGATGTGGCCTAAATATTCCAAATGTGTAGCTCCAAAACTACATTTAGACCTTTTAGCAAACAATTGATTTTCTCGAAGCACCCGCAAAACTGCTCGTAAATGATCCAAATGGTCAGACCAACCTCTCGAATAAACAAGGATATCGTCAAAAAATACCAACACTGATCTTCTTAACATAGGTTCAAAATGATTTTCATGGGTTCGAAATGCCGTTTTGAAAACGTCTTGTTCACTCATTCGAATCTGGTGATAACCAGAACGTAGGTCCAACTTAGAGAAAAAATGTGCTTGTCCCAATTCATCTAACAACTCTTCAATGATAGGAATGGGAAATCTGCCTTTAACTATCAACTGATTCAGCTGTCTGTAGTCGATACAAAGACACCAACTCCCATCCTTCTTCTTGACCATAAGCACTGGAGAAGCAAAAGGGCTATTGCTGTCTCGAATAATCCTAGCCTGTAACATTTCTAGAACTAGTCTTTCAATTTCGATTTTTTACACTGTTGGATACCGATAAGGCCACATTTTCACCAACTGGAATTCATCGACTAATGGAATCTTATGGTCGTAGAATCTAGGGGGTGGTAGTTGAGTAAGAACCTAAAAAATATCGTCAAAATCTGCAAGCAATTTTTGTAACTCAGGAAGTGAAGAATCCAAATTCAATTCAATCACAGTCTGGTTACAAGAAGTTAAAAGCATTAGACAAGGCCTAAAACTTGCCAAACTCATACATTTAGAAAACCGGCCACAAGGAACAATCTGCATTGACCCCGGAACAGTACCCTTTAAATTGTATTTTTGGTTTCTAAACTGAAATTGCATAGTCAGCTCTGCAAAGTCCCACACAATCGGCCTTAACAAAAGCAGCCACTGAATTCCCAGAACTAAGTCAAACCCTTTGACTGAAAGAACTAAAAAATCAGTTGTAAATTAATTTCCCTAAGCTTCCCATCGTACTGCCTTACATACTCCATGGGTGGTTAGTTTGACACCATTTGCCACCATCACCGTTAAGTTAGGTTCACGTTTAATGGCCAACTGTAACCGTTTAGCCACCCTAAAATCAATGAAATTGTGTGTACTACCTGAATCTACCAAAACTACCACTTCAACTTGATCGATCATTGCTGGAAACCTCATGGTGTTGTGACCTTGTTAGCCATGCAACGCATGCAAAGATAACACCGGCGTAGAACTTCCCGACCCTAACTCCATGGATTCCAACTGCTCAGGACAGTCCTGGAAATCATCTTGAGAAAGACTCCTTGCTTCAGAATGACCGTCTTCCCACAGTTCCACCACTAGCTGATAAACCTGAGACTTAGAACACTTGTGGCCAGGAGAATACTTGAGACCACACCAGAAACAAAGGCCTTTCTTTCTCCTATCTTCCAACTCCACCTGCGATAGAGATTTTGAAGGCATTTTCAAACCGCTTTTTCCAGTTATTGACTCGTTTATTGAACTGGAACTATGATTTCTAAAATTTCTTGCTACAAGCAACAATGGTCGGCTCTCATTCCTCCTACAGGCGGTATATTATCACGCTTAGCTGGACCAAACACAATATTTTCTACTTGTCGAGCTAAGTTGAATCCTTCAACCAATGACTGAGGCTTAAACAACTTGAGATATTGGTCTATCTCAGGCTTAAAATTACTGAGAAATATACTCAGCACATACATTTCAGGCAAGTTAAGCTGATTCAGCAGACTCAAAAACCCATCATGATACTGATCGACAGAACCAATTTGTTTAAGGGACACTAACTCCCCCATTGGATCAAGGAAAGAGTCCGACCCGAATCATTCCCTCAACCCCCTGGCATACATTTCCCATGACAGTTGATACAACCCTCCATATCTCCTAGCAAAGAAATGATGCCACTCAAGAGCTTTACCTTCCAAATGTAGCATCACAAGCCGAACCTTAGCATGGTTCCCGATCTCTTCTGCTTCAAAATATTACTCAAGTTTGGACCACTATCCACGGAAGTTGTCGCCATTAAACATCGGACATGCCATTCTAAACGAGCCACGATTCGTTTCCGCAAGCATTCCCCGTGACAAGGAATTAGAATGACCCAAATCTGCCATCGGAGATACTATCACTTGTTCCTGCCACGAAAATCCCGGCGGAGATCCTAGAATACCCTTGCCCTTGCTGCTACCCGCACATCCCACGGCCACCGAAGGTCCCTGACCAAAATATTGCTCAAACAGAGTATGCAGCTCAGAACAAAGTTCAGTACGTACCTCCGATTTGATATCTTCCTGAAGTCCCTTCAAACGAGCATCTAGCTGAGAAAACTCCGATTGGATGTGAGAAAGTTCACCTTGGATCTGACCTAGTTCTTTTTACATCCTCGTGGTTACACCGTCGCTGGTCATGAAGATCGTATAGCTCTGATACCTTTGTTGAAGAATGTTCTCGAGAAGAAATAGAATCTAAGAAGAAGAAATGAATCGAGAGAGAAAGAGCTAAAGAGCAGAGAAGCTGAAAATTCAATATTCAATTTCATGCCCAACCTCTTTTCTGTTACACGTAACATAGTCAACCCATAACCGAATTCTACTAAACCCACCCGTTTTGTTCAATCCAAACTCACCGTATTACTAAACGTATTTAACAAAAACGCAACACTTTAACTAATTATTATAACCCACGTAACAATAATAGAACCATAATAAGAACCATAACACACCTCCGTCACGATCGGAGCCCCGGCGCGCGGTTGAACGGCGACGAGAAGAACGGGTTGAAAACCCTAGCAGAGCTTTTGCTTTCTTTTTATTTTTTTTTCTTTCCTTTATGCTGCAAATGAAATTTTTAAAAAAAATTATTTTAAATTGTATTACCAAAACGGCGCCGTTTAGGTGGCTATGACCCACGCGGTGACCCGACCTGGAGGGGAGGATCCGCGCGTTCTGGCCTTGAATGGGAAATTTGTGCATTTAGTCCCTCCTTTTTGCGACGCACTTCAATTAAACTCATTTTGTTTTTTTTAAATTAGCCGCATATTTCATTTCTGTTTCAATTTGGTCCCTCGCTGCGCAGCGTTTTGGAGGGTGGGGTTAATTTCCCTTTTAGTCCCCCACAGTTGTTCGCGTGTTCAAGTTTGTCCTCTTTTTATGTATTTTCGGATCTACCCTAATTTTTTTTTTGTTTTTTTAAGTTCAATTTAGTCCATTTTTAGCTTTTTTTTGTATATATTCTTTTTTTATGTTTATCATTATACCATTATTTATTATTATTATATTATCTACTATCACTGTTATTATCATTATTTCTATCTTCATACACTTATTATCTTTTTTATATATAATACATATATGCATTTTTTTTTGCATAGTTTTTGTAATATATATAATGCATTTTATGTAGTATATGTATACCTGCATACAATTTATACATTTTTTTTATTTTCATTTTATTTCTTAACTTCTGTATACATATATATACATTTTCATAATTTCTTAATATATTATTTTTCCATTTTTATAAATACATACATTTTTTACAAAACATATATATCTTTTATATTTTAATTCCAAAAACATTTGTTTTACTTTACTTTTTGTAAATATATACACATATACATACTTTTATACTTTTAATTTATTTTCACAATTTTAATATACATATATACATGCATGTTTTATTAGTTTTTTGGTTTTATATATTTCATTCCTTTTTTATATATGTATATTAATATATGTGTGCTTAATATATGCACACACCTATTTTCAAATTCACTTGTAAATTGTGCTTGTGCATATATGTATTATGTAACAACCCAGTTTGACTCTAATCGGAATAGTGGTTTCGGGACCACAAATCCGAGTCCTAAAAATATTTCAATATTATTTTGTGTGTTTACTTTGTGTGCATTTGATTGTGTGAAATTTTCGTGTTTTAATTTTGTTGTTTGAGTGTCCGATTAAATAAAAGGATTAAATCGCGAAAAATAAAAATTTAGGGGTTAATTATAAAAGCACCTAATTGTTGTTGTCTTTTTAAATGGAAGGATTTATGATGCAATAAGACCATAAAGTAGTGAGTGGGTGATAATGGTAAAAAATGACCTTATATTATAAGGTTTATATATTTTGTATTAAAGGTTAATATAGTAAACTAATAATTAAATAAACATATGATATAATAAATCAATTGAAGCCATTATTTTCATTCTTCCTTTGCCGAAACTTAGAAAAACAAATAGGGTTTAAAAGCTTTGAGGTATTCGGTCATTAACAAGCTTAATTTAAGGTATGTTTTACTTCGGTTTTTGATAATTTTTACGTTTTTGAGATCGTTGCTTCGTGTTCTTCAAAACTCATATCTTAATTTTGTGAATTGTGGATGATTTTGAAATGTGCCATTGATGAATGCTTGAGTTTTATGATGTTAGTAGGTGAAATATGAAATATATTTGTTAGATTAATATATTTTGTATTGGAATTTTTAGTGAAATTGAGTAAATAGGGCTAAATTGTGAAATTAAATTTTTGGGGGACTAAAGTGTGAAATAAATGCAATGTGTGGACTTGTATGAGAACCATGAATATTCGGCCCTTGTGTGGTATGGGCAAATTTTGTATAAATTGTGTTTTATGCAATAGGAACTAAATTGTAAAAAGTGTAAATATTAGGGGCAAAATAGTAATTTGCCAAATTATGTGTTTTTGGATTAAATTGAATGTGTTAATAAATAAATTATCTTATTTTGAATATATTTAGATCGAGAACCAAAGAAATCGGAGTTAGATCGGGAAAAAGCCAAATTAGTCGAATAATCGTCCGACTTCGATTTTCCATCGTCCGAGGTAAGTCTATTAGCTATTTAATGTTATTAAATCAATATATATATATATGCATGAATATCTATTATGTTGTTGTTGAGTTATAATTAAAAGTAATTTAATTGAATAAATTCAAATTATAAATGGTATAAATATGTGTATACAATGTTCAAATATATAGGTATATGCTTATATAAATTTTTGAACTAAATTAAAGTATGAATGGTATAAAGTTATATATATATAAATTCAAATAATTATATATGTATCTATATGTATACATATACTTGAATTTGGTTGGTTGTATGAGAGTTATATATATGTGCACTTAAGATTCAAATATATGTAAGTAAATACATGTATAAATTCTTGCTTAAATTAAAGATATGTATAATACATATGTATACATAAGTTTCGAACATATAGATGTATGTAAAAACATTTGGGTTTGATTAAAAGTATGTATGTTGTAATTGTACAAATAATTTCGAATAAGTAAGTATATGGAGTTGGAACATCTATATATATATGAATAAGTCTTGATTATATTTTAAGGTATAAATGTTAAAAACGTACTTGGGAGTTCGAATATATCTAAATGTATATTTGTGTACAGATTCTTGAATTGAATCGAATGTATGATTCGCAAACTCTTTTGTGATTGAATATGGACTACAATGAATGTGTGTTTGCTGTTAATAAGTATTTGAAGAAATTATTCTGTATATGGGAAAATTGAGATTTTCAAGCATAGCGCTTAGCAGGCTTATTGCCGGTGAAACACTTCAGACTATATGTCTAGCAGGCTTAATGCCGGTGAAATATTTCAGACTATATGTCTAGCAGGCTAAGTGCCGGTGTACTGAATCAGGCTTAAAGCCTAGCAAGCTAAATGTCGGTGAATCTGTTTTAAGTATGTGATTAGGTGTACAATTATATGATTTTGGATATATTTAATTGATAAGTATATTTATATATATACATTTGGCTAAGTGCGTTTGATGATTATATATATATATCCGGTTTATACAATTGAGAAATATATATATGCTCTGGGATTATGCATTTGATAAATATATACTTTTAAATATTCGGTACACATATTTGATTAGTAACTATATATGCATTCGAGATATATATATATACCTTGGTTTATAAGTATTTGATGAAAATAAATGCATTCGTTCATATGTATTAGATTTGTATTGGTTTAAAGTTTAAAATGAGTATTCATACACATTCGGTTATGATATGTGTATAATAAATATATGCTCGGTTGTATACATTCGTTGTAATGTTGTTTGCTATAAAAATATATATTCAATTGATCGCTTTCGACAGGTATGCATATCTGTCTATAAATGAAATGGTCTGAGTACAATAATATATAAATATTAGTTATTCGTGTTAATTGAAATCTTAGTGAAATAGATTAAAAAGTAACTATATTTATATATTTATATACATTTAGTTATGCTGTAGACTTACTAAGCTATAAAAGCTTACTTTGTTTGTTTTCGTCCATTTGCTTTTATAGATTTTGGAGACGCGTTACGAGCTCGGGGATCATCAGCATAGTCCATCACACTATCGACTTCTTTTGGTATTTTGTTAAATTTTTGAACTCAATCTTATGGCATGTATAGGTTTGAGTACGATGTTAATTATATTTTGATTGTAAATTATAATAGCTATGCGAAAGTAATTAAATTTTTACGTTGTGATCAGTTTGGTTTTAAAAATGTTGAATTTGTTCGGTAATGCCTCGTAACCCTAATTCGGTGACGGATACGGGTTAGGGGTGTTACATATTATGTAAATATCTATACATGTACAAATTAAATTAGAGTATCTGTTTCATAATTGTACATCAACTTTTTAACGTACCTTTTAGAAAATGTATATTTTGGTTGCGTCAAAGTATTAAAATCATCATATTTTATAAATTTTTAAAATATTTGGCATTCATGATTCTCGAGAAAGATCGTGTCCTAACTTACTGAGTTTCGATTATTTTTTTTCTCGATGGATTTAGAGAGCCAAGTATTTATTTTGCAATAAATTTACACAAATTTCAAATGAAGACTTATTCTCAGGAATCCAAAAATGTCGGGTCCTAACTTACTGGCCATGACATTTTGTTATCTCAAAATAAGAATTTCTAAATCAAAAGACAAACTTAATTTTGAAGATATAAAAATATTGTGCCCTAACTCACTGGGTGTGATGTTTTATTTCTTTAAAATAAGAATGTTTTATTATTTCGATTCCTTCACGAGATAAAGAGTTTTCTTTTAAAATCTTTTCAAATTTTCGACACCAATACATTAAATAATCAAATTCGGTACTGATTTTGGGCGTTGCGAGTGTGCTAACCCTTCCTCATGTGTAACTGACTCCCGAACTTGTTTTGTCAAATTTCGTAGACCAAAATTATTTTTAAGGTGAGCCGATCACACCTCAATCAAGGATCGGTGGCGTCTCCAATTTTTGTTTAAAAGTCGACAACTAAATTTTTGTGTTCTCAAAAAATGGTTTCGACAATAATTAAATAAATAATTTAAAATTAAAAAAATTATGTAAAATTTCAATTTTTACCAATATGCAATTAACACCATTCTTTTGCACTTCTACATTTTGTTTTTTGTTTTTTATTCTTGAGATCTATTTCATAGGAAGCTGCAAATCCCTGCCAAAATGTAATTTAATATATAGTTGAAACTTGAAATTCTAAAATTTTGTCAGAGACCCCTTCTGTCAATCACTTGTCACCAGAATTTGATCCAATAATTAAGTTAGTAAATTGCATGGAACAGAAATATAAAAGAATGATTTGGACATATCTTTATTTTATATTGGTTAATTGTATAAACAATCAAATTGGGATCTTGGACCAACATTTTACCCAGAAATATTCTGCCTATCAATCGCTTCAAACTTTATTTCTTATTTAACAACAAAACATTAAATAATTTAGTATAGAAAACCAGGGCTTTTTCTTTTTTATTCTTTCAGTAGATGATGAGAGATAAATATTTTGTTTTTTCTTTTGCATGTAATTGTTTTTCTTTCAAATCCTGGAATAGTTCATTGAGAGTCAGCATTGTGGCAGAAAACAAAAATCGACGCAATGATTATTTTACGTTAGTGGAGTGTTGCACTGAGAGATAATCTATCGTCTTTTAATCTCGTATTATAAGATTGCACTTAAGATTTAGATCATTTTGTTTTAAGTTTTTCTCTTGAAAACTTAGGGTGTAAATTAAGCGACTCACTTGTTTACTTATAAAATACACTCATAGTCATGAATTCTTAATGAATAAATTAAGTGCTCTACATGTAACTTACTCGAGCTTCCAATACATAAAAGTTTAAGGGACTTGATTCAAATATTTTTATAAAATCCAAAATGATTCAAAGATCTCCAAAATAAGTTTTCAAATCAATCAAGCCAATCTCCACAAAATAAGAGATTTGATTTGCTTGATCTTGATTGATTCAATCTTCAAAGATTTGTTGCTCCGCAAGATTGATCTTCGAATATGGGTCAGTGTACATGTCTATAATATCATCTAAGTCACGACCCAATTATTTTGGTACAAAGGATTTTTAATTCTAAATAAGACAAATTATGTGCCTTGTGTAGTGTCAAGAGTACCGAGCATTGCGTGAAGCACTGCTCACATTTCTGTCTCAACAATTACCTCTTTCAAGGTTGAACATGACTTTCATAAAATTCTAATGAATCCAGCTTCACAAAGTTTCTATCTTGATATATCCAAATTTCATCAAATCAAATACACTTAATATAAGGTTACAAAGCATTAAGATAAAATCTTCATAAAATTAGCTCATATCTTCTTGGATTGCATATCTTAATATATAAGGTAAGTAGATCAGATTAAGATCCTTGAAAAGTAGTTTGTTTAATAGAATCTCTTCTCCACTTATAACCATGAGATTGTCTTCACAAAATCCTCAACAAAAGAAAATAATCAATATATTTTAGTTAAACATGCTAATAGATAAGTAAAATTATAAAATTTAAGCAGTGCCAAGAGCAGTGGCCACTGCTCTAGAAACTTGCCTTGGCAGATTGTATTGATGTGAGAGGGAGAAATCCATTAATTATAGAGAATTACAATAATATCTACACTCGATGCATTCAAATAAATTAACCGATCACAAGTTAATAAACAATTCTAACGAAAATTCATCTCAAATAATTCTACGTACGAAATACATCTTTTGAGAGTTTACTAGTACAATACAATTTAAGTATAATTACAAATATATGTTTGAGCAACTACAAAGTATAATCAAACTAATATCAGAACAAACGGACTAAAAATCGAAATAATTTAGATTAAAACTCACATATGATAATCACACATAGTGAAATTAAAAAAGCACACATTACAACTACACATATTATATCTTAAACTTAAGTACTCAAAACCCAAAATTCACAAATACAAATTATACAAATACCTTATTGACAACTTAAGATTTTTGAACTAAAATTACCCATTAATCTCTATATTTTAAAATTTAAATTCATAAATTTTTTCGATTTGATCCAACTCGACCCAAACTAATGCGAGTATCAAACATCTAAGTGATTTTGCATGTAAATTGTTAATTGTTTTAAATGCAACTTCTTGAAACTTTCATCCAATCTCAAAGTCCCCATCACCATAATGTTATTGCACATGTCAACAATAATAAACTTTAGAATTATTGCCGACAAACAAAGAATAGAAAAAAGAAAAGAAAAACAATTGAAAGTCCTAAAATCAATGCCAAACTCAAATCAAAATCCTCACTTGCATTTGCACATGGTTTGCCTCGGATAAGATCTAAAATCTTGCCCCAAACCCTTTTTTTTTGTCTATCAATGTGTTGTAATATGACTTGATTGTGATGTTTTGTTGTTAATCCCCCCACGAGCAAACCTAATTAAAAAATAATGGACTATAAAAGTTGGCTTGACAAGACAACCAAATTCAAGTAATTCAATTTGGTCCATCTTCCCTATCCCATGTGCCTTTCCCAAAAGGATTTTGGTCATTATTATTTTTCTTTATTATTTGATATTTGTTTGAAAATTATTTATTAGACAAAAGAGTAATAAAAGTAACTCTGTTGGAATTACATTATATGGTTTCTACTTAAAAAATGGACTAATTAACTTTTATATATTGGATCAAAAAGTAAATTATTTTTTATTAAAAAATTTATCTATTTTTACTGTTAATAACTGGTTCTTACACGTCAGCATGAGATACATGTGGCACGTCATGTGTCATTATTTAATTATTTCGTTAGCCATGCCCAGAACACGCGGGGAGGTAATATAATTGTGAAATTATATTTTAATTCTTATCAAAATCCAAAAAAAAAAAAATTCCGACTTTACTCCTGGCTATGCCACTGGCTATGCCAGATTTTAATAGTAAAAATAAATGAAATTTTAACAAAAACGACCAGTTTACTCTTTGATCTAAGATTTTCAACGGTTCATCAAACATGCCCTTAATCTCTTAACTTGACCATTTTTTTCCTAGTTTTGATCCATGTGATGACATAGCACATTGATATTATGCTAAGACTTCATCTAAAAATTATAATGGTTTTATAAAAATTTTAGTGATAATGTAGCACAATCTCGTAGTGCCATGTCAAATAAAAATCGAGAAAAATTGCTAAAGTTAAAAACTAATATGAACAAAAAAAAATTCAAGGACCAAATTAAAAAAATACCAAATTAAGATATTAAATATTATTTTTAAAACTATATATATAATCAAGAGTATAAATTACTTAATCTCGTGAAATTGAAATAGTTATTTTTCTTACACAAAATTAATCCTTAACCGACACAAGAATTTGAGGATAAATATCCCACGTGGCTTTGAAATAGCTTGTCCTAAACCTTCACCAGAAGAACACCAAATCTGAAATCATTTTTTCACATCTAAATTACGTTTCATTTATTTAAGAACCACAAGCATTGTACCAAGCAATTGAGTCCCCAATTTTTAAGACAAGCTTATATATAAATAATCCAAATGTATTACCAAATTCAGCCATTTAAGGTTTTTAATTAAAATCGCCTACCTGGAATTAGTATTTATTCTACAACCGAAACTTAAAGATTGATGAACCCGTATGTTAACCTGATAGTCAGGATATTGGCCATTATAGGTGTGGTCTGAGTTCAAGTCGCACTAATCACGTTAATATTAGAACTTTATAACTGTTATATGTTTATATATATAATATATTAAAATCCTTTTACTACACTCTACAAGATAAAAAAAGCATGTTACTAGTGACTAAAGGGGTGTAACTAAAGAGGCAGGAAGTATCCCTTTATTCAATTTAAGTTTTTTTTAAATAATTTTTTTGATTTTGACTCTAAAATTTTTAAAATTGTATTTTAGTCCCTCTATAATGAATTGTTCATTATTTGGTAAAATTAGTGACTATATAAAAGATAATTATTTGATTTATTCAGGGATAAAAGGGATATGCAGTGACTTTACTTGCAAAAATAATAAAATTATTGTATTAAAGTCATTCTAAAAATTATAAAGTTATAAATTAGTATAATGGTAGAATTGTATTTTGCCCTTCCAAAAATTTATAATTCAAATTTAGCTTACAAAAATGATTTTTTAGCTTTATATATTAGTAGTGAAGGTTTTTTTAACAAGCAAATTAAAAGAATTAGTACGTATCCTTAAGTTGTATTTAATAAAAAAAATTAAAATTAAGGTAAGAGCAAAAAGAAAATTCACTATCAATGTATCAAACAATAATTCTTATATAAATATAGGTTGATTTTCTTTAAATAAAGTTACAATTTTATTTTTTTCTTGTTAAATAAAATTATTAATATTTATTTTTAAATCTCTTAAAAGTTTTTATTTTTCATTAATTGTCACAAATTAGTTAATTAACGTGGGATAACTTTTAATCTATTATTAGATTATGTCACACCCACAATTAGGGTTGAGCAAGAACAACTGAAAGCTGACTTCAAACAAGGTATTTGGATAGTTTACGGAATGCAAGTTTAAAAACCAAAGTTACCTGAAACCAAACCTAATTCTATTTTCTATTTAATATATAATTAATTTTTAATTTTTATGATATAAGAATAAATATTTTATACTTAAAATAGTGAAAACAATTTAAAAGTTCTTGAAAATTTATTATTTTTTAAAAATATTTATGAAAAAGACCTTGAAATTTTGTTAAATAATATTCAAAATCCATAAACCAAAGCTCATTTGGTCAAAATAAGTCAAAAAATCTAAAACCCAAAATTACTATGAAAAACTAAAAACCGAATAGAGCTTAATCGAATTATAACGAACAGTTCAACAAATCTAAAAAAACCCAACCAAATCGAACCAATATGACCCTTACCCTAAAATAGAATTTTGTAATTTCTATTTTGTTGGTGAGTTAAACTCTAACAGTAACGCGACTTGAATTCAGACCACAGCTGGAGTGATAAAAATCATGACCATTAGACCAACACACGGAGTTCTAATTTCTACTTCCTATTTTCTTTAATTAGATACCTTGTTACTTGTTAGTAGATTAAATAAATATTAAATTAAACATTAAACTATATATAAAATACAATGGCATTCATGTAGTTTTGGTAAATAGTAAGGGCTTTCTTTTAGAACTAAGCAAATAAAAGCCTCACACTAGCCCTCATGATTTTCCCATTCAAATTATCTACCTTTTCCTTCCCTTTTTCTTTCTTTCCTCTCTTGGCCTTTTTTTTAAAAAAAAATGCAGAGAATCATAGCAGTGGTGTTGTTTTTATTTTGCGCCACTTCTCAATTGGCCTCTTCTCTCAATGATGGTAAGCTCACTTCTCTATAATCCATGCTTAAGCTTCTTTGCATTGCCTTTTTTTTTTTCATCGAGTGTTACTTTTATGTGTGTATATGTAGTAAAATGATTTGATATATATTCGTGAGATGTGTTGATTATTTATCTCGTTTTTTAATCATATGATTGAGAATTAGGTAATTTTTCATAAGAATGAAACGCATTTCATGACTCTTCGAAATATTATTTTTTATTTTAAACTCTTAGCACACAAGTGAGGAAGATGAAGTTGAAATCTTGTATTGTTTAGCCTAATTAAATGCATCTCAAGTTCCATCTTTTTTTCTCCTTTCCCATGGTAGTTGGAGACTATTAATCACCCTCCATCTACTGTTCTTAGATAGAAATAATATTATGAAAGCCCCTGTATTAAAAATTAAATTGTATTTTATCTTTTTATTAAAAAAATAAGTAGATTAATCTTTATACATTAGATAAAAATTGATTTTTTTGATAAAAATTTCGTTTATTTCTACTTGTTAAAAAATAACATGATTGACGAGATAATCAGATAATTACATGTGACGTATCATATATACCTTGCTCTGACGTAAAATAAATTTAAGAAAAATAAATGAAATTTTTAATAAAATAATTAATTTGATTTTGATCTAACATAATAAAAAAATATATACAAAAGTTTGTATAATATTTTAGCTTGTCGTAAGACAAAAGTTAATAAAATTGCATGCTACATATGCTGCACCCTTCATCCACGTGAAACCAGATCGATTTGGCACATTTTCCACGACAACCTGACAGTAAATAACATGCATAGCTTTGGCATCTATCTTACAAAACTGACCCCTACATGTTTTAGCCATACATAGGCCTAGATTTTAAGAGTTTTTAAAATTAAGTGTTTTTTACTCGTTATATATAGCATTTAATTTTAAGTTAAATGTTAATTCAACTGGAAATTCAACTAGAACGACTAATTTGGCAGGTATTTCCTATCATATTTTAATTATTTTCGTGTCATTGCGGATTAACTTAGGATACAGTAAAAAGTGAAAAACTGTACATTTGGTCATTGATGTGCATGTGCATGCATTAAAACATTTCCTTTTGAAGGAGAATCTAAATGGGAAATTGGTTTCTTCATTAAAACCATTTCCAACATAAGAGCTGTGGTCCAACATAGATTCTTTGAGGGTCCTTAGAACATTTCTCAATAGGACCATCTTGACATTATTGAATAACATTTGTATTTGTCATTCAACATCATTCCTTTCTCACATGAGATTCATAAAAAATTAGGGTCACACTTAAAACGAACTAAAATTCAATTTTTAATTTTTTTTTTTAGGTTTGTTGCCAAATGGAAATTTTGAGTATGGGCCTAAGCCATCGGAATTGAAAGGAACTAAAGTAATGAGCCCTAAAGCAATACCGAATTGGGAAATTTCAGGCTATGTTGAGTACATCAAATCAGGTCAAAAACAAGGTGACATGTTGCTAATAGTACCTGAAGGAGGCTTTGCAGTTAGGTTAGGCAATGAGGCATTGATCAAGCAGAAGATTAAGGTGATTAAAGGTATGTTTTACTCTCTAACCTTCAGCGCGGCTCGGACATGTGCACAAGAGGAAAAGTTGAATGTTTCGGTTTCTCTGAACTACGAGAAAAACGACTTTGGTTTGTTCCCAATTCAGACGATGTATAGTAGCAATGGATGGGATTCGTATGCGTGGGCATTCCAGGCTTCTGAGTCTGTAATTGAGATCTCGATACATAATCCGGGTGTGGAGGAAGATGCTGCTTGTGGCCCTCTTATTGATTCCATCGCATTGAAGACCTTGTACCCTCCAAAACGCACCCGAGGTAAAGACAACCATTAAACTTGATTTGATTATAAAAAATTAATAGCCTGAATTTATCTAATCGAACTTAGAATGAACTAAATTTGAAATGATCAGAATAAGTGAACTTAAATGACTTAAAGGCAAGATGACAAGGTTTGAAATGGTCTGAACTAAAAATAACCAAAAATTGATCCAAACTCAAATGATTTGAAAATTTAAAACCCGAACTGATTCAACCCCCGATGGAAAGTTTGATGATAGCTAACATGTTTGATCCAACATTTGCAGTAAATCTACTAAAGAACGGAAATTTCGAAGAAGGTCCTTACATCTTCGCAGGACCAATATCCGAAGGTGTCATAATTCCACCCCACATTGAAGATGATCACAGTCCATTACCTGGTTGGATTATCGACTCCCTCAAAGCCGTTAAGTACATCGACAGCGACCACTTCACCGTCCCCAAAGGCAAGCGAGCAATTGAACTCATCGCCGGTAAAGAAAGTTCCCTCTCACAAGTTGTGAGGACAACGATCGGTCGGGACTACGTCCTTTCCTTCACCATTGGTGATGCTAACAATGCATGCGAAGGTTCCATGGTGGTCGAGGCATTCGCTAACAAGAACACTGTCAAGGTCACGTATGACTCGAAAGGCAAAGGAGGATTCAAGCAAGCGAGACTTCGATTTAAAGCTGACTCGACACGAACCAGGATAATGTTCTATAGCACGTTTTACACCATGAAAAATGACAACTCGGGTTCTCTCTGTGGACCAGTGGTGGATGATGTGAAGTTGGTTAGTATTCAAAAATTGCATCATTTGTAAAATTCATGTTTTAAATTTGTTTTGCATTGATTATGCTACAAATTAATGTGTTTCATCCATTTAGGGGTTTACTTTAGGATTATTTAATCTATCAAATTAATGAGTTCACCACCAATGTTGACATTTATGTATCTACTTTCTTCGTTAAATTAATGGTGTGAACCAAGTTCTTTTCATCCTTTTTCAATAATCGCAGTACATATGTAATATAAAAGTTGGACTATTCATTTAAATTCGAAGACTTATCCGATTTTTAAGAAGTTATGAACAAAAATATCATGTCTTAAAAATGGGTTTAAAAAATTAAGTTCGTTTAAAATTTGACATGAGCTTGGGTTTCAATAATTAAGGTCCTAGCTTGACTCGACCTATTTTTTAATTTTCTTTTATTTTTGTTGATGTGCCTTGGTATTGTTAGAGAGCCCTACGAAATCATTAGTTGAAGGGCACATCACACAAGTCAGGCATTGTCCTTGGTTCAGATTTTTTTCTCTCCCAATTTTATTAAGAGCCCTTGCAAATTCATAAAGTGAAAGCGCCTTCAAATCCTTAAATAGGCGAAACCATGACAAACTAGAAAGCTCAAGTGATAGCATCCTTCCTCATAAATTACCTATATGCCATGGAGTCGAGTCCAACTATATTCAAACTCTTTAATTTTCAATTCTTCAACTAAGTGCGTAACCTCATAAAGGAGCCAACAACACCCTTTATAAAACCTTAGGGGCCCAAGAACCATCCAAGACACTCATTATACTCTTTCTCTCTTAATTGATGCTTTCTCTTTCTGTCTCTCTACCACCAGACTCAACCACCTGTAGCTCTCTACTCTTCGATTGAACCATCCTCCACCACCCTTTCACTGAATATCAATAATTAGTGCGGTGAACCAACTCTCAATCTCCAAATTGTCACAACTAATATAATGAATACCAAGTCAATTTCTAGTGATGAGCTCCTCAATGCTTTCGGATGGGATTTGTAACTAGACCAAACCCGGTTATAAAGTCTGTGGCGATACCGTTGGCTTCCCGGTGGATATTCTAAAATAGATACTTCATCGTCTATTGTTAGGATGCTTTTATATGCCTGATCATAGCTGAAGTGTTATCCTTTGCAATGCATTAGTAGCTAGAAACATTTCAATCACCTCCTTGTTGTCACTCCAACAATCATTCTTCGAATTCCCAACTACCATGTCAGCAACGTACCATCCAGAATAGCCCAAATTTCAGCCCATATAGTCCTGAGCTAGTTCCCAGAGTCCTACAGTAACCCCCTCCACTTGCCCCAAGAGGTCATATTTTGGCAACCAATTCCCACCAGCAATGAAGTTGTAAGCGTTTGATCCAGTCCTCCATTAGATAAGGGTGGACAAATACCTGCAATTTTAACAACAATTGAAGAAGGAAGCAATCTAGCAGAATATTTTTGCCAATTCCAAATGCCCAGATTCATTGTTCATTTCATACACCCATCAAAAATCAATGCATTGAAGCCTCAAAGGTCCTACATTTGGTACCAAAGTATCCAACCAAAAGCCTACATTTTGCCCCACCTCCTATTCACCATTATATTCTAAATTTGAAATGTAATTTAAACTTAATAATTTTTTAAAAAAAAATCTAAAATAAAAACTATTTGTATGTATCGCTGTTGGAATCAGATTAAATTAGTCAATTAAACCGGTTGAACCCAAAACCAAACAATATACTTATTTAAACAAAAAAGTTTAACCACTTGAATTGAGAACCACTTCGAACTAGAATTTTTTGCCCAAAAATAGGGGGGGTTTGAGTAAAAATATAGGTTCGAAAAATGAGCTTAAATAAAAAGTAAGGCCTATTTTTTAAATGGGTTGAGTTTCAGGTAAGCTTTTTTTGGTTTAGGCCCACATCAGCCCGAATTTACAAAAAAAATATTGCTACAATTTTTTTACTATTTTGCCACTATTTTTTCATTTTGTTATCATTTCACTATTATATTGTTACTATATTATTGTAATTTTTACTGCTATTTTATAGGTATTTACTTGCTAAGTTGTACTCATCTTAATGTTATTTAAGTAATTTTTTATTTGTTGGGAAACATCTATCTTTAATGTTTTTAGTATATTTGATGTATTATATTTTTTAAAATTTATTTTTATATAAAAAATTTTAATACTGACGAGTCAAGCTCAAGCTTTAATATTTTAATCTAGGTAGAACTTTAGTAAAATTGTAGGCTCATTTTTCGGATTGAGTAAAACTCAAACTTAAAAAACTGACCTAAATTTTTTACTTGACCCAACCCAAATTTAACCCGGCCAAACTCTACTCCGAAATCATAAAAAACCAAAAATCAGGAAATCCTTTTTAACATTTTCATATTTTTCATTAATTTTATAAATTTTATTTAATTATTGAATTATTATTGGACCGGCATTTTCCACTAAACATGGCAAGATCTCCACCCGAACCACACGGAGAACCCAAAATTCCCACCCCCCGCAAGTTCGCACGTGTAACAAAATTAGAGCGTGCAAAATTGACCCAAAGAAGCAAACCGTTAACCTTCCATCGCCGGCTTCAGCCCTGTCCATATTTCTTTGAAACCGTCATTTCCCTCATTTCGCCGTTCCTTTTGCACTGAACAACGAATTTTTTGGGGTATTTTTCAAAAGAAGCGAAGGCATCACCTGAGATAAGGAAACACTTAAAACCCTAAAATCTTTGAATTCAGAAATATGTGGAGAAGGCTGTTGACTTCACAGCTCAAAACCCTAGCCACAGCTCCATGCAGATCCGCTTCTAAAACGGTGCCGCTTCCATTCAAATCTAACGTTTCATCATCGCCTTTTTCCTGTCTCCTCACTCGTCACTTCTCCGCCTCGTCAGGTAACCCTAAATTTCCGTAGATCCTCGCCAACGAATCATTTTGATTTTGTCAACGAATCATTTAGATTATTAGGTGTTGTGGGTGGAAATTAGAAGAGAATTCGTATTCGATATTGATTAATGATTTTTCCGGTGTTCTTAATTTTTGGACTGGTTTTGGTTGTGTAGCGGATAGTGCTGTAAAGAAGACGGTTGAGGATGTCATGCCTATCGCCACTGGTCATGAGCGCGAGGAGCTTGAGGTTGAGCTTCAGGTGATTTGCTTTTTCCTCCTCTACTGTTGCTATTTGGTTTTTAAAATGTGAGAACTTTTATGTGATGTTACATTTCTACGATAGACAATTTCAGTTGTCGACTATATTTAGGGGTGAGCGGTCATTAAGTTTGGTTTTGAAAAGTCGAAAACCGACTTAACTGATGTTCTGAAGATTGTAACTAACTAACTAACTGACTGGTTTTGGTGATAACTGAACATATTCGAATAAAAAGTCGGCTAAGTCAGTTAAACCAATACACAGATGCACATTGACTTCAGTTGTTGGCTATATTGTTATAAGCATTATGGCTACATTTAATATACTGCTCTCTCAGTTTTAGGCCACTGCTTTCTCATTCTCATTCTCATTCTCATTCTGATTTTTGTTTTTTGTTTTGTTTTGTTTTATATAGGGAAAGAAAATCCTTGAAGATGTGAACAACCCTGTTGGTCCTTTTGGCACGAAGGTTAGTATGGGTTGCAAAATGTCATTCGCATTGTATAAAAATTGGAGAATTTGTATTGGACTGTGCGTGTATCATCTTACATAGAAGCAATGATAGATGGTTTTTGACACAATTTTTTTAAAAAAAGTTTTGCTTAAAAGTTTCCATTTTTTAATGCAGTCATTCCTTTTTTCTGTTTGTATGTGATTTTCTGCATAGTTTCATTTACTTGGATTTCTTGTCCAGTTAAATGATTTATGTTTTAAGTTTCATTTACTTGGATTTCTTGTCCAGTTAAATGATTTATGCTTTAACTGATGTTTATATATCCTGTAACTATTTTTGTCCTTAGATTGCTATTCTGATGTCTCATAATGTAACTAAATGTATAGAAAACGATGTTACCAGGTGCATTATTTGGCCATTTTATCAGTAAATTGCCTTTTGATGTTATTAACCAGTTGGAATTGCCTAGTGTTTCTTTCCAGCTATTTGTTAGCAATTTACCTTTTGGTTCTTTATTCTTTTTCGGTTTCAAGTAATGAATATTAGCAACTTTGATATAACTTGTATGAGTCTTTAGATTTAGTTTCCCTCAAGCAAGAGGTTCCTTTTTTCTTTCTTTTGTCAGCATGTCCTCTCACTGGTGGGCTGCTAGTCACCAGTAGACTAGAACTAGGGGAGGGTGATGTTGAATCTAAATGCAAAATCTGGCTGTCAAAATATTTTATTCTTAGGTGACATTAAGATGATTTGGTTTAGTTTCGCTTCCTCCATTGAGGTTCCACCACTTATCTGGAAATGCTGGAATATTATAGATATCATACAATGCAGATAAAGGAAAATTGTTTCTACATTCAATTTTTTATTTTCTGAATGTGTTAAAATTTTTTGAGCATGATGTTTCTCTACGATACTGTTGTAGTGCAATGTTTTATGCATTTATGTTAAATCGTGGCAACTAATAATCTTCTTCTGTAAACTTATCATTTTGAGTATGGGCTTTTTTTTATGGTGATAAAACCTTTCTACTGGAAATCTGAAATAATTGACCTTTTATGAAATCTTGAGTGATGTCTTTTTTTGACATTTGATTTTATCTGCTTTTAGGAAGCTCCTGCTGTTGTCAAGTCCTACTATGACAAGAGAATAGTTGGATGCCCAGGAGGTGAAGGAGGTATGTTTCTTTCATCAAATCTCTGTTTCTGCTCATCTTGGTCTGAACTGTGTCTTCTTGTATGCTTTTTCTCTGTAATATACAAAATTGAGTCATTTGGCTTGAACTAATATAAATTCATTTGACTGTTTTAAAAAACAAATTCAGAGGACGAGCATGATGTTGGCTGGTTTTGGCTGGAGAAGGGCAAGCCACATGAATGCTCTGTTTGTTCACAGTATTTTGTGGTGAGTAGATCTATTTGAGCTCATGTCTAAATGTCTATTTCTTTGCACTGAGTGGGTCCATATCCAGTTTAGATATTTCTGTTAGCCCATACATGGATTCACCAGTAACTCTAAAGATTTGAATTAGTTGTTAATGATCTGGGGTGTTATGGAAGAAATAAACAATCATCTATTAGATTTAACTACAAATGTTTGAGCTATATGATATTTTATAATTTTTCTGTCGTCCCTGAAGGACGCAATTGAAACTACAATGACATTCAGATTTTCAGATATACATGAATTGGTTTGAGGTTAGGGTCATAAGTGCTATAACTGAAGTGAGACCTGGAGACCTCAAGGTTGACAGACATTTCATCCCATTCCCTTAGGTTATTGCCCTGCAATTCAATTTAAATGAAAATAACACAAGTAGCATTCTTACCATTCCAACCCCAATAGTACAATGGTTTTTCAAGCATCGTAGCTTTTCTTAACTATATATGTTGATGTTTGGCAGCTCGAAGTTGTGGGCCCTGGAGGACCTCCAGACGGACATGGTGACGACGATCATCATCATTAATTGCAGCTTTCAGGTTTATTTTTTCCTATTGGAATAAAATTGGAGAGGATGGAACCAAGTCCAGTTATAGAGTTCATTGCACCTTCAAGTGTTAAAAAAAAAATCTATCATGTTTGGTTTTTGATTGGCCCTTGTTCTTGTTTGAGATGGTATCTCTATTTTTTCGGTTTTTCAGGGTGGTCATCTTTTTGAACTATGAATCATCTTAGGTTTAACTTCAATGATTGCCAAATAATTGATGGCTACCGTCCCCATTGTTTCATTACACATCTTGGTGTTGAATTTTGAAGGAATCTTACAGGTTTAATCGCTTTCGGATTCTTGCACTTCCTTTTTTTTCCCTTTTAACTATTAATTAGGTGGCTAGGAATTGTCGTAGGCCTCAATTAGATTCATCAATTGGATGGGTCAGGTTGATTTTGGGTTTTGAAACTTTCCAATCATTTTCGGGTTGTGATCATTTCAGGTTTGTATAAATTCAGATATGGTTCAGGCCATTTTTGGGGTTTTTTTTTTGCATATTTTTCATGTCTGTTTTACTATCTATGTTTGGGTTCGTGGTTATTCACAATAATATTATCTCTTAAGATTTAAACACGTGTTCTGTCTTTGAAAGCAAAATATGCTTTATTACTACCTACAACACTTGATAGAAAATTTTTAGTTTGTGATTGAACAAGTGAGATTCTTTTTTATTGTCAAATCAAGTTTGGTAATTGGGTTGATTATCCAGAATTGCATTAAAATTAAACACATTTATCCCCAATTTGTGCATCATAAGACCTGTCTTTGGGTCACTTCAGTGTCCTAATCTGTTAGGAATTGGGACCTTTCTTTGTTCTTATTGACATGTTATTGTCCATCAAATTTACATATCAAATTTCCAAGAAAGCCTTTTAGGCAATATTTGGTATGAGATTCTAGGACTTAGAATCATCGACAAATATACACTGATGGTGTCCCAAACCTAATATACTCTCAATTTGTTGCTGCAAAAATGGAAATATGTTACCCTGTTATTTTTAAAGTATACTATTAATATATTCCTTTTAATGAAAAAAAAAGCTGTCTCAATACATTTTCAAGTATTGATACCATCAAAATATCTGACAGTTTTGAGTACTTACTTAAAATAACCTATTATTCATTGTATCCATTCCATTTATACCTAACTGGATTAGTGTCAATAATCAATATCAATTCATCATGTGGGTGGAAATTAAAATAAAATATATTAAAAATTTATTAGTAGTTAAAAATATGATTTTTTTAATTTTTTAATTTGAAAATGGTGAAAATCATAATATCCATATAATTATATATTTTTATTTTATAAGTTGGTTTCTTTGTAATTTAAGTGACTAATTAGTATAGATATATTAGACACTTAAAGTACATATTTATTTTAGAAAAAAAAAGTAATTCTTAAAAATTAAGTATTATTAGAAATAAGTTAACATTTTCTTTAAATAAATAGGTTTAAAAAAAAATAAAACTTTGCATCTATGAATGAACATAGGATTTAAATAACTTGTGTGCATGGATTACCAGGAAATTTCCTTCAAAAAACTAAAATTCTAAACATTAATTTCACATGAAAAGACTTGAAAAGCTGTGTGCAGAAAGATTCGGAGAAAATCATACAATGTGTGATATGGTGCAGAAGGATATAATATTCAAAACATAACTTGTCAGTTGTCCCTTCAATCACTGATCTTTAACCTACATTCACTCATTAAATTATGTTTCCTATTCCGAAAAATGTTCCTAGTAATGACAAAAAGAAACCCTAGCTATAATACCCTCCTACGCATCAAAGGGAACCAGCTTCTTCTTCCTTTCTTTTTTATCTTTTGGTATCGGGTACTTATATAGGACATCAACCAGATTTGGATTTGAGTTGGGTGGATTCCAAAACGGAAGACAAAGCTTTCACCCCTCGTTCACAAAATACGAACTTAAAATTTTAATTAAAAATATCGAATAACATACGATTGGACTCAAAGTTAATGGAAGAATAAGGTTTTTAAATCTATATATACATTAGTCTTATTTGGTAATTGGTTGATAGATGATTACCGACTGTAGTGATTAGTTTGATAAATTGATTCTGTTAATTGATTTGACAAATTGATTTAATTAAGTATTTAGTAAAATTTAATTGATATATGTAAAATGACAAATAAGGGTATGACACATTTTATTATTAAACATTTATTTATTTATAATACTTTAGTCTTTATTGAGTGAAATTATTGAAATAAAACACTATTACCAAGAAATTAAAACATCAATTATGGAAATTATTTAGTGAATATTTTTGAAGATTTAAATAAACAAATTTTTTAAGTTCGTTATTTATAAATATTAACCTTGTGGAAATTGATGAATATTAATAGTGTATCAATATAATTGTAAAATATATTGTTAGTGATAATTATGTCATGTTCTCAATATGTAAATTAGTGATAATTATGTCACGCTCTGAATAAATATGTCAAGTAGTATATTTCAATTAATATAAAGTTGTATAAAAAATCATTTTATACAAATAAATTAAAAATAAATTAAGAGTAAATAAATATTCAAGAAATAGATACATATGATAAAAGGGAGTAATTTTTGAGCAAGTATAGTTAGATATATCATTCCACATATCTCATCCCAAATCAGCTGTGGAAAGAGTTGCCCGTCCCAGCTTTTTTTGTTTTGGAGGTCTTAGCTCAACAAGTTCTTACAAATCTCCATTCACCATTTGACTACCAAATCCTTTACTTGTGCTCGAATCAGCTAAAAAAATTCAAAATTTCTGTTTACCAAATACCCTATTATATTATTCATGCAGTTCAATTTTCTTTTGTTATCATATATTATTCACGTAAGACTAAGCAATTTTTTTTTTCTTTTTCCTTGTTTAAAATACTAAAACTATTAAAAAAAATTTCTCTAGGAATTATGAGAAAACAATTGAGTTGATCAATTCTCTCTTGTTACATATCTATCACTACAAAAAAAAAGATTTTGATTTTCTTAAAAATTTCCGATATAAATGAATTAATGATGTTTGATTAGAATTAAAACGATCGATTGAACTGATTGAATCAAGAACAGATCAATATATTAATCTAAAAAATGATATTAAATTAGAACATTCAGTTAAATTGACGATTGAACTATATTTTTTATTTTTAATATTTTAATTAATTTTAATAAATTTGTAATCGAATTAACCAAACCAACAATTCGATAACCTAATTGATTGACTCTTATCGCTTAGAATCAACTCTATTTTCCAGCATCAAAGTAAAAAAAAAAGGAAAAAGCATCGAGACCAAGCCTATATTTCTCTATAAACTAGTATGTAGGTTCATCTTTAACCCACATTCACTCATTAGTTTATGTGTTTTTATTTTTTCACTGAACACGAAAGATAAAGTGAACCCTATAGGTAGCTGTTCCTGCATGGTTTTCAACAAAAAACGTCTTCTCAATCCATTATATCTTATACCACAATATTTTTTTAATATTAATGAATAAAACCATAAAATTTATTATGTATAATGAGATAAAACATATGATGTGAAAACTGAAAACCCTTTTTTTATTTTTTATTTTAAAAAATCTCCTATGGAATCCTTATAGCTTTCATTTTCACTGCATTTTGGGAGCCAGCTTTGCAGATGAAGTAGAAGAAAAAAAAAAGAGATTGTAATTATTCTCTATTTTCTTTTTTGTAATTTAGTTCAAAAGATTCCAACTTTTCAACTATATAGTTTTATTAAACACAAATTGGCTGCTGTATTATTAATAAATTAAGCTACACTCAAAGGGTAGTGCAAAGCAGCATATGTTGTCTTTCAGCTATATAAACCCTAAGAATCAATCAACTAAACTCTAAATTTTTAAGTATCATTCCTATATATATATGTATGTACACACTAATTGATTAATTGATTCTTGCCCCATATGAATGTCGTGGTAGGGTAAAGGAGGAGTTGACAATTAAAAAAGTTCCCTCAATTTTTTCTCCAAAAAAGAATAGGAAAAATATATAAATATTGACAAGTTGACCTATATAACACAATAGATGTCACCATTTAACACAGTAACCAATTATGGACTGCCATGTCAATTTTTTCCCCCTGAAGTCAACTAGTTAAATATAGAGTTTGGTTTGTTTATGCTTAGGAAAAAAAAAGTAAGTTTAGAGTTGGAATCTAATCTTTCCTAAAATATCATGGAGTTAGGTTGTATTTTATATTTTTTTACTAAATAAATAGATAAATAAGTCTTTATATAATAGATCAAAGAGAAAATTAGTCTTTTTATGGCACATTATATGTAAATGGCCGATTATTCTATCGGTCTTAGTTTTTAACTGTATAAATAGATTAATTTTTTTAGAAAAAAGAATTAGTTTACTCTTTAATCTAATGTATATAGATTAATTTACTACTTTTTGAATAAAAAAAATCAAAAAATACAATTTACCTTCTAGCACGCAAGTAACTTTATAATACTTTTACCCTATTGACAACAAGAAGATGATATAAAGCTGGAGTGCATATATATATATATATAAAGCTGCATTTATAGGTGGATACTGACGGGATAACATGGGCTAGAAACACTAACTTGAATGGAAAATGAGAAAGCAGTTAAAATGGTGGGTCTACAACTCTGCAAAATCAATAGTAATTTTTTTTGATATTTTTTATCTTCGTTTTATTATCCATGTCTAGAGCTTACAGATCTTATATCTATAAGATTCGAGTCCTCATTTTTTTATAATATAAATTATCTTACCATTACATCCAATATAATTTTACAATTAAAGTTTAAGGCTTGGACTTAATATACTTATGGTGTTTCCCATGGATATATAAACAAACAAAACTTTTATGGTGGGACAAGGAGTATTCAGCAAACCAAATATATTCTAGTGGCAAACAAGAAAGGAGGATAGAGGGAAAAAAAAAAGGCCACATGCTTTTTTTCCTTCTGTGTTTTCTCACATAATAAAATCCCAGGAATGGAGAAAATATATAGTTTATACATATGTTATACATGTATATATATGTAAATATGTATGTATGTAATTATTATTTGTGTCATTGATACCTTTCAGGATATATCTATTATACTAAAAATTTGTAAGGATGTATATGAAAGTTGAAACTTCCATGCTTTTTTCTACTTAATGGGGGTATCAATCAAATCATCAAAGAATTCATAAACAAATGATTTCAGAAAAAGAAAAGGAAGATATTTCAAATATATAGTTAATGCTTTTTTCTTGTTTTCAGTAATATTCTCTTGAGTTGTTGCTGTGGGGGGATTTGCTTTTTATTTATTTTTTAGCCACTTCCCAACAAGCATAGATTCTCTCTATATTGTTACAAATCTCTATGGAGGGATGGGATGTTTGTGCTCTTGCCCTTGCTTGGATCCCTATGCTACATTGAAAAGATTTTTTATTTTATTTTCTTTTAAACCCTTCCTTTTCAATGATGCTTTTTTTTTTTTGGAGTTTTCTAGGCAAAATTTTAGGCTACAAAAATGTATAGCCAGTTGTACACAATACTCACCTGTTTTATTCCATTATCACACACACACTCCTTCCTATATTTGCTTATAAATAGGCAATACCCCTTGGGTTTCTTCATTGTATCACTTCTTTTCAGTCCTGTTAAAAAACAACAACAAAATCATGAGCTATTCACATTATACCATGGCTTCTGGTTAGTTGCTTTCTTTCTCTCATTTCAGCTTTCTTGAATTCATTTATACTGTTCTTAGCAATGGTTTTTAGAGTGTTGTAATAACTTGAAAACTCCATTAATGGTGTTAATGTTTTTAGGTAGTAGAACTGGTAGAAGGACATTTGAATTTGGAAGGACATATGTGGTTAGACCAAAAGGTAAACACCAAGCTACTATAGTGTGGCTTCATGGCCTTGGTGACAATGGCTCAAGGTAATTGCATGTTAGCCTTTTGTTATATTGCCTCAACCAATACATTGAAACTTTAGTATGAAAGTTTATGGTGAAAGTAAGATAGAGAAGATAGCATTAATTTGCTTCTTCACATTAGTTTTTATACATTAGATTAAAGAGTAAAAATTAGTATCTCAGCATAAGGCACACACGTCACTGTTTGGTTATTCTATTAATCATTCCAGCTTTTAATAAAAGAAATAGATAAAATTTTTAATAAAAAGGATTAGTTTGCTCATTGATCTAATTTACAGATACAAATTTATCTATTTTTTAGCAGAGGGGAAAAATATAATTTGACACCTAATATAGGAGTCTCTATGATATTTTTACCGAAAGTTTATATATATATATATAAATATAATTTGACACCTAATATAAGAGTCTCTATGATATTTTTACCGAAAGTTTATATATATATATATCTAGTAGAGTGAAGCTGTTTTGATCACTGTTTAACTCAACTTCATTCATTGAATTCAGATAAATTTTTACTGTTCTATGGATTTAATTTTATCTCAAAACAAATAAAGTTGTTTGAGAATGTCAACATCATTTTGTGTTTTTTCCCACTTTTTGAGTTGTTTTCTTTTTATTTTTACTGTCAATTGGAATAAGTTCTATGGAGCAAAACAGTGAAGCTGTGAAATAATATTCAATGTATATATATATATATATATTCTTCTGCTTCTGTCTCATGTGATGTTAAGCACTTAAGCTTAATTTGGAAGACTTAGAAATGTCAAAAAAGAGTATATTCCATGTTCATAGATAATGGACCACAAATTAACCTGTTTTTTTTTTCTGCCAAATTGGGATAAGAAATTTATCTTTTCACAAAGGATATTCATTATATTTTTCTTTAGTAGTATAGTCTTTTCAGTTAAATAGTTTCTATTTTCTTACTTTTTACAATATAAACAACACTTCTTCAAACTTTTGTTCCTGATTTATTTTGCAGTTGGTCTCAGCTCTTGGAAAGTCTTCCTCTTCCAAATGTAAGGATGCTTTCAAAAATTACTTTTGAACTTAATTTGTTTTTGATTTGCATATTGCTTTGTCCTACTTCAAAGCTCAGTTGAATTTGTTGAACTATGACATACAAGTTTGATCATCCATGATTCTCATATATATATATATATTTCAGATAAAATGGATTTGCCCAACTGCTCCTACTCGTCCTGTGGCTTTACTAGGGGGATTTCCTTGCACTGCATGTAAGAAACTCTGGTTTTATCTTATCTTACTCGAACTTGGTGCGAGTGCTGAACATGGGTGCATATCTGACACGAGTATGGTCAGAATTTTAGAAGGGGAATACTTGAATGTCATATAACCATGTACATGTCAGACATGTATGCCAGACACTTTTATCACCTGGTTCGTGAAGATGTCAATGCTTTGGCACTCATATAATCATTTAATTGCTTGGCATATCAGGGTTTGATACTGGTGAGCTTTCAGAAGAAAGTCCAGATGATTGGGAGGGTTTAGATGCTTCAGCAGCACATATTGCAAACTTCTTGTCAACTGAGCCATCTGATGGTATTTTAAACTCTCCATGCCATTCCACACTATATATATAGATTGGTTTTTGAAACTGGCGTTTGCTTCCTTTTTGACAGTTAAGGTGGGTATTGGAGGCTTTAGTATGGGTGCTGCAATGGCACTCTACTCTGCAACTGCTTGTGCTCTAGGAAGGTATGGAAATGGTATCCCATACCCTATCAACCTTAGAGCAGTTGTTGGGCTTAGTGGATGGCTTCCCGGTTCAAGGTACGACATCTTATGTTACTCTGGTTCGAGTGTGAATATTTGGAGGATACTTGAACAATCTATCCCCATTCCTGTGCCCAAATGCATGTTGCAAATCATGACAGAGTCTGAACCTGTATCACTTAAGTGCCATACAAGAACTCTAATCAGGTGTTGGCTTACAGGGGCTTAAAGAACAAAATACAAGTATCAAATGAAGCTGCAAGGCGAGCTGCATCCTTGCCGATTTTGCTTAGCCATGGAACCTGTAATTATCTTTTTCCATGTTTAAGCATGACATATTGCAAAAATAGCACACAATAGAAAGGTAAAAGTACTATGAAGGATCCTGAACTATAAATCGGATTGTATTTTATCCGTTCTACTAAAAAAAATAAACAAATTAACTACTGTATGTTAGATCAAAGAGCAAATTGGTCTTTCTGTTAATAGTAAAAATAGATAAAATTTTTACTGAAATGACTAATTTACTCTTTGGTTTAATATAGAAGTACTAATTTACTCATTTTTTTAATAAACAAGACAAAATACAATTTAACTCCTAATACAGGATCCTCCACTTTTACCTAGAAAAAATATCATCTAAAATGCTCAAAATACATTGTTAACATTCCAACATGACAAAAGTTTTGCTTGTTTATTCAACCAAATAATTATTACTACGTTATAATCTTTTATTACAGGTGATGATGTTGTCCCCTACAAAATTGGAGAAAAATCAGCTCATTCATTGAATATAGCAGGATTTTGGAATCTCACTTTCAAAAACTATGAAGGGTAATAATAATCATTTAGGCCTTTTAAAAATATCTCATCGTGAAAAACATCTTTTAAGTTTTTTTTGGTCTGAATTTGACTGTTCAGGATTGGCCATTACACAGTCCCTAAAGAGATGGATGAGGTCTGCAATTGGCTTACTACAAAACTGTGTCTCGAGGGATCTCGTTGAATGTAACAAAACATCAGTTCTTAGTTTGAGAAACGAACAATGGCAGACACAAAGACAAAAACTACATATGTACAAGTAGATGGGGTATATGGTATAGTTGAAATTAGCCTTAATTAACTTGTCCTCAAAATAAAAGTTTTGGTTTCTTTTAAAACTTTAAATCCAGGATGTAGATCTTTAATAACTTAGTCTTAGTTAATGAGATATAAGAAATTAGTCCCATTTGGCTTCTATCTTCATTTTTCGGAACCATCCGGGTTTCAAGACATCTCCTCTACATTGCCCTATGCACCGGGATTCGCTCATTTTCTTGGTGTGAAGCTACATGTGCCGGTTGAACTAAATAAACTTAAAGATGACAACCAAATCCCGGTGCATAGCGTGAAGCAAAAAAAGTATTGAAATTTGGGTCGTTACAGTTTTACAATATGATATTATATACAAAACATAATTATTTCATTTTGATCATATAACAAATTTTATAATATGATACAACAAAATAATACAAAGGCTAATATTTGATCAATTTCTTGATCAATTTCCTTCCCTTTTTCCTCTTCTTCCAACAATCCAAGAACACTAACAGTGTCACCTGTATGTTGAACAATCTTGCTCACTCCTTCCCCAATGCGCTGCACTACTTTCCTGATCCCTCGGACTAAACCGCCACCCTTTGGTAGTGCCGCAACAATCGTCTGCATCGATGCACCAGCAACCATGCTGCCAACATAATCATCCGCTGTAAGCCGATTGCCTTCGTCACAAGCACGAACCGTGTTTGAATCAGAAGATGACATAATTTTCACACCAAAAGATAATATCTAAATTCTCAATGTCCTATTAAAAATTGTTGTAAATGTATGTATATATAATAGCCAATATGTACAAAACCAAAGCTACTTGGGTTTTACAGGTAGCCAGCCAACTTAGGATGTTTTGACATTGTTAAAGCTGATTCGTTGCTATGTTCTTATCGTTGTAATCGTTGTAAATTTGTACGCTTCATCCGTCCTATACTGTTAGTACTAAATTTTTAAATAGAAACCATCTTATGTAGAACACCATGCCATTATTACTTGGGCACGTTACAAAGTTAATGTTGGAATATTTTCAAATATTTATAGTATCCCAATAACTATAAATGAATGGGTGTAATTAATCAAAAGATAAAACTTTTGGTCATTGGTCAAAAGTTATATCATTTGATTTTTTAAAAAAAATTATAACTATTCAAAAAATATTATTTGAATAGTTACAAAATTAAATGAATAATTATTATTATTTATTTATTCATAAAGACACCTATTGAAAGATGTCTCTATGAAGAGACATGAAAATTCCTATAAATAGGAATGGAATTTCATTTGGAAATCATATCAACAAATTCTAATATTATTTCTTCTCTTCCTTCATTTTCTAATATTATTAAATTATTCTATAAAGTATTGCTGCAGAAATCCTTTGTAGAAATTGAGTTTTTGTTATACATTACTCAGTGCATAGTGGACTATTCTCGTCATGCAAAACGCAAATAGTCATTGGTTTCATTGTATCCTCGAGGTTAATTTGCTTGGAACTCGTTTGCACACTGAAGATAAGTGGGGGCGAATATAACCTTAAAGATAGTGGCTTGATACACGCCTTGGAGCCTGTCCTATTTCTTCTTTTTCTTTTCGAGTTCCGATCGTGTGTTCGAGTTTTTTCCTTACCGGAGTTTTGTACTAACAATTTTAAGGTTATATTTCATGATAACTACCACAACACATGAAAGTGGAACACTAAGGGAGTTGGCTTCCAACTTTGTTAAACTTGATCGTTTTGATGGTGGCAATTTTCGACGATGGCAGAAAAAGATGCACTTTTTGTTATCAACTTTGAAGATTGCTTATGTTTTGGATACTCCAAGACCTGAAGAGAATGAAAATGAATCTGTTGCTGCAACCCGAGAAAGACAAAAATGGGACAATGCTGATTACATGTGCATGGGCCACATATTGAATGGTTTATCTGATGGTTTGTTCGACACCTACCAAAACAACGTCACCGCTAAAGAATTATGGGACAAATTGGAGGCAAGATACATGACCGAAGATGTTACAAGTAAGAAATTTCTTGTCAGTCGTTTCAATAATTATCAAATGGTTGATGGTCGTTCTGTTATGGAACAATTTCGTGATATTGAAAAGATGCTGAATCAATTTAAGCAATATGATATGAAAATGGATGAAATGATTGTGGTATCCTCCATAATAGACAAACTTCCTCCATCTTGGAAAGACTTTAAAAGAAGTCTAAAACATAAGAAAGAGGAAATATCTCTTGAGGCTTTGGCAAATCATCTTCGTATTGAAGAAGAGTATCAAAAACAAGATCAGAACCTAAATTCTGAAAATACCAAAGTACATGTTACGGAGGAAGTACAGACTACTAAACCATTCAAGAGAAAGTTCAATCAGACTGATAGAGCACCTAAGTTCAAAAAGAAACAAAAGGGCTCATGCTATCATTGTGGAAAGCCGGGACATTTCAAGAATGAATGTCGATTTTTAAAGAAGAAATCATCTTCTAAGGCTGATAATAACGAAAAGTTCGTTGCAATGATATCTGAAATTAATATGGCACAAGATGATAATACATGGTGGATTGATACTGGAGCAACCAAACATGTGTGCAAAGACAAAAGCATGTTCACAAAGTTCACACAATGTGAAAATGACAATGTCTTGTACATGGGAAATTCTTCCACCGCAACAATTAAAGGCAAAGGGTCTGTTGAACTACAATTCACTTCTGGAAAGGTTTTAACCTTAAATGATGTATATTATGTACCAGAAGTTAGGAAAAATTTAGTGTCTGGAAGTCTGTTGAATAAGTTTGGTTTCAAACTTGTTTTTGAGGCAGATAAGTTTATTTTGTCTAAGGGAGGAATTTTTGTGGGAAAAGGGTATATGTATGAAAGCATGTTCAAACTTAATATTATTTATAAGAATAAAAATACTATTTCTGCTTATATGGTTGAATCATTTTGTTTGTGGCATTATAGATTAGGTCATTTGAATTATAGAAAATTGAATGACATGTATAAATTAGATTTAATTCCTGTTTTTAATAATAATATTGAAAAATGCAATACCTGTATGTTGACTAAAATTACAAGAAATCCTTTCCCTAAGGTTAAAAGGAAAACAAAATTGCTTGATTTGATACATAGTGATTTATGTGACTTGCATAATACTCCTACATTAGGTGGAAAGAAATATTTTGTTACTTTTATTGATGATTGTTCTAGATATTGTTATGTATATTTATTGCATTCAAAAGATGAAGCGCTTGATAAATTTAAAGTTTATAAATCTGAAGTTGAACTTCAGTGTGAATCATTTATCAAGTGCTTAAGATCGGATAGAGGTGGAGAATACTATAATCCAAGTTATTTTGAACTCACTGGAATTGTCCATCAAGTTTCAGCCCCTTACACACCACAACAAAATGGTGTAGCTGAAAGGAAAATAGAGTCTTGATTGAAATGGTAAATTCAATGTTATCATATTCAGGTCTTGGACAGGGTTTTTGGGGAGAAGCTGTTCTAACAGCTTGTCATATATTGAATAGAGTTCCTAATAAGGAAACTAAAATAACCCCCTATGAACAATGGAAGAAAAGGAAACCAAACCTTAATTATTTAAAGGTTTGAGGTTGTAGAGCTATTGTAAAAGTTCCAACACCTAAACGTAAAAAGTTAGGTGAAAGAGGAATTGAATGCATATTTATAGGTTATGCACATAATAGCAAGGCATATAGGTTCATAGTAATTGAACCAAATGATTCAATTTCAATTAATACGGTTATTGAATCAAGAGATGATATTTTTGATGAAAATAGATTTAATTCTATATCAAGACAATTACAACCACAACAATTGATTCATTCTTCAAATGAGAATGAGATTCCATTGAAACAAATTGATAATAATGATGAATCTTGTCAAGAATTAAGAAGAAGTAAGAGGATTAAAAAGGTCAAAGATTTTGGACCAGATTTCATTATGTTTCTTGTAGAAGGAAAAGGTGAAAGTATATGCAATAAGATACCTTATTGTTATAATACCGAATGTGATCCTATTACATTTGAAGAAGCAGTGAAATCTCAAGACTCTGCTTTTTGGAAAGAAGCAATAAATGATGAAATTGATTCAATAATGGGAAATCAAACTTGGATCTTAGTTGATCTTCCACCAGGTTCCAAACCAATAGGTTGTAAATGGATCTTCAAAAAGAAAATGAAGGTCGATGGAACCATTGATAAATTTAAAGTAAGGTTGGTAGCAAAAGGTTTTACACAAAGACAAGGTATTGATTACTTTGATACCTATGCTCCAGTAGCAAGAATTGCTACAATTAGACTATTAATATCACTTACCTCTATATATAATTTGGTTGTTCACCAAATGGATGTTAAAACTGCATTTTTAAATGGTGAATTGGAAGAGGAAGTGTACATGGAGCAACCGGAAGGATTTGTTGTTCCAGGACAAGAGCATAAGGTATGTAAGCTTGTTAAATCTTTATATGGGCTTAAACAAGCACCAAAACAATGGCACCAAAAGTTTGACAAGGTTGTTTTAGCTAATGGCTATAAAATAAATGAATCCGATAAGTGCATATATAGTAAATTTGATAATGGAAAGGGTGTTATAATTTGCTTATATGTAGATGACATGCTCATTTTTGGCACGGATTTGGAACAAATAGAAAACACAAAGAAATTCTTGTCAAACAACTTTGCTATGAAGGATATGGGTGTAGCAGATGTTATTCTTGGGATTAAAATAACCCGAGATGAAAGCACTATAGCTTTATCACAATCACATTACATTGAAAATGTGCTTAAAAAGTTTGATCTTTTCAACTGTATACCAGCATCTACACCCATGGATCCTCAATTAAAATTAGTATCTAATGCTGGTAGGAAAATTAATCAATTGAAATATGCAAGTCTAATTGGTTGTCTTATGTACATAATGACTTGTACAAGACCAGATATTGTATATGCTATTGGAAAATTGAGTAGATACACAAGTAATCCAAGTAGTTTGCATTGGCAAGCTTTAAATAGAGTACTGAGGTACTTAAAGAAAACTATTAACTATGGATTGTGTTATAATGGATATCCTCCAGTTTTAGAAGGGTATTCGGATGCTAGTTGGATTACAAGTTTGGAAGATCATGCATCTACTAGTGGGTGGATCTTCATTCTTGGTGGAGGAGTCATTTCTTGGGGTTCCAAGAAACAAACATGTATTACTGATTCCACCATGGCAGCAGAATTTATTGCATTAGCCGCTGCATCTAAAGAAGCAGAATGGTTAAGAAATTTGTTTTATGATGTACCTTTATGGCTTAAGCCAATTTCACCTATTTCTATCCGTTGTGATAGTGAGGCTACTCAAGCAAAGGCATATAGCCAAGTATATAATGGAAAGTCTAGACACAATGGATTAAGACATAGTTATGTCCGACAATTAATCTCTGATGGAGTGATCACTATTAATTATGTGAGGTCAAGTGAAAATTTGGCAGATCCTTTGACAAAAAGTCTTGCTAGAGATGCAGTAAAAAGGACCTCAAAAGGGATGGGGCTCAAGCCTATTAATTAGAGTCACCCATGATGGAAACTCGACTCAACGCTTGGTATAACGTCAAGTCTTGAGTTCAATGAGACAAAGTACATCATTAGTATGTGACTGTTAGCACTATAAATAAATCCATCCTAAGATTAAAGTGCTAGGTACCCGTAATGATAAGGGAAGGATGAGTAATGTACTCTTAATGGACCCATAACATAAATATGTTAGAGTGTTATAATTACGGGAACACTTTTGATGGGATCTACTTATGTGAGTGAAAGTGTGGCCGCTTCTAGGAGCTTAAGGGTTTGGCTCTGACAGCACTCATGAAAAGAGGACATAGACACATGGCTATAATAGTGTCCCTAGATACTATGCATTGACTGATGTTGAAATCATTGTGTGAGATGTGTTCAGTTAATCAAATGGAATAGTTGGTTCAAAGCTTAGTCTACCATACAATTTCGATTAACTTTAACATGCTTTCACTAAGTGAAGGTTCAATCGTAAGACACCTTTATTTATGCAAATTGATTTCCAAGAATATCAAAATCTAAATATTTTGAAAATGGGGGAGATTGTTGGAATATTTTCAAATATTTATAGTATCCCAATAACTATAAATGAATGGGTGTAATTAATCAAAAGATAAAACTTTTGGTCATTGGTCAAAAGTTATATCATTTGATTTTTTAAAAAAGAATTATAACTATTCAAAAAATATTATTTGAATAGTTACAAAATTAAATGAATAATTATTATTATTTATTTATTCATAAAGACACCTATTGAAAGATGTCTCTATGAAGAGACATGAAAATTCCTATAAATAGGAATGGGATTTCATTTGGAAATCATATCAACAAATTCTAATATTATTTCTTCTCTTCCTTCATTTTCTAATATTATTAGATTATTCTATAAAGTATTGCTGCAGAAATCCTTTGTAGAAATTGAGTTTTTGTTATACATTACTCAGTGCATAGTGGACTATTCTCGTCAGTGCAAAACGCAAATAGTCATTGGCTTCATTGTATCCTCGAGGTTAATTTGCTTGGAACTCGTTTGCACACTGAAGATAAGTGGGGGCGAATATAACCTTAAAGATAGTGGCTTGATACACACCTTGGAGCCTGTCCTATTTCTTCTTTTTCTTTTCGAGTTCCGATCGTGTGTTCGAGTTTTTTCCTTACCGGAGTTTTGTACTAACAGTTAAGAAGGTAATTTTGAATAGGCGGTAAGTTTGACCGTGAAATTAATAATAATAGTAGTTACGATTTGTGAGTATAGTTACTTTAACGGTGAGATTAAAATCAGTTATGAGATATATATTTAGATTCAATTGTAACAGTCGTAGTGAAGTAAATAATAATTTATCCTTTTTACTTATAATAATTATATGTATGTGTGTATATATATGTTTAAAAAGAAAAAAGAAAAGTGAAAACTGAATTAGAGTGTATAGGCTAACTGGCCGATGGGTCTCTGTTGACCAAGCAATTTCTTCTTCTATTGTTGTATGAAAGGTCGAATCTGATTTAATTACAATTTGCCAAGTGCTGATGAAAGCTTGAATTGAGATCACCAGTGATAAAAATAGGGTGCATTTGTTGGCTATAAATTTGTTTTTTATTATCACTTAAGAGATTGATTAAGACTAAATAAATTTGATAATTAAACTTTGATTAAATAAAGAATGTCAAGCCAAAGTACACCTCAGAATATTACAGACAAGGTTGAAGAAATGGCTGATCAAGCTCAGGTAACAATATCTCTATATTTCTTATATGATCTTAAGTTACTTAGACTCGGGTGTAAATGTTATACAGGAGTAAAATTTTTGCGGGTTGTCTTTATATTTGACGTTTAAGCATACAAATATTGTTGTTGTACAGATGAAGAAGGATGAGACGATGAGCCAAACATCCATGAACTCTCAGTCTTCTGATCAGAATGCTAGTTATACTTCCCAGGCCTCCAACTTACTTCAACAGGCATCACCCAATTTTTTTTTTTCGTTTTAAGCTAAATTTATGTTAAATTAATTGATCTCGAGGGATTTCTGATTCTTTCGAAAAAAATCTTCAAAGTGCCGTCTGTTAAGAGTTGTTAGATCTCTTAATACATCTAATATTGTCCCAAATCGACTCCATCAAGAGAAGCACAAATTCATAAAGTGAGAGTGTGTCTCGTTAGATTGAGTTGTGCACATGGCTACAAGGAAATGGCCCTCATTTCCTAAGGTAAAATTTGAACCCAAGCCCTAAATGGCATCAAATATATGCTACCATGTAAGACCGAAGCCAAGAATTCTTTATTAGGGTCGAGATAAATATGTAAATTGTGGCGACTCTAAAATTTTTATTATAAAAAGATTAAATTGGATTAATAGTTTTTAAGGGGTCTAGAATTGCAATATAATCCTTTTACCAAGGGCCAAAGCCCTGCCTGCCTGCCTGCCTTTCTTTGGATTTGTCCCTACTACCACACGGCCTATCCAATGAGACATTTCTGTTCAACTCCATTTTCGGTTTAAACTTTCAACAAAGTTGAGAAACAAAATCTTGGCCTATGAAGGTATTAAATCTATTTAGAGATCCATCGATTCTAACAGAATACCCTTCAAATTTTTTTTCAAAAATAGTTGATGTCCCCTCAATAGGTAAGTATCTCTCTTAATTAACAGCTTTTACCTATATATATATATATGAGTGCAGACAGGAGAGCAAATGAAGAACATGGCACAAGGAGCTGCTGAAGCAGTAAAGAACACTTTGGGAATGAACAGTGCTACTAATAATGCTTCTAATGCCCCGGACACCAACCATCCAAGTAACCCATTTTCCAGGGATTGAATTTTTCCTTACCCGGGTAATTTACATTTGAGGTCACAGAATTTAGCATCAATTATCATGTACGTCACGTATTTTTAATTATATCGAATTAAGTCGATCAACTTTAATTATTAATAAATGAATTTCTGTATGTTAATTCTATTAAGTAATTTTAATGGAAAATTTTGACTTGGTAAACTTCATTCAGATATACATTCCGAGCTTGCTTTGACATTAAAGTTATTTAACAAAATTAACATGAATTACTTAATTTGTTAATAAAAAAAGTATGATGATAAAATTCGATGAAATTAAAGATTTGTGTCCTATATGAAAATTGATGTTAAGTTTAATAACCTAAGATGTAAATTATCCTTTCCTCAAAGCTTTTCTGCTTTGACTTGCTAGAGCATTTGCTATTATAATTTTATAAATATAATTATTATTTTTCATTTTTTTTTATTTTTTGAATTTGAGATGTAAAAGGCTCTCTGGTAATCTCTATGCTTTAAAAATAAAATTCAATTTGTTAAGTTTTAAAATTGTGCAAAAGATGCCACATCCACAATATTCTGGCACTAAGTTGGCTTTTTGATTGTTATACATTGTAGAGTTTAACATAAAGAGAAATTGGGTGAATTTATCATATTTGTTCAAGATTGCGTGACTAGATTTGTAACTAGAGGTAACTACACTTAGATGTGCAAAGGTGAGACTGCAATTTAGTGTTGCAGTTGGACTTAAATCATTATTTGTAAATAGTTCTTTGAGTAAGGGTCTACAAACATAGGTCAAGTACTTCAAACTACGTACGTTAATAATCTTTGTGTGCATAATGTCATTGTTGTTGTCTCGACTATTGTGGGTACATCTTTTACCACAACATAACCAGAAGAACATTCGATTTGTAAAAGAGCAAACACTTAGTTGATTTGATGAAGATCTTGTATTTGGGAAGTTCAAATAGAAGTAATGAAGGTGTTCTAATAGGTGCAACCTAGACAACTGAACTATTCTGCAAAACTAAAAGGTGTTGTGCCCATAGGTGAAAACACAATAGCTGACAGTGACAACGATGATGATGTGGACATGCAAATGGTTGAAACATACAAAGTGACGCTAGACAAATGAGATCTTTTGTGTATTGGTGAGGTAGCAAGTCTCAAATAGAAAAATTCAAAGATGGCTAAACTTGTTGATAAAAAAAAATGTTCCATTATCTAAACACAAGACTAAGCTAGATGTTACAAAAGCAATTCTTAAAAAGCTTGGCACTAAAAGTGAAATGTTGGATGAGATATTAGGTTCTGAAAGAAGAGGATGCAGGACTTTGTTTTGCTGTTGATTCATTTACACCATGCAAACCTTTTGTTACTGCGAGTTACCATTGTATACTTGAACATCAGTTGCAACTTAAGAAAGAGCTGGTAAAACATTATAACTTGTCTTATTTATTTGATATGTTTTGATATATCAAATATGTTGGACCTTTAATTGTTGATTTTTTAAGATTTTTTAGCAACACATCAGTGAAGACTTTACATGCGAGAATCAAGACTTTGACTACAATCAAAGTTCTCTTAAATAAAATTTGGTCTTAAAGGAGCTTGAAGACTAGAAGATCCCTATTGAATAGATACTTCATTTAACACTTTTTTAAGTGGCTATTTTAGTAGAACTAAAGATTGATATTGATTGTAATTGAACAAACCTTTTATGCATATATAATGGATTAGTTGTTTATGTTAGAAAGCACTTTATTTGTTCAATTAGGAACTATTTCTTTGAGTGTAAAATTATAAGTAAGCTAAATTATGTTCATTCGTTAGTTTACATCTAAATTTTCAGGAGAAAAGACTTAAAGGGGGAGTGATCTAATTCAAAGTATAGGAGTAAGGTTGCAACTTGGTAAATGAGTTAGACTTAAGTCGCATTTCGTATTTGTTTATAGTGAATTACTCTCTGAACAAGACTCCACAGATGTAAGAAGTTTTTGAACTACGTGTAACAATTTTTTGTTATCTATTTCTATTATTCTACTAATAGTTACTTTGTCCAGTTGCAACTGAAGAAATATCTAATAGAAAAAAATTATTTTATTCTCGTGTAGTTTTACTAAGGTGCTTATATAGAGGTTGTCACAACTCAGCAACAACCACAAAAAGTCGTGAAAAAAAGGAGCATAAATGTTTTATCATTTCACACACTGAAGTGATGGCATCCACCAAAACCTTTGGTATTTTAACAATGGTTACTCAAAGCATATAACTGGAGATATGTCAATTTTAAAGGATGTACTTGTGAGCTCTTTGATGGTAGAGTGCCCTTTGGAGATGAAAAAAATGGTAGAGTTACTAGTAAAGGTACACTTAATATTGAATGATTTCCTAACCTTAAAAATGTCTTGCAGAAAGACTTGATAAGCATATTGTGTGATGAAGGTCTCCATGTGAGATTTAACAAAAACAACTATTTAACAAGAAAATAAGTATTTAACACAATTTTAACAAGAGGGACTATATTGTTCCTTCAACTAATGCAGAGGAATTAGTTTATCCTTTTTACTAGAGGGATCAAAATGCAATTTAAAATATAGTATAAGAAGTGCTATAATACTTTTACTGAAAATTTGAGAGAATGAGTCGAACTTTTTTAAAAACCACTAATTATATAAAGGGAGATTTAAACTCCTACTAATAAAATATTATTAATTACAAAACAAAAATACTGTTATCAGAACTAGATTAAACCGATTAATTGAATTGAAAATTAGTAATTTACTTGGTTCAACTATATAACTGAAAATAAAACAAATCATTATCATGATAAAAACGATAATTCAACCATTTATGAATTTTTCAATTTTTTTTAATTTCATTAGCTTTTATTTAATTATTATTAACAAAATTCATTAGTCTAATTGGGTTCAATCATTAAACCTACTCAAGTTTCAGGTGACTTATCCAACTTAGGGTGAGTTTGGATGGGCGGTACGTTTACGGTGGCGGTGAAATTAGATATTGTAGCAACACTGTAGCGTGAGACAAAAAGTGGGTTAAACGCACCGCACCCAATCGTCCATCCAAACCCACCCTTAATCTATTAAGTTTCACACATTTTAATTTGGGTTTGGGCGAAGATTTTATAATCTCAACCTAGATTAAAACTAAATCAAATAAATTATTGGCATAATTTTTTAAAACTAATTTCAATCGTGGATCCTTTCTTTCAAAATAGGATAAAATTGGGAAGCTTTCGAGAGGGGGAATATTAAGATGATCGTAATCAATGCATGGAAACGATTCCCAAGGCGAATAAAATCAGCAGCAGCCCACTCACTTCCCCCTTTCTTTACAGTTTGCTCCCTGCTTCCTTTACCGCTCTTCAAGAGAATGGACTCCACTCCCTTCTTCGTACGTCTCTTATAATTCTATTTCTCTTTTTTTTCCCCCTTAATTAGTTGCTTTTGCATTTAAATTAGGATAAATAAATGAGAGATTAATTTACATTGCAATGATGGGCTTTATTTTAAATTCATTTTAATCACAAAATAACAAATAAATTCGGGTCATAAACATGGATAATGAACAAGAAAAAGGTGTTGATAGAATATTATAAAGCCAAAAAAAAGTGATTTTAAGAGAAGAAAAACAAAATGGAATTGAAATCGTAAAGCAAAGCAGCTGGTAGCCGCATAAAAAAAGAGAAAAAGAAAAAGATGGTCAAAATCATAAAAATAAAAAAACCTCGAACTACATGTTATTCTATTTATTACTCATCTTTATTGAAACTCTCCATTTTGCTCTTCCTTTTTTCCTCACTTTTTTTCCTTTCATTTGCCTTTTTCTCTTCATGCATGATTCCTTAATTAGTTCATTAAGTAACATTTGTGTATATATATATTAGAGGACTGAAATTTAATTATAAATTTTTAAAAAGATAAAGTATAATTTTTTTGGGTTCGTGATTACTCTTTTAAATAATGTTATTTTCAATATTCGAACTGAATTCTTTCTTTAAAAGTGTAATGCGTTTTACCACTATATTTGGAGAAATTATTTTATGGACTCTTCTCAACACATCATCCATGGTCCCTTTCTAATTATATAATGGCATTTCAACAATTTTTTCCATGTCATTGACACATAATTTTAGTAATTTTTTTACCCTAAACCTCTAATCCCGAACCTTGACCCTAAATTCTAAATCATGAACTTAAAACTCGAACTTCAAATCTCGAACTTTGACCCCAAACATCAAATTTTAAACTTGGGTTCGGGATTTGAGGTTTTGGGTTCGAAATTCAAGGTTAAAAAATTACCAAAATTATATGTCAATAACATGGAAAAAGATTGTTGAAATGTCATTAAATAATTAGAAAGAGATCATGGATGATGTGATGGGGATGGTCCATAAAATAATTTCTCCTACATTTGATATTATATTTTCATACATTATCTTACATATTCAATAAATAAAATGGTTTTTGAGTTGATAGTAAATTTGTAGGAGAATTCCTTTACTCAAATTGGAGCTTTTTAAGAACAAAATAAAGAAGGAGAATATTCAAATATACGTAAAAGCAACAACAATTTTTCTCTCATTTATATGTGTTGACCGCCATTGTTGTAGGATATTGAAAGTGACAATACCAAAATAATTGAGCTAAATTTAATTGGATGTGGCCCTCCTTTGGTTTTTTTTAATGTTCAGAATATTCATTACATTCCAAGAAAGAAAAAAGAAATACTTCTCATGATTCTTGACCCTCAAATGAAAATGCAATCCATTTTGTTCTTTGTCATGTGAAAATTGCGTGAAACGATTACGAATTATATCATTGCTGATTGAATTTTAATTCGATTAGTATAAGCATTATTGTCAATGTAGGAGAATGTAAGTTCGAGTGCGGTGAAACGCATTATCCTCTTATTCATGGGTTGGAGAGGGGCTATAGATAGTTCTAGATATTGTCTTAAAATAGAGTAGATATGATCAGAACATGTAATGTGTAATGAATGGTTAATTTTTATTAATAATTTATAGGTAAATTATACCGTTGTTCATTTTTAAGTAAGGGTTGTTTCTATTTTGGTTATTTTAAATTTTTCTTTTTTGTAAAAATAAAATTCATCAAATTGATCACTTCACCGTTAAATGGTATTGAAATAGTACTACAATTAAAATAAGAATGATTCTTATTTAGAATAATAGAAAAATAATTTATCCTTATTTTAGAATAATTTATCCTAATTTTAGAATGATTAACGTGAAATTGCACTGTTAGTCTTTCATTATCATTTAACAATAAAATGACAAATTTAATCAATTTTTATCTTCAAGTAACTAAAGTAGAAAATAAATAAATAACCAAAATAGAAACAACCCATGTTTACAATGACTAACTATTTCTCACCCTCCTTTCTCAAAGAGGAGGGTCCAAAGGGCAGTGGTCTCCAAGAGCCTTTTGTGTAATGTTCAGGGTTTCAGCACACTTGATGGAACAAATTTCTTTAGGGTTAGCTTTGTTGTGCTTATAGGGTTACAGAATCTCCCGTTTGCTTTTGTGTGGGATCCTCATTTGTTGGGCTGATGATAGATATGGCAAAAAACTTATAAATTTTTGGACAAGTCGAGATGGGTCGAGAAAATTTTTTTCGAGTCAGAGTCAAAATTAGAAGTTACTGCATCGAATAAAATTAAAATAAAAGAATTAAAAATCGAGATAAACAAAAAATCATCACGTCCTACACGGCCAACTTGCCCTAAATTGCATGAATCCGGATGGTCATTATCCCACTTGAGTTTTGTTATTCCCTCACTCTTCAAAGATAACCTTTCAAACGCATCCTTCAAAATTATTCCTCACAAAGGCTTTATTTACTCCTTAAACATACCCCTCAAAAATACTCCTCCACTTACCATCGTGTAGGTCAATGTGGACCTCACTCACTAATCGCCGTCTCTGAGCTCAACTATCGCATCCCATCTGAAGTGATTGACAGCATGTCCAATCCTTACCTTATTTAGGCCTATGATGGAAACCACTTAATCACTTGTATTTGACCCACCAATAGACTTAACATGTAATATCTCGGAACTGCAATTAAGAGTATAAAAACCCTCAATTTCACTAGGAAAAGGGACTTATTACTCGACTTTAGTTCTATCTCTTCCCAAAACACCCTTCACGATAACTCTCTCCCTTATACTAAACAAGATGAACCACCCATTTCCGCCTTCATCTCCATCCTATTAAATTCGAATACTACCTAAACTAAATTTAATTATATTTCGAATTCGGAATATTAATTCTTTAAACCACATATAGTATAATTTCCCCACTTTAATGTCACAAAAGAAATATGCATCGGGTTACTAAAAAAATAAAATTAAAAAAAAAAGAGCTAAATTGTTTCTATATAATCCCAAAACCCTAGAAAGGAAGTCGAAGCCGAATCATTTGTTCAAAATTTCCAGTCTTTGGAATCATAATTTTTCTCTTTATCCCTTTTCTTTTTTTAGATATTTTATTATATTATATATTTAATTTATCAAGGCTAAATGTGAAGAACACGAAAAAGTACATATACAGTCCACCATTTATTCCTTTTTCAGTGGTCGAAGTGTTTGTATATAAAGAGCTTCTCAATAAGCCATTACTTCAAGGGTTCTTTCAAGTACTTCATCATTATATCATCCAAATTCATCATATTTTTCCCATTTTATTTAGCAATTTAAGGTTGGTTTTTCATTTTATTTCTTAATTAAATCTGTAACTTCGAATCTTAATAATGTGTTTTGTGTTTTTGTTTTGTAAGAAAACATGAGCAGGCCAGGAGATTGGAACTGCAGGTCATGCCAACACCTCAACTTCCAAAGGAGGGACAACTGCCAACGTTGCGGTGAATCTCGATACGGTATTAGAGTCGGCTCGACATTGGGGTTCACCGCAGGCTCGGACGTTCGACCTGGTGACTGGTATTGCACGGCTGGAAACTGCGGCACCCACAATTTCGCGAGCCGGTCTACTTGTTTCAATTGCGGCGCGTTCAAGGACGAGTCGGGTGGAGGTTTCGACTTCGACATGTCTCGATCAAGAGGGTTCGGAGGTAACCGATCCGGCTGGAAATCAGGGGATTGGATATGTACCAGGTTAGGGTGCAATGAACATAATTTTGCTAGCAGAATGGAATGTTTCAGATGCAGTGCTCCAAGAGAATTCAACAATAGAACTTCATATTAAATCACATGCATGCTACTATATCCATTTTTGGGTACATTTCTTTCGACCTTATATTATTAAATATTTCTTCTTCTTTTTTAAATTCTAATTCTAATTAATATTTTCATTGGAATTGATGTTGTAGGTGTTTTGAGGCAATTAATAGGAGATTATAATGAGAGAGTGTTACTGGCTTTGATGATGAACACCACAAGCATTTTGTCATGTTTCTTTTATAAGATTCATGGCAATGTAGTACTTTTTCTTGTGATGATTATTTATGGTTTCAATTCTATGGTTTTATTGTCTTTTATTTTAGAGAGTTTTATTTATATTTTTGTAATGGTGCTTTGGCTTTATTAAAAGAAGATGATTCTCTTCTCTTTTCTTCTTCTTTTCATTAATAGTTAAAATAAAATAATTATTAAAAAAATATTAAATCCGATTCAATACGTTTTTTAAATCAATTGAATCGATTTACGAGTAAATTAATTTTTTTTACCTTATTCTAAACTTGTCATTTGGTCAATTTCTAAAAACACTACTTTTGGAATTTAATTGAATTTATTACTTGAATTTAATTGAATTATTATGCAAAGTTCACTATGCTAAATAAATCCTTAAAAAAAATAAAAAATTAATAAAATCATAAATTCATATTATAAAATAAATATAAAGGATTTCCCCTACCTATAAAAAATTTGAGGTGAAAAAGGTGAAATTATTCATTAAATTTATGGGTAAGATATTATTTCGTCTTAATTAAATCTGGAATCAAATCGGAGTAGACTTAAATATGAAACAAATTTTTTATCTCACAAAACTTCAATCTGAACCTTTATTTTTGGGCTAAAGTTAATTCTTTTAACATAGAAAACAACACACTTATATTCAAAATATAGACTCTTTGGGTCCGAACCTTTGTTGAATTTCTTGAATTGTTCATGATAATTCGGTTCAGTTCTTAATTATTTTTATATTTTTATTAAATATTTTAAAAAATAGTTATTCAGATAAATAAAAAAATCAATAGCTCTTATATAGTATTTGTCTGAAAAATAATTTTATATGAAAAGTTTAAATTATATTCATATTTTAAATATAAAATATTTATTTTTACATTATAAAAATTTAAATTATTTAAATAAAAATAAATTAGATTTTATTCAAATAATTACAATATTTTAATTTTAATTTTATTTAATCAGTCCTACTTTGGGCTGCATTTTGAATGGTAGATGAGATGGCCAACTAAAATTATGGGCCCAACCCATTTTCTAAATATGCCTTTACCAATTCAAGGAAAAAGTAAATATACATTTCAGTACTTGGACTTGGTTTTAAGGTTCAAATTGGTACTTAAAGTTTTTTTTTGTCAAATTAAGTACTTGAATTTGGCTTTAACCTTCAATTTGGTACCTAAAATTTATTTTGGTCTAATTAGATACCTAAACTTGGCTTATTGGTTCAAATTGATACTTAAACTTGATTTTCTTCTATCCAAATTAGTACTTAGTTATTTGAGTCAATTAGAACTATGAAGTCAAATTCATGCATCAATTTGAACAAAAAAGTCAAGTTCAGGTATCTAATTGGATAAAAAAGTTTTAGATAATGACATATTTGCCCCTAAACTTTGACCAATCTTTTAATGTGGTACCTCTACTTTCAAAATGTCCATTTTGATACCTTGTTTTTGTGTCATTAATCAATCTGGTACCTCTATATAAGGCATTAATTTCTGACATGTCAGCACACGTGTCCAATTATAAGGTGATTTGTGTATTTTTGTTAGCATATTATTTCATTTTTTTATTTTTACATTTTCTTTATTTCAATTTTGGTTCATTATTCATTTTTGGAATTTTTATTTTTCAGTCCTTTAAAGTTCTTAATAAGCTTGTTGACATGGCAAAATGGGCCACATGTCACCTTTTTATTGGCCAAAATGCCATGTAACAAAGTTAAAAGTGAGAAATTATTTTATGGACCCTTCTCACCACATCATCCATGGTCATTTTTCAATTATTTAATGACATTTCAACAATTCTTTTTCTTGCCATTGATACAGAATTTTGATATTTTTTTATCCAGAACCCTGAATCCCGAACTCAGACTCCTGAATCTCGAATCCCAAACTCAAACTCGAACCCAAAACCTCAAATTTTGAGCCCCAAGCCCTTAACCTTGAACCTCGAATCCTCAAGGGTTCGAGGCTCGAGGTTCAAAGTTTGGGATTTTGGGTTCGAGGTTCAGAGTTCAAGGTAAAAAATTACCAAAATTATGTACCAATCACATGGAAAAAATTGTTGAAATGTCATCAAATAATTGAAAAGGGACCATGAATAATGTGGTGGGAAGTGTTCATAAAATATTTTTTTGTTAAAAGGAGGTACCATATTGATAAATGGAAACAAAGTTCAGGTATCAAAATTAACTTTTTGAAAGTAGAGGTTTCACATTAGAAGATTGGTCAAAGTTTGGAGGAAAATATGCTATTATCCCAAAAAGTTTAAGCCCCAAATTAACTAAATGAAAAAAAAAACCCTTAAGTAATTAAGTTTAAGTGTCTATTTGAATCTTAAAGTCAAATTCAAATACCAAAATGTATATTTACCCAGAAAAACACCTCAAATAATTATTCATCAAAGCTCTTTAAATTAAATCAAATTTAAATTTCAAAAAAAAAATCCATGACTCATTATAAGCTATAGTAGAATTTGACTTGAGGGATTAAATTATGCTATTAGTGAATTTAGTTTTTATATTTTTTAAATTTAAATTTTTTTGATAAAAGATAATTGTTAAATTATTAAGTTATGCTATTTTTAAATTTTAATGTGATAAATACATTAACACATATCGATTATTATTTTCATGTATTACTCACTAAAAAGCTAGTTAATAGATTTTACGGCTATCATTTTTGTTAAGATTAAAATTTCAAAACTCGAAAAGTATAAGAACTTAGAATAATCAATTGAAAGAATACGAACTAAATCTATAACTTTACCTAAAGTATAATACTAATAACTAAATTTAACCAAATGAATTTAACATATACCGTTTACGTAAAGACTAAATTTCAAAATTTGAAAAATATAAGGACTAAAGTTGATCAAATTAAAGTGTAATTCGCATCTTATGCAGAGTACATGGACTAATAGCAGCATTTGACCTTTTTAAAAATAGCTGAAAACGATACCGTTTCAATCACAACCGAAATTCTCGTAACCTGATCTTTGCAGTTCTTACCAGAGACTGTCCACAATAACACAAAGCCTTACCAAAACAGTAATAAAATGAACAAAGCAAACTAAAAACCAAACAAATAAAGGCAATGAAAAGAATCTCTTTTGATTTATAGTGAAGAAACCAAACCATAAACATCCCAAGTTTTGAAGCTTCCTACATTTTTTTCTAAAACCCCACACACCATTTATCAAATCTCTGTTACAGCTCTTCTTTCTTTCTTTCTTTTGCTTTGATGTTTCGTATAACAACATGAAAAATCTGGGTTTAATCGTGTATTGTTCTTCATGTTCAACATGGAACATCATTGTTTTCATTTGCAGTTTTATGTTAATGCATTCAAATGTTGTAGTACATGCAGAAAGCTTTGAATTTGACTCACTTTTACAGCTCCCAAAATCTGGGTCATCGGCAAGAATCCGACCCAGAGCTAAACAGGTTCTCTCTGTCAGTGATTTTGGTGCTAAAGGAGATGGTAACCATAATGACACCAGGGTATCAATTTCATGCCTTTTTCTTTTTCATATTATATATAATTTTCAGTTTTAGAAATGACGAGTATGTGGTTAATTTAGTGTACTTGTGAGTTGAATGGTACCCTTTCTGAGAAATTGAAGAATTTATTGATTGTGGTAAAATAATCAAGGACAGGGTTATCTCATTTTTGTAGTAATTTGGGAATGTTTGAGGAATGAAGGTGGGATTTAATATCCTTCCAAGCATTTTTCTTGTTTAATACTGATTGGTTAGTAATGTAATTGAAATTTATTATTAATATTTTGCAATTTGGGTAGAACTGTATGTATTCATTCTATAGTCTGGTTTATTAAATAAGGATAACTGATATAGGGTAAAAGAACCATGGAGGCCGTTGTACTAGGAGTCAGATTGCATTTTGCTCCCTTTACTCAAAATATAGGTAAACTAGTCCTTGTACATTAGATTAAAGAGTAAATTGGTTCTTTCTATTAAAAATTTCATCTATTTGTATTGTTAAAAACTGGCTTGGTTGTGGAATAATCAGATAGTGACATATGACGTGCCACGTATACCTCATGCTAACATAGATGGACCAATTTTTAATAGTAGAAATGGATGAAATTTTTAACTGATTGATCAGTTTTCTCTTTGATTTAATCTACCGGGACTAATTTGTCTTTCTTTTAGGGGAGGGGGTAAAATGCAATCTGACTCCTAGTATAGAGGCCTCTACGGTACTTTTACCCTGATATAGCAATCACCAAATGTTCTTTTTTTTTGTAAAGTTTACATTTTGATGTTAAATTAACCAACTTGCTAGACATAAAATTGTTTGCTGATATTGTAATATGTCCCTGCTTTTTCAGGCTTTTGAAAATGCCTGGAATGTAGCATGTTCTTTCCCAGGCAGGATAAGGATTGTAATACCAGCTGGATATACTTACCTGGTTCATCCTGTTGAGCTTGGTGGGCATTGCAAGTCAAAGATCACTTTGATGGTAAATTTATAACCAACATTTCTTTATCATATGTCATTCTCTTCCTTATATTAGTACTTAACATTCCTTCCGGTCACCGCTTGGAATTGTCTTTAAATAGATTTCAGGTACCATTGTTGCTCCAAAAAACCCCGATGTCTGGGATGGTTTGAATCCTCGCAAGTGGCTTTACTTTCGTGAGGTTAAACACCTACATGTAGTTGGGGGAGGAACTATCAACGGAATGGGACAACAATGGTGGGCTAGGTCTTGCAAAAGAAAGAAAACAAATGTACTGATTGATGCTCCAAGTTTTTGTATCTATGTTTCTTTTCCGATATTTTTCTCTGAACTATCGTTAAAGTGGCTTTGATTTCCTTTTTGCAGCCATGTCGGCATGCTCCAACCGTATGTCCTAGTTAGTGCCATGTAACTTCTTTCTTACTAGCATGCCTGAGGGAATGTTATGTTCCCCTAATTGTTTTCACAAATGAAATGTAGGCTTTGACTTTCCACAAGTGTAAGGATCTGAAAGTCCATGATCTTATGCTGGTCAACAGTCAACAGATGCATATAGCATTCACTAATTGTCTAAGGGTTTTGGTTATCTAATCTTAAAGTGATAGCACCCTCTACTAGCCCCAATACAGATGGAATTCATATCAGTTCATCCCGTGGTGTTGAAGTCAAGAATAGCGTTGTAAGAACAGGTTGGATCCTTTTCCGTCTTTTCATATTTTATTTCTACAGCTTTTATACATATGAACATTGAAGTTTCTTATTTTGATTTTACACTCAATATTCTTTTAGGAGACGATTGCGTTTCAATAGTTGGCAATACTTCTCGTGTCCAAATCAGAAACTTTGTTTGTGGACCTGGTCATGGTATAAGGTAAGATCATTTTTCAGACTAGTTAAGGTCAGGGTTAGCATGAGTAAGTTGATTAACTTTGATGTGCTTTGATTAGCATTGGAAGCCTGGGAAAATCAAACTCTTGGGCACAGGTTCGTAATGTACTTGTTGATGGAGCTTTCATTTCCAACACCGAGAATGGGGTGCGGATCAAAACATGGCAGGTATCATCAAATTCTCATAAATGTCTTTGTCACGTGTTCATGTGTGTGGAAAATGGGATTACTGACTATGGAATTTACGCTTGATAAATCTGGGTTTTTCTTATATCTTTTCTAGGGAGGTAGCGGTTATGCTTCCGATATGCAGTTCATGAATATATTGATGGAGAATGTAGCGTATCCTATCATTATTGATCAATATTATTGTGATTCAGACCTGCCATGTGCTAACCAGGTATCGGTTCTTTATAATGCTTGAGGCCTGCAAAGAATTTCATAATTTGTAGTCGTGATGGGATTACACACTGTCTTATCGTTCTTGGAGTATGCAGACATTGGCTGTTAAAGTGGACAATATCTCCTATGTGCACATTAGGGGTACATCAGCTGTGGAGGAAGCAATAAGATTTGCTTGCAGTGATAGCCTTACATGTGAAGGGTTATATTTGGAAGATATTCAACTCGTTTCAGAAACTAGAGGCATCACTAAATCTTTTTGTTGGGAAGCTTATGGCTCAAGTTCAGGTCTAGTGCAGCCCGCTCCATGCCTAACATGCAGTGATGGCTTCATTAAGCAGAAAGTTCCTTATGGCCTGCCTATTGGTTCCTTTTGAGTGGATCGTAATACTTCCATCCAACCATGTTGGAGTCAGCAACGGCATAAGCATTGGAGCATTGCTGCAGAGCTTTATTTGCTTGAAATCCAAAAAACACCTTCTGGATGTGCAACAAATTTCTCTCAACAATTGATCTAACAGAAAAACGAACTTACCGGAAACTTGTACTGCCAAAATGTAGGGGAATTATAGGTACCTTATAATACACTTTCCCCTCTTCTGAGTAATGTATGTAAATAGCAGCTTAGCAAAGATTGTAATAATGCTGTGTTCCACATATATATACATATTTGGATTCAAGAATTTGACATTGTTTAGGGAAGTTTTACTTTTAATAAACAAGTGGAGTACTTTTTGATCAGTTTGCAAAGGAAAACTTAGCATAGTTTACTTTCATGAAACTGTTGAAATGATAGCCAAACATAAATAGAAGCAGGAGATAAAAACTTATCAGACAGAAGTGAAGCACTTTGCCATATTTAAAACTTGAAACTAAGAATAAGATCTGAAAAAGGGCAAAAAAGTCTGTCGAGTTGCTTCATTTTCCCATTCTATTTCTGCCCACCAATCCTCATTTCCATCAATAGTGATTCAATTCCCTTTTGCACTGTCAGAATTGAGGGGAAGCTTCTTCAGTTCAGGACAGATGCCTACAAAAATGCATTTCAAACATGGGAAGGGTAGGACATCCCAATATACGCTCTTCAATTTCCATAGACTGCATAAAACAAGTTTTTCAAGCTTTAAAAATGGTATAGGGTATGGAACTCTAACATCAGCCACTTCACCAAACTTTCCTTGGCTCAATATTTCTTCAATTTTAATACACTGAACTAATCGAAGGTACCTTAGATTTGGAACAAGAATCAGCCAAGTCACGTCTGTCAATTTGTGACAATCTTGAAATGAAACGCTAGTCAAGGTGTGAAAGGGTGAAGTGTAACTAGTACCCGGAGAGACCCAAGTGTGCAGCTTTTCCATTTTTATTTCCTCTACATTCTCGCAATTCCGTAAATTTAGTGATTGTAGACACTCCACATTTTCTAAACATAAAACGTTGAACACATTTGACTCTTTAAAACCACTCAACCTTAATTCTTGGGTGCAGCATCGAAACAAATTGAAGCTAAGAAATCTTTCTAGAGCAAACATGCTTGTGAATGGTAGCATACTTAGTATATTCAAATGTTGCAAACTTTTCAATTCCTCTATAAGATTTTCATTACCACCATTCAAAACATTGTCTTCCTCTGGATAATCCTTGTCAAGCTCGTTATTCTGAATATTTGCAGCCTGGAAAAACTAGATATCAGATGCCGTGGGATTCTTCTGAGATAGGGTATGCAACTCAAGTCCAACATTTTCTGTTTTGTCAAGGATTTCAACTCTATTGGCAACTCCCTTATAGCTGTATGAGATAGATCAAGACATTCTAATGAAATCAATTGCGAAATTCCCTTAGGCAGTACTTGTAAAGCACTGTTATTTGACTAGTTGAGAACAGTTAAATGAGGTATAAACTGGAGGAACCCATCATTGATCACTTTCAACTTATTTTTGCTAAGAAGCAAGGAATGAAGGTTAGGGCATTTAGGTGTTTCACTGGTAACTTCAATATTATTTTTCATGACTGACATTCTTTTTGCACATTCCCATATCTTAACATTTGGTTCTTCAAATAATTGAGCCCCTGCTTTTACAAAAAAACTATTCTCTTTTGCTTCAAGCTCACATACTATCCATAAAACCACGACACGGATTACGTCATGCATCTTGACAAAATCTTCTCCATCCCTTTCCAATAAACATGCATTAAGAAGAGAGTTGATAATATAGTCTCCTTACCTTTGAGCTTCACTAATCCTATCAAATTCATTCAACATCTCTTCACAAAACCAATACTCCACTAATCTCTTTTTAGGAATACAATAATCTTCAGGATACAAACAACAATATAAGAGAAAACATTTCATTGTCACATTAGGCAAATTATCATAACTGAATTTTAAAAGTGGAAATACCTCATTTTCCATTTTCGGTAATGTACATCGCTTTACCATCTCAATTGCATATTTCCAATCCCCGGGTGTTGTCTTGCAAGCCATGGCACGACCAATTGTAATTAATGCAAGAGGCAACCCACCACACCTTTCGTCTACTTGTTTAGCTAGTTTCCAAATATCTGGATGGCTATTGAGGGTTTCATCTCCAACCTTGTCTTGGAATCCAAGCCTCTTTTGGCTCCAGGCACTCCACTTTGATTTTCTCCCGAGCTTCCATTTCGCCACATACCTCCAAACATCGAGTGGTGAAAATAAGTTTGGAACCATTGTCTTGGCTTGGTTTTGGTATCCCAACTTAGTTCAAATCCACCCTTTCCCACAAATCATCCAATAATACAACAAATCTCTTGATGCGCAACACCCCATAAATATCTACAGCTTTCTCTTCAACACTTTTATTCTTCCAGGATTCAGCTGAAAATCCAATGTTTCCACCGATCTTATTTTGAATCTTTCCTATATCATAACCATTAGACACCAGCGCCCAAATTACAACATCGAAACCATTCGGTGTAGTGCTGAACTTGTTGTAGATTTTGGTCAAGAGAGTTGTCTTGCCAACGCCCCCCAAACCATAAAGGCCAATGATCCCCACATCTTTGTCCACAATACAGTTCCATACCTTTTCGATTGTGGGTTGTAGAGCAATTGGCCGCTCTTCAGGTCTTACCACCACTGAAGCTGCAGGTTGACTTTCCGCTACCTTGTCAAAAACTCCTTTACTTATCAGATCATTTATTGCTTGAAGCATTTTGGCCACTTTTTTACCAAACTTGTAGGTAGACAAGCAATTCTTGGAAGCAAAGCCGCCGAGACACAAGTTATTCATTTGTTGAGGGCCATTTGCAACCAATTTTTCAGCCTCAGTTATCATAGTTTCAGCTTTTAAAAGCCGTAGCTGAACTCACTCAAGTCGCTTCAATTCAATAGTCGTTGTTTAGCCATATCAACCATCCTTTGCACGTCGTCCCTTTGTGCTCTCAGATCTTGGAGAGCTTCAGTTAAAGTTGGAAGAGTTTGTTTAAGCTTGCATACGTAATTAGCATGCCCGACAATGGAACCCCAGCTACGAATGATGAAATTCTCTAAAGCAACTCCTACTGAGAAGCAATTGTCCATGATTCAGGTAGGTAAATAAAAGATAAAAACGAAGGAATGAAAATGAAGGTTAGATGGATGAAGAGTGGAATTGTTTCTAAATGAATTCTTAGGGACATATTGCCAAAAGATTACAATTAAAGACAGGTACTGTGGAAAAATCAAAGAAGGTCACTTGGTCTTTTTATAATATAAAAAAATGTACTTCAAGTTAGGTTATACTCTTATACTAGAGGTTTACCTGCCAGGTTTGAGCTAGGCTCAATTAAAATTTTAGGCATGTTTAATAAGTTTGGATTTAAATTAACTTGAAAAATAGATTTAAAATTTGCTTAAGCCCAATCCGAATAAAAGTGTCTCTAATATAGTAATAAAATAAATAATTAAATATAAGTTATACAATAACAATAAAATAGTAGTAACATAATCGTGAAATGGTAATAAAACAGTAAAAAAATAATAAGAAAATAGTAAAAAGAAAGCTGCAGTTTTTTTTTTTACATACTCAGGCCAAGTCGAAAAAGCCTTACCTGAGGCTTAACCCATTTTCTAAACGGACCTTATGTTTTTGTTAAGGTCAAATTTTTGAGCCTATATTTTTACCCAAACATTCCTGCTTTTCGGGCGGGCTCACTTGAGTCGGCCCATGAGTAGGTCTATGTTATTCTAGTTTTCTTAATTGATAAAATATAATATGATTCTATATTTAATTGAATGAAACATGTGTATTATTATAAAAATAATATTTTTATTTTTATTTAAGTTATATTATTGTTATTATATTTTTAGTTTTTATAAAAATTATTCATTTATAAAAAATATTATATGTATAATATTAACCATGAAATTTTGTTAGTGTTTTATGTATTAACATATATTAAATAACAATTCTAAAAACTTATTTTAAATTTTATATCCAATGTTGAAGAATTTTCTTTGAATAAGCTTTTTTTTTCTAAATTTTAATTAATATGATTATTTTTAACTATATAATTCTATTTTTTTTAAGGTTACTTAGAAAATTAGATAATTTAAAAATTACAATCCAAATTTATTTAATAAAAATGTATAGAAAAATATTAATTAATTTTTTTATAAAGGAAATTCATCAATTCATTCCAGATGGTCTAAAATGGCAGACAAAAATTGCAAAAAAAAAAAATCGAGCATCTACCAAACTGGAGAAGACAACGACAAAGTCCCTAAAATCACTTGCAAAAGTAAAACTATATGCAAAAGCAAGACTAGCAAACTTGTACAAGATAAGACAAAAACTTTAAAAAATAAAGACTTATTAAACAATGAAAAAATATATAAAATACTTAAGACAACACAAGTTTAAACCAATTTGTGAAATAATTTATTATTTTGAAATACTCTCAAAACAGAAGCAAATTAAGAAGTTGGTGAACAACTACCATTCAAGTATCTCTGACCAACTCACTTTCTAAGAGAAACTATTAGTGGCCGATAGGGGTTCAATGACAACAGACACTGTTATATGTCCATCTTAACTTGTGAAAACAATGAAGATACTCACAAAACATATTAGCAAACTAAAAAGAAAAAAAAGAAAGCATGTAGAGTGAATGAGGAAAACAATAAAAAGAAAGGGTTAGTGAAAGGGAAGGGGGAAAAGACGAGTAGTAGCCAACTCAAAGGCTAGCACCTTCACTGAACAAAATAAGGGAGAAGAAGCAAATGGTTTGAAGAAAAAAAAAAGAACAATTTTTAGGGTTTGTTTTTAGTTACAAATGAGGAAGTTGAGCTTCATTTCAACTAAAAACCAAAACGACTATTGGTTACAAGATCTGCGTTAAATCTCCAGCCCATTTAAACATCAAATCTGTTGTTATGTTCATTGACCTTACCACATGCCTAACTTGAACCTGCCAATCCCTCTTCATCCAACTACAAATCTCCAACCCCACCTTATGAGTTCCCATTTTCCCTATTCCAAGTATTGATTCCACAACACTCTTGCTATCACTCTCAACTAACAACCTACACACCCCTTTGTCCTATGTTATTCTAACCCCATCCAAAACTGCTTGAAGTTCAACGTCTAAAACTGAGCCCACCCTAAGTTGCAACCATAACCAAATACCCAATCCCCTTTCGGATCTCTTACCAAACCCTCAGCCATGGCATTACTAGATTTAACATCAACTCCACCATCTACATTCAATTTAACCTATCCAATCGGAGGTTTTTCCCAACCCATAGAATTTTGTTCCTACAAGATCGCTCTCTTTTTCATTGACAACATAGTCCAAGACCAACTAGTCATGACAATATCATCTGTACTCAGATGTTGGTTAGCAAATATTTCCAAATTCCTACCTTTCCATAACCTCCAAACAACATTAGAAAACATGATTTCCCACCTTACCCCTTAACTAACAAATTATCCTCATTCTTAATGTTAACTAGTAACCAATGTTCAAAATCAAGGGTAAAGAAATCATTAGACAAACCATTAGGAACTAACCTTTTCCAAGCTGCTTGCGTTAATGGACAAGTTCTTAGAGCATGGTCGATATTTTCTAATACATGGCCACACATATAGCAAGATTTATCTTCGGATAATCCCCTTTAGCATCTTTCTTCATTAGTTAATACTCTACCATGGATGCATAACCAAAGCAATTGTCTTATTCGTTGTGGCACCCTCACTTTCCAAATCATTTTCCATTTTGCATCCACCCCCATCCAAGAATTCTGATTGAGAGTTTTATAACCCCTGCTACTATGTAACTACCAAATTTAGCCACCTTCCAATAGCAAATATCTCTTCTTTCACTTTCCAAATGTGGACAAGATTCAACAAGCAAGTTGATAATCTGGTGAGGTAATTCACCAATGAAACACGACCAGTTCCAACCGCCTTCTGGTGTCACCACTGCGTAGACCGTAGTGTCGAAACCATTTTTTTAAAAAAACAAAAATTTTAGGTTGTCGACTTAAAAAAATGAAAATTGGGAGTCGCCACCAATATTTTATTAAGGTGTAATTGGGTCACCTAAAAAACGACTTTGGTCTACGAATTTTAGAAAAACGGGTTCGGGAGTCGGTTACGTATGAGGAAGGGTTAGCACCCTCATTACGCCCAAAAATCGGTACCTAGTTAAATAATTAATGTCTTAATGTCGAAAATTTGAAAAATATAATCCTTAGTAAAAACTTAAAACATTACGTATTAAGACCCTTATCATTTCAGAGAAAGAAAATGCCACACCCAATGCGTTAGGGCACAACAGTCTTATTTCCTCAAAAATGAATTAGGCCAGAATACTCTTGTAATAAAAATTTAAAAGAATATCCATTTGTTCAAGATTTAAGAAATCGCGGCCCAATACGTTAGGGCACAATTCCTCTAAAATCCCAAACTCGGAATATTTCCTTTGTTATTTTTTAGAAAAAAATATTCATTTCGAGAAATCAATGCATCACATCCAATACGTTAGGACACAACGTGTTGAATCCCCAATAATGAGTTCTTATCTTTTTGATTAAAGAGAAATGCTCGATTGTTAGATTTAAAGAAGAAAATCGAAACCCAATACGTTAGGACTCAAATTCCTTGAAAATCTTAAATACGAGCATTATCTCAATTTTGAAAATTTTCTATTTCTAAATTTGAATAAAAGATGATGTAACGTTATATTGTATGTATGAATGTCATAATAACAAATACAACAATGGCATATAAATAATATAAAATAAATAAACTAAAAAATAATAATAATCTCTGACATGCAAAATATCAAATGAATAAAAAATATATATGTAAACACAATTAAATAGCGAATGAACAAAGCAAGCAAAATAAATAAAGAAAATGAGGTATATAGTATATACATAGAAATTATGAAGATTAAAGATATACATATGATTTACATATAAAACTTTGGATTATAAAAATTATATAACAATATATATGGTGCAAAGAAAGATATAAACATACATATATATATATATATAAACATGTGTTAAAAAAATGTATTTGAGCATTTTTTAAAAAATAAAATAAATATACACATTCATACATATAAATGTAAAAAACATTCGTTACAAAAAAAATATAAATATATTCACATGTACATATATACGAATATAAAATAAAAATAATAATTACATTATATTTAAAAAATGGATATGCATATATATATAAAAACAAATATGCACATAAAAATAAATATACATGTATTTAAAAAATAATTATATATGAAAATTATTAAATTAAAAATAATAATTACATTATTAATTAATTAATTTTTTTAAAAAATAAATAAATAAAAAAACTAAATTGAAATGAAGATGAAAGAACTAGGGCAAATCTGCAAATAAATAAAGCCCAAAGGACTATATTGAACGCGCGCTTAATCACGGAGGGACTGGGGGGACAATTTTCTCTTCTCTTCTAAACGGTGCGTTCTATAGGGACCAAATTGAAATTGAAAATAAATTAAAGTGTGAATTTTAAAAATAGAATAAACTTAATTGAAAAGATATTAAAAGGCGGAGGGGCTAAAAGCGCAATTTGCCCCTCCGCTTAAAAACACGCGGATCCTAGGTCGGGTCGGGTCAGAATCGGGTCGACCCATGCCCCAAAACGACGTCGTTTTGAAGGGCTATTTAAGCCACTAACTTCTGAAAAAAAATCATTTTAAGCCTCTCTAAAAAAAACACAAAACCTTTGAAGAGCTCTCCCCCTTCCCCATCGTCCGGCCAAAGTCAGGGCACCGGCCAATCGCCGGCCACCGCGCCGGGCGCCAATCTCCGGCACCGGCACCGCCGTCTGTGGTGGCTGGAGAAGGGAAAAAATTTCCTTTTTTGGCCCTTCCAACCTTTCTAGGCCCAAATCTGGGCTCAACCCCTTCAAAAACGACAAAAAACACCCCAAAAGCCTTTGGAACCTCTCGACTTCCCCTTCGTCTATCCTCGGAGACGAGCCTCGGCCGTCCAAACGGCATTTTAGAAGTGAGCGAAGATAAGTGTTTTTATCCTTTATTTATTCTGTTTAATAAAAAAATAAAAAATGGAAAATATAACATGAATCGAAACTAAGAAAAATATATCAACCTTCGTTTCCGATTAAATCTCTGTTTGTATTCTTTGTATCCGGTTGTTTGTGAAAATATTTGTGTCTTTTATTGATTTCTGAATCGATCCCTTATTACAGTGTTACAATGGTTATTTTATAGCCGAATGAAAAAACAAAAAAGAAATCAAGAAACAAATCCATTTTGATTACAAATCTTTGATTTTCTTTCTATCTTTGCTGTTTATTTCTTTCCTTGTTGTGCAGGTGAAGATTGCACGGAGATTCGGCTCTTGACTGCTTGGTGGCTGCGGCGCGAGGCTCCCACAGAAACCCTAGGGTTTCTGAAATTGCTTTGGGCCTGGGTCCAATTTTGGGCCTCTGCTTATTTCAGTTTGGCCCTTGTGGCTCGTTTGTAATTTTGGGCCTTTTATCCAGGCCAAAATCGGGTATTACAGCTGCCCCTCTTTGCTCGTTGTCGTGTAACAGGAACAGAGCAAAGACTTTTAAAAATGCCTGATTTTGTCCGGTCGTGCTGGATCTTGGTATTCCTTCCTACTGCATCTTCAGAGGTACAGGAACTAGTGCTTCAATCTACTTCACTACAACTTCAGAGAGATAAGACTTCTGGCTTCAGCTTGATCTGTTATCCTGCTCTACTACAACTTCAGGGAGATAAGATTCGCTATCTTCAATCTGCCTCACTGCAACTTCAAGAGGATAAGACTTGCTTATTTAGTCTACTCCACTGCAACTTCCGGGAGATAAAACTAGATGGGATCTGCTCTCTGCAACTTCAGAGAGATAAGATCTAAGGTTTTAATCCGTTCCACTGTAACTTTAGGGAGATAAGATTATTGGCTTTAATCTGCTCCACTGCAACTTCAGGGAGATAAGACTTGCCATCTTCAATCTGCCCCACTGCAACTTCAAAAGGATAAGACTTGCTTACTTAGTCTGCTCCACTGCAACCTCAGGGAGATAAGACTAGATGCGATCTACTTTCTGCAACTTCAAAAAGATAAGATCTGAGATTTTAATCCGCTCCACTGCAACTTCAGGGAGATAGGATTGTCGGCTTTAATCTGCTCCACTGCAACTTCAGGAAGATAAGACTTGCCATCTTCAATCTGCCCCACTACAACTTCAGGAGGATAAGACTAAATGGGATCTGCTCTCTGCAACTTCAGAGAGATAAGATCCAAGGTTGTGATCCGCTCCACTGCAACTTCAGGGAGATAGGATTATCGGCTTTAATCTGCTCCACTGGGACTTCAAGGAGATAAGATTTGTCATCTTCAATTTGCCCCACTGCAACTTCAGGAGGATAAAACTAAATGGGATCTGCTCTCTGCAACTTCAGAGAGATAAGATCCAAGGTTGTGATCCGCTCCACTGCAACTTCAGGGAGATAGGATTATCGGCTTTTAATCTGCTCTACTGCGACTTCAGAGAGATAAGATTTGCCATCTTCGATCTGCTCCGCTATCGATGCAGGAAGACAAGATCTGCTATTTTCACTGATCTGTTCTCTGGGGAACATGACCTGTATAATGAACCTAATTATGCCTAATGATTAGGATGGCATGATCAAAATGCATCAAATGCTCCTAACTAGACATGTGTGAATGGTGTTTGCATGAATGCAAAATTTTTTTTTCCGAGAATGATCCCGCTTAGGTTGTCATTACTCGAAGTTTATTAAGGCTTTGTGACTGACGTGCTACAACGTCTTCTTGCTTGACTGGCTTTTCTGAAGAAACATTTAGCCAGGCTGCCCCCACTGTGAACTTTAAAGTTCAAACCACTGGGACGCCAAAATTCGTAACATTTTCTTTCACTGTAACCCAAGGGTAGAAATATATGGCTTTTCCTCAATTCTCTCCTATCACAGTTCAATGATATAATATCTAAATCTCTCTGGTCTCTTACGCCATTCCCAGGGTATCATACCAAAGGCTCATGCACAAATGAAGCCTTTCTTCCTCGAGAAAACCTTTTCCTATTGTCTGGTGATCATTATTTGCTTAGTTATCCACACAACATCCTGTCATTTTGTTCAATGTTTTTGACAACAAAATCAAAAGAGAAAGTCCTAATTTAGACTTTTTCAGATTTTCAACCCTTAAACATGGTGTGTTCTAAATAATAGTCCTGTTTCAGATTCCTGTATTATCTAGAAACTTCCAGAGTAACATGCAAAACTTCCATTGTGAAAGTTTTATTAGTCTAATAATCATTATTCCAACGCAACATGCTTGCAAAAAGGTCATAACAATGAATAAGAATAAAGTTGGTTCTGAGCATAGTTCGAAAGGAATAAATTATCAAAAATAATTAAGAAGGATAACAAAGAAATCACTTGGGAATATGTATCTTAAAAATGAATGAAGTATTCAATATAAATAGTATGAAAATTGGGTGCCCCAGATATCGCAGCTTGAATTTCTCTGTACAAACTTTCTGAAGACCCTTTTGAGTTTGACATGTGTTTAAGAGATCTACAGTACTCTGTCGATGCCTCAAGATGTTGCCTACTCTTTTATGTTGGTTCGAGTATAACTAGATCACCACATGCCCCCATTTGGTCAAAATTTGAACTGCTCTGATCACCTCTTGCCCCATTCTAAATCAATATTTGAGCCGCCCTTTTCGGGTTTTCAACTCAAATCCCCTTTGGTCTCAAGGCGCCCTTTGCGGGTTTTCACCTTGGCCTTTCCATTTTTTTTCTTCTTTTCTTTTTATCTTTTCTTTTTTTTTTGAAATAATTTTGATTGAATCTGAACTCATAGGATTAGGCATGTCCTTGTTATCCCTTCTGATCAAAATTGACACTTTTCCAGATAAGGCCTTCAACATAAGGCCCTTCCTATCTTGGATAAAATTCTTTTTGTATGGGAAAGATCCCCTTCAATACCAGGTCCCTCTCAAGGAGTTCTCTAGGGCGGACCTTTTTTTTGTGAGCTCGCATTATTTTCTTTTGGTGCATTTGACCATGATGGATAACTTTGAACATTCCTCTTCAATTAGATCTAAAAACTTAGAGTGAAAGAATCTTGTCTTCAATAGGCAAAACCACGATAGGCCCAAGAGAAAGTCATTGCCCCAGCAGAGTAGTTTTTTTTGCCATCTTTTCTTTGGGCAATATGACATTAATCGTGAACAGATTGCAAACTTTTGATATTGTGCTGTTGTTCAAAATTAGTACATTGTCAGATATGATCCTTTTGGCGTTCCATATGATTCTTCAAGAATTGACATACGAAGCAGCTTCCACACATTTAGTAAAGTAATTGACGATCACAAAGATGAATTGATGACCGTCAGACTCTTTTGGCGAGATCGACCAAATGACCTCCATGTCCCACATAAGGAGAAGTCATGTATCCTGATAATTCTTTGTAGGGTGAGATCTATTTTCCAACTTGTTCTACCATCCTTAACAGGTCCAGAAATAGGCTACGATCTATGACATCTTCTAAGTTATGAGATCCCTCTAAACACATGTCTCACTTAGAAGGAGATTCTGAGTCAGTAGCAGCGTCACTCATGTCATTGATATCTGAGGACCCATAGTAATTGCAAAAGAATATACAAAAGAATGTGTGAATTTACGAATGATTATTTATACAATATAATTATGAACAAAAGAATGATGTGGAAGAAAATCTAAAAGAATGAAAGAATAATTACTCGCAAAGAATGAAAAAATATTGGCTCAAATACAAAGATGTATTTTATTAGAATAATGATGTTCAGACATGAGCCTATTTCACAAAGGAATTCCTATCGATTTTAGGCTAAAAGCAACAAGAATGATCTGAACATTTCTCTAAACAAGTTCTAAAGACTACAGAGATTTCTTCCGCAATCCAATTACTTAGAACACTCCCAAATTTTATAAGGACAGACATCTAACAAGGTCCCTAATTGTGTCTCCGTATGTGAATACTTCTCAAAACCTCTTCATATATTGAATTCATACCATTATCAATCATGATTGGGTAGCGAATTTCCTGTATTAGATGAGTCATCTAACTTGACGATACCCATGTTGATGAATTTTTCAACTAGCCTTTTGAAGGCAATGCAATTCTCTATTGAGTGCCCCGTAATTCCTGCATGATAATTGCATTGTGCACCTGTGTCGTACCATTTGGGATACGGGGGCTGTGGAGGTTTCACATGTAAAGGAGCAACAACATACGCATTGAATAAGCTTTGATACAGCTCATTGTACGACATTGGAATTGGCGTGAACTGGAGGTTTTCAGTACCTGGCTTCTCATATGATTCTTGCTTTAAAGGACCCTGATGGTTGGTGGTTTCTGTCTTTAGCCGGCCCACAGTGATTGGTCTTGAGTGGCTCTTATTATATCTGCCTTCATTTTTCCCCTTATTCCCTTTCTTCCTTGATGCTTTTATAGTATCTGAGTGCTCTACCTTCACCTGTTTTATTTCTGATGAATTGTCTAGAACAACAGGATTGGATTTTGAGTCTATCAGGCCATATACTGGTGTCAATGTACCAGTCAGATATTGTCGGGATCTGATAGTAAAGAGTGCATCTTGTGGACATGCGTCTGGTTGGGCCTTGACACTTATCAAGGTAAAATCTGGGGAATATATAGGGTCCTTATTATCATCCCCAAGGTGAGCCGCTGGGATTTTCCCTTTACCCAATAACTGGGTTAGCTGGCTCATATTTATTTGGAATTCTAGCATCTGATTCCTCATTTCTTGTTGAAATTCAGTCAATTGCTCTTGCATCTGTATTTGCATTTGCTCTATTCTCTCCAATCTTTGGTCCATGCCTCCTGACTTTGCTCGGGTACTATAACGGTGTTCGGTTGATTGGTTGGTTTCCAGATTAACTGAGGAGTGACTTAAATTAATTAGAATCTTTTAGTGTTTTTAACTGCATATGAAGTAATGCAATGCATGAATGCAAAAAGACGTCAATCTTGATTCAATTCCATATAAGAAAACCTTACTAGAAAGCAAATTTCTTTACATAAAGCGAATTACAAATAAGACTTTGCCCTACTACCCAGAACTCTAATCTTCCTAAGTAACAAAGCTAATTCTTGCCCCCGATCCGATTCTAATTCACACCTCATACTCAGCATGTCAGCTTGTACTGCTAAAGACTGTACGTAATCAGCTACTTCTCGAATCTGAACCACAGCTTCCTCCATAAGATGATCTCTACTCCTAACTTGACTCTGAAAGTGGTGTAGCTGTCCATTATTACGACTTTCGTTTACTTTCAAGTGCTTGATCTGAATCTCACAATTTTACAGCACCGTTTCTAGCTCTTCGATTCTTTTCTTCATTTCGTCAATCTTGCTCAAGCTTGCTTTCAACTCTATCGTAGAGTTTCGACTTCGATACTAACGAAGAGATCTTTCCAATACGATCACCCTATCCTTTAACTCGCCCTTTTCCTTTTAGCTTTCTGACAAACTCTTTTCTAAAGCTTCGTTTCGCCTTTGCATCTCTTGAAATTTCTGTTCCCATCTATCGGCCTTGTCCTTTTCTTCTTGGATTTCTGCTCGCCACTGTTCTGATGTCTTTCCCAGCCCAGCAGTTCGTATTGACAAACACAACTTTTTATAATCCGTCTTTAGACTGCCCAGTTCCTCATCAGCCTTGTTTTTCTTTTCACTTAACCTCTCATTCTCAAGCTTCTGAACGTCTATGTCCAATCTCAAGTTTGTCTTTTCCGCCTCCATTTACTCTATCCTTTTCTCCAAATCCGCGTTCTTCCTCTCAAAATCTTGTCTTACAATTTCCAATTCCGAAGGGATGACTCGCAAATGCTCTTCTATTGATTGGCCGTCCTCATGATTTAACTTAGGTGTGTTATCATTAATCCTCCTAGCCCACCATCCATAATACTCAGGAGTTGTCATCGGCCCCACAGCTAACCTCTTCATTCGGCGAGTCTGTTTCCACGCATTGGACATTTCTTGAATCTTCTTTCTATAACCATCATTTTTGTATGAAAATTCAGAATCAGCTATCCATTGGGTCGCAGGTATAAACTGCCTTGACCTATATTGCCTTAACACCAATAATTGGGCATATCCAACAGCTCCCCAAATACCCAATAAAGGTACCCAATCGAAATTACCACACCTATATAGGATCTCATCTGGAAGCAACCAAGGAGCTCTCCACTCAGCATCTTCCTCTTGAAGATTTTGAAGAATTGCCATCCATTTTTCCTCCGAAATGTCATCCCTCCTCGGCATAGCAGCTATCTCTTTTAGTGGTGAATAATTTTCAAAAAAGACCCGATACGAAACTTTATCCACCTTCCAAAAGTGACTGTGAAACCATACGAGTAGAAGCTGCGCACATCCGATAAATATACCCTCACTCGTCTTTCGGCATACACTCAATGACCTAAAGGTTTCTGCCAAAATTACCGGAATCGGTGTAACCTTCTTCTCAAGCCGATCAAATAAATCAGTGACTGCTTCGTCCACATGCCCCAAAGCTTTAGGGAAGATAACCAAGCCGTATATACTTAAAGAGAAGATATCTAACCTCTTTCTTACGTCTGGGTAGGTGAGAATTGCATCCTTCAAGCTCCTCCAAGGAATGCACTTGCTGTTCCCCTTTTGCTTAACTTGTGCAGCGACCCATTGCTCACTCATCCCTGTTATTCCTATCAGCTTCTTTGAAAAGGTTGACACATTCACCGCTCTCAAGTAGACCCTATCCACTTGAAACTTTGAACATCGGAGTAAAGCCACATACTCCTCTATCGTAGGTACCAAATCGACATTCCCAAACGTGAAGCAACTGTAAACAGGATTCCAAAACTGGGCGAGGGCTCGAAACAAATGTTTGTCTACCTTCACATCAAGCAAATAAGGCAAGTCCCCATAATTGTCGTAAAATAACTGCCCATCCTCATTATTCCACTGATCCTAAATTTCTTTCAACTCCTGCAAATTGTTTTGAGCCACACTGATGTGAGTAAAATCCCATAATTCCGATACATACCCATCTGCCTGGCTATCATCCTTTTCTTGCTGCGTTGTTTCAGACCAAGTTCGGACAGCCGCATTGTCCTCCACTTTATCAAGAAACCCTTTTTCCATGTTAAGCTTTCTATCTAGCAACCGAATCTGAAATGACGCCTTTTATGATAAAATGAAATGTCATGTCATGCAAACAAAATAAGGCACAAGAGTCAGTATCCAATACAAGCATATAATCAAGGAAGAGTAAAACGTCTATTAGGACATCTATTAGGGTATAGTGTAGTTCTACCTAAGGCAAGCTTCTAAGGCTCGTTATATGCGGTTTGGCCCTAAAGTAAAGGTACCCGAACCAGCAGATTCCTTGATCCTCTCGCATTATAGGCTCATATAGATCAAGTTCGGTTCAGGGGGACACATTTTCCCTATGACTATACGGAGATGAAAATCTCACGAAGGCATAGGTACCGATGTATCCCGAAAGCGATCCACTATCCTATACGGAGGTGAAAACCTCACGAAGGCATAGCTCCTCACGAAGGCATAGCTCCTCACTCCCACTTAAAAGGGTAAAATTGTTCAACTCGTGAAATGTATAATGCAAACAACATTTAAGAAATAAGATAATGAATGCGAAAGGATGTCGTGATTTTAAAAAAATATATTTTCTCGACCATAAGACAAAAATTAATCAACTTTGTGGCTCGACTCTCTTATTTTTTTAAAAAAGTCCCCAGTGGAGTCGCCAAGCTGTTGAAACTATTTTTTAAAAAAAAACAAAAATTTTAGGTTGTCGACTTTAAAAAATGAAAATTGGGAGTCACCACCAATCTTTTATTAAGGTGTGATTGGGTCACCTAAAAAACGACTTTGGTCTACGAATTTTAGAAAAACGGGTTCGGGAGTCGGTTACGTATGAGGAAGGGTTAGCACCCTCATTACGCCCAAAAATCGGTACCTAGTTAAATAATTAATGTCTTAATGTCTAAAACTTGAAAAATATAATCCTTAGTAAAAACTTAAAACATTACGTATTAAGACCCTTATCATTTCAGAGAAAGAAAATGCCACACCCAATGCGTTAGGGCACAACATTCTTATTTCCTCAAAAATGAATTAGGCCAGAATACTCTTGTAATAAAAATTTAAAAGAATATCCATTTGTTCAAGATTTAAGAAATCGCGGCCCAATACGTTAGGGCACAATTCCTCTAAAATCCCAAACTCAGAATATTTCCTTTGTTATTTTTTAGAAAAAAAAATATTCATTTCGAGAAATCAATGCATCACATCCAATACGTTAGGACACAACGTGTTGAATTCCCAATAATGAGTTCTTATCTTTTTTATTAAAGAGAAATGCTCGATTATTAGATTTAATGAAGAAAATCGGAACCCAATACGTTAAGGCTCAATTTCCTTGAAAATCTTAAATACGAGTATTATCTCAATTTTGAAAATTTTCTATTTCTAAATTTGAGTAAAAGATGATGTAACGTTATATTGTATGTATGAATGTCATAATAATAAATACAACAATGGCTTATAAATAATATAAAATAAATAAACTAAAAAATAATAATAATCTCTGACATGCAAAATATCAAATGAATAAAAAATATAAATGTAAACACAATTAAATAACGAATGAAGAAAGCAAGCAAAATAAATAAAGAAAAGGAGGTATATAGTATATACATAGAAATTATGAAGATTAAAGATATACATATGATTTACATATAAAACTTTGGATTATAAAAATTATATAACAATATATATGGTGCAAAGAAAGATATAAACATATATATATAAACATGTGTTAAAAAAATGTATTTGAGCATTTTTTAAAAAATAAAATAAATATACACATTCATACATATAAATGTAAAAAACATTCGTTACAAAAAAAATATAAATATATTCACATGTACATATATACGAATATAAAATAAAAATAATAATTACATTATATTTAAAAAATAGGTATGCGTATATATATAAAAACAAATATACACATAAAAATAAATATACATGTATTTAAAAAAATAATTATATATAAAAATTATTAAAGTAAAAATAATAATTACATTATTAATTAATTAATTTTTTTTAAAAAATAAATAAAAAAAACTAAATTGAAATGAAGATGAAAGAACTGGGGCAAATCTGCAAATAAATAAATCCCAAAGGACTATATTGAACGCGCGCTTAATCACGGAGGGACTGGGGGGACAATTTTCCCTTCTCTTCTAAACGGTGCGTTCCATAGGGACCAAATTGAAATTGAAAATAAATTAAAGTGCGAATTTTAAAAATAGAATAAACTTAATTGAAAAGATATTAAAAGGCGGAGGGGCTAAAAGCGCAATTTGCCCCACCGCTTAAAAACACGCGGATCCTAGGCCGGGTCGGGTCAGAATCGGGTCGACCCATGCCCCAAAACGATGCCGTCTTGAAAGGCTATTTAAGCGACTAACTTCTGAAAAAAAATCATTTTAAGCCTCTCTAAAAAAAACACAAAAAACCTTTGAAGAGCTCTCCCCCTTCCCCATCGTCCGGCCAAAGTCAGGGCACCGGCCAATCGCCGGCCACCGCGCCGGTCGCCAATCTCCGGCACCGCTGTCTGCGGTGGCCGGAGAAGGGAAAAAATTTCCTTTTTTGGCCCTTCCAACCTTTCTAGGCCCAAATCTGGGCTCAACCCCTTCAAAAACGACAAAAAAACACCCCAAAAGCCTTTGGAACGTCTCGACTTCCCCTTCGTCTATCCTCGGAGACGAGCCTCGGCCGTCCAAACGGCGTTTCAGAAGTGAGCGAAGATAAGTGTTTTTATCCTTTATTTATTTTGTTTAATAAAAAAAATAATAAATGGAAAATATAACATGAATCGAAACTAAGAAAAATATATCAACCTTCGTTTCCGATTGAATCTCTGTTTGTATTCTTTGTATCCGGTTGTTTGTGAAATATTTGTGTCTTTTATTGATTTCTGAATCGATCCCTTATTACAGTGTTACAATGGTTATTTTATAGCCGAATGAAAAAACAAAAAAGAAATCAAGAAACAAATCCATTTTGATTACAAATCTTTGATTTTCTTTCTATCTTTGCTGCTTATTTCTTTCCTTGTTGTGCAGGCGAAGATTGCACGGAGATTCGGCTCTTGACTGCTTGGTGGCTACGGCGCGAGGCTCCCTCAGAAACCCTAGGGTTTCTGAAATTGCTTTGGGCTTGGATCTAATTTTGGGCCTCTGCTTATTTCAGTTTGAGCCTTGTGGCCTGTTTGTAATTTTGGGCCTTTTACCCGGGCCAAAATCGGGTATTGCACGTAGCATTCGGAAATGTTGGTTGCAGTACAGTGCAATAATCTGTCAATGGATCCAAGTCCCTAAACCAGGTATCTGTCCAAAATTTCACCTCTCGACCAGTTACCACCTTCCAAGCCATATTCCCCTGAATGTCCTTCCAAACGCTCCTCAAAGACCGCCAAATATAGCTGCAAGTAGTAGAAGATAAAATCTCTGGTAAACATTCAGTTACCTTATATTTTGATCATAAAACTTTCACCCATAAAGACTCCATGTTGTTATTCAAATGAAATAGATATATGTATAAATAAGTTATCATATAAATTTACATTTTAATTAATATTTTCATAGTGTACTTAGAACTATATTGTTAATAAATTTGCATACCATAAATTTTGGTTTAAATGCTGTTGAAAATATGTTAAAAATATTATTTCATGAGAGATATTAGGAAACTTTGATGGACTGAAATAGTGGAATGATAGCAAAAACAGAAATAGAAACAACATATTGGAACAAAAGATGATGAATATAGTAATTCTCTCTTATGGAAACCTCTTTATTTTGTCAAAAATGAAATATCATACAACAACGATTCAACAAAGCATAACGCAGTCTTTAGGATTTTGTACATTTCATTTAGGAAAATATCTGAAAAAGCGCAAAAAAGCATCTTGAGTGGCTTCATTCTCCCATTCCACAGTTGCCCACCAATCTTTGCTTCCCAAAATGGTGATCTGATTCCATTTCGCACTGTCTAAGTTGAGAGGAAGCTTCTTCAGTTTTGGACAATCACTCAACAAAGAAATACTTTTCAGAGAAATAATTTTCAGACCTGGGAAGGGTAAAGCATCCCAATATATACTCTTCAATTCTGGTAGATAACCTAAAGCAAGTGTTTTAAGCTTCAAAAATGGTTTAAGATATGGAATTCCAACCACATCTGCAATTTCACCAAGTTTTCTCTCACTCAATATTTCTTCCAGTTTTGCACATCCAAATATCGAAATGTGGCATAGATTAGGAGCAAGAATCAACCAGGTTGTATCTACCAACTTATTACAACCT